>NC_057770.1:2744873-3113250 GCF_014825855.1 Bombus pyrosoma | reverse complement strand
ACAGGAACACTAAATTTACGCTTAGAATTTATATTAGAATAGTTATATATTTATTCGATAAACGATTTCAAAGATATTCATCGATACAGACTTGCAGACGTCTCACCTTCTTCCATAGCAGACTGTTAATTGAACAGTTTACATTCCTTCGCTTTAGAGGCTTCCACACGACTTCCACACACTGACATTCACGTACAAGTATCACTACTACGCAGCTAATCTAGTCTAGCACATAAAATTATACATATCTCAATAATTTGGTCTCGTTGTTCGTTCGAGATCGTGAAGAAAAATGGAACAATTCGTCTGATTTAATTGCTTCGATTTTGATATTGACAACGCGAAGTCATATCAGTCGTATTTAGTCAGTAATTTCCAGAGTTTAGATCGGTTTGAGAAAGATTCATGAATTAGTAATAAAAAAGAAAAAATGATGTTTTCTTTAATGTGCTAACAACGCGTGTGAGAAGTGGAAAATGGATGCTCGACGTAGGGTGACGTTTAGAGAAGAAAGTGCTCCCTTAAAAGGTGGCGCCTGGTGAAAAAGTTGGTAACACGTGAACTCTTCGAGTTTCTAGCTTTTAACCTTTCAGCCTTTCGAGCTATTGATCTTGTACCTTGAACTTTCCAGCTTTCAACTTCGCAAGGATTGTCCTCGATTTTCGAGCTTACCGCCTTTTCAACCTTAATCTTCCAGCTACTCGCTTTTTGTTCTTGAAATAATCCCATACAGGAAGGATCCCTAAGCTCAACGGTATTACATCGTTATTTCCTGTACCGGCAATGATACGTAAGATGACAGTACTGGACCGTACAATAGCCCTCATGATTTTAACTTAAAACTGATTAACACTGTAATACCCAGGGCTAGAAAATTAAAGGAAGAAAGTTAAAGATACAAAAAGAAAGTCGTGATATAAAAAGATATAATGTTGATAAAAAAAAATTATCACAAAGACACTGATAAAAATTCAGCAATAAGGGAGTATCGCAAAAAGACCGAAGAGGATTAAAAGTAGTGGTAGAAGAATGCCCGAAAAAGGGTTGCAGCAATAAAAGATTACAAGAGGAATTCCAACGAAGTAAAACAGTAGAAGACAGTAGAGAAGGAATTCCAACGGAGTAAAACAGTAGAAGATGGTAGAAAAGGAATTCCAGCAATAAAAGGAGAAAGGTATTTGAAAAATAACAAAGTACCGATTCTAAAAAGGGAATTTCCATGGTAAAAGATAGCACAAGCATCTTGAAAGGGAACGCTATTAATTAAAGTGTGACCTGATTTTAACCCAGATTTTCCTCTTGCTATCTTCGTCTTAACGTTTGTTACGTTATAACCTACGTAAATCACGGGTGTTACTATAAATTTCCTAACACCTCCTTAAAATTGAATAGAGACATTCCTTTCGAAACGACGGTCGAAAGGGACGATAGGACAGAAACAATTGCTTTAACGGAAAAGTTGGCGACTCTCCGAGCAAGATATTAAACACTAAGTATCCGACGCGATAGCTTTTCTTTAAAGTTCCGTAGAACCAGAAGAGAAAAGAGGGATATCCCGTCCCCTTTCGCGGAAAGTTTAATGAATTTCCAGGCCGGTCGGGCGTTAATTAAAAGCCTTTTTCTGAAATGGATTGCACGTTATCGCAATGAATGATTGTACACGTTCATTCTTCGGGCCCTTGACGGAGGTCTGGCCTGTCGTCGTCATACGCTCCTATAAGACAAGCAGCTTGTAGTTGGGAAAGGAGGCGAGTTGGAACCGTAATTAATTAAGTGTACGATAGCTCTGTGCTTGAAAACGTTACAGCGGGCTCAAAGCTTGACGTTATTGCGCCGCAAAATGGATCGGTGAAAAGAGAGCAACGATATGATGGATGGCGATCGTATCGAAGAGATTCTCCGACCGTTTCTACCCTTTTTATCTTTATTTACACAGGTCTTCGATTCCGTGCCTCTCCTCTCTCTCTCTCTCTCTCTCTCTCTCTCTCTCTCTGTCCCTTCTTTTTTTACTCTCTTTCAATCTATCCTGCTGTATATGAAGCGTATAAAGAGTATGATACGAAATCTTTTCATCGCTTCGATCCCTGCTTTTGTCGGATCGGCGTAATGAACCGAGTAAAGTTTTCCCAACGATGCCCGGTTGTTGCTGTTTCTGTTGGCTAATAAAAAAGAAAATTCGAAATTTCGCTCGAAAAGAGTGAGTTAACTTTTGCATTACCTCGAATAATCCATTTGGATACGAAGTAGGGAACGTCCACGTCGTTCGATGAAATTAATCCAGATTATTCGCAGGATATATCGTGGTTATTGTTTAAGGTTAACGAGCGTCCAGTTTCCGAGTGTTAACATTATTAGTGGGATGAAATGTGGCCGGCGTTGATGACCGGCTAAGCGAGTAAAAAGCTTGCAGAGAGGATTACGTAAACTCGGTCGCGTTTCTCTGACGGCGAGGATCACAGATTCAATCTTGTCGTGGAACTCCGACTCGCGCGGCTTCTCCTGCGGTTATTCTATTTTACTCACCGAGAATCGGAACACGGAACACCGTTACAGTTAATTACGAGCGTAATGAAGAGTATGAATGCAAATTAAAACTTGGTACACCGTTTCGCTTGCTCCGTTTTATAAAAACCTGCTGGTTTACGGTGGCGTGCGCCAGGAATTATAAAAATCCTACCGAACAAACGGATCGATAGTAAACAGATAAGAATATTGTTGTTTAAACATATGCAAATAACGTTTATATCGTGTACGTTTTTCTTTCGTCGAATGAAAACGAGCTTGACGTTCGGCCACAGTAGCGTATCGGTGGCTGATCGCTGATTGACTTGTACTACTGCAGCAAAATCTTTTAGACTTGAGCGACGATTTGATTGATATTACTGTTCATAAACGATCAAATAATTTTCGTTCCTCGCTTTGTCTATTTAATATAGGTGTACTCAATGCGATACTTACGAAAGTTTTATAAAAATTGTTTATATCGAAAGTAGCAAAATGAGAAATAACGGAGATGAGCAATACCAACACGATATAACAAACGTACTACGAAGAAAATTTCGCAAAAAAGAAATTACTAGAAAAGAATTACGACTCTATATAAATATGACCAACGCGCTCTTACGATTTAAAACAGCAAGCCAAGACTGACCTCGATGTCTATTTCTTCTAAATTTCTTCTATGTCTATTTCTCCCCCGCGCTTAGGCAGTCGTATGATTCGCATTTTCACGCTGGAAGGCAAATACGACTGACATTAGCCGGTTCGATTCATCAATCGGTACCGCGAAACCTCGTAACAATTCAATTAACCGTGTCCAAAGCTATCGCCGCTAATTATAATTCCCCATAAATCCAGCGTCGGAACGCGAGATTCCCGACTGATATTTATCGACGTTCGCGGATCGGTCGTTCACCCTGTTCGCGGGGGATGAAACGATACCTTTCGAGCACCCTGTTCGTCTCGTGACGTCGCCTCGCCGCTGACGAGAAGTGTGCCGTGCCACTGAGCGACGCCGATAAATATTCATGGGCACCAGTCATGCTTCACACACCGCTATCTTTCTCGGTCCAAACATGGTACATCCGAGTTTACTTACTCGAAGCGGCTGGAAACAGGGACAAGGTGGCTGAATACGTGACGAGGAGCCGACACATTTGTCGGTTATGGCGGCCACCGTGCTGATGCACCCTCTTCCATCCAATACTCTGCTGATTTCGCACCCATCGTGACAGATGCGGACAAAGTTGGCTACCGCGCACGCCACCGTAGATTGCGTAGGTCAGGAATCTTGAATGGAATCGATTATGGTCGAATAGGTCGATTATTTGTTGCGGAGAATTAAGAGGACGACGAGAATTATACAAGACACGTGGAATCTACGCGGATTTAATTGGTTAGTAGTACGAGGGAATAATTAGTATTATAATTGTCAGCGAGTATTCGAAAATCGACATATAAATTATCAGAGAAGGAATATTAAAGAAATTGGTTAAGATACAACATTGGATTAAACGTAAGAGGAAGATTAGATTATCCAAAAATAGGATCATCGAAATGGGGCGTTGAAGTATCAGCTGCTGAGAGTTAGTTCTTAATTAGAAATCGGTTTGGAATGAGTTAGGAGTTCCTCAGAAACCAAGGAATTTAATGGAGTTGTAGATTTCACGGACTACGAGACATTAACTTAGTAGATGTTTTAGCGAAGACGTGAAAATGTTGCCGGGATGGATGCATTGCGTTGATGAAAAGCGTGGTTCGAGTGCCTTGCAGTTACGAAAGTTGTTCGGTGAAATTGGGACGGTTAAGATACGTAACGTTACGCCTTTTTTGGAATATTCGACTTAAAGTGACTTAACTTAACTTAAACTGAACTAGAATATATTGGCTTTCTGTACTTGGCTTCTACATTTCACAAGAACATATCGTATGTAACTTTTCGCAACACAAATAAAAAAAGAGCGAGAGAAGAGAGAAGAGAAAGAAAATGTCGAACAAATCGCAGGAAAGTTTTGGAAAAATTGAGACTCGAACGCTAAGTTGGGTACATTTTTCACTCGACACGAGCACGAAATTTACTTAAGAGAAAGAGGAAAAGCTGTGATTCTACGACGAGTACCTCGTGCATTTCTCTCTGGCGGAGAAAAAAGAAGATACTGAGAATAAATAAGCGACGATGCTGGTGGAAAATCTAAAAACTCATGGTCGATGCCAAGGGGACGGCCAACTAACACGGTGGCTCTATCGCTATGGCAGAAAGTTCCGCTTACGTACAGCGTGGCGAGCGAAATGAAATTCGTACGAAGTTCGTCCCGTGCTCTCCGCTGGAAAATGAAAACGTTCCGGCAAAGTGATAAATTGTAGCGCGAGTAAGTGGCGTTAAATCTGCCCTGACCAAAAAATCCACGCCAACTGCTCGGCCGGCTTCTTTTTCCGTTTCTTAAGAACATCCTTGCGATATCGTGCCGGCGAGAAGCAAACCAGTGAGAATTAGATTCGAAAAATTTCACGATTTCTCAATCAAATTGAGAAATTCAAACGAAATTGTCAGAATTTGAAATATCAGGCTTTCTAAATATTTACTGAAATATAAACAGTGTGAGTGGTACAAAGGTTATCGATTTTAAACTGCGATAAGTAGATCATCCAAATGTTTAACCCTTTCACAAGCAATAGCAATTATATTCTTATTTCGAAGAACGGTACTTACTTCGCGATGAAAATAATACTTCATGGCAGAAACTATGTTCGATTGCATCGAACGATCATCCGTATACCAAAGTACATGTACGAAAGGTTTGGCTCGATAACTATGGAACTGATTAAGAACCAAAATCCGTCGACATTGCCGAATTTCAACTTGATAAAATATTTCCAAATTTCAAATCGACGGACATAGAATTAGGCCAACGAAAGAACAACTTGTTCGTTTGACAGCACGATCAATAGATGATCGTAGGAAAGGTGTGTGTTTGGTCGAAGGAAAGGTACGCAGAAGGTTGGCTTTGAGAAACGGCGGGAGGGGGCGGGGGGAGGGGGAGGTGAATAGAGAGGAAGAGACGGTAGAACGGAAGAGGCATATTTAATGGGCATTTACAAGAGTCACGTAGACGAGCGGTACGCGAACTGGTCCGCGCGGAAAACGCACAAACACTCGCAGATGCTGACAGGCACGTCGGCTTTTACGTGGCGCTCGGATTCAATTGAATTCCGTGCTGCCTCGGTGCTGGCCGTTTTAGTCACTATTTATTCTGTTCGAGTACACGGTAATGCGATCGAGGCCTATTACCGCCGCGGATTTTCATTTATTTGCAAACTGTCCGACCGAAAAACGGATCGAGAACTCGCTTCATGGCCGATTCGTTTTCAACTACGCCATCGTTGATAAGTAGCCGGACATTTTGATCAATTTAGAGCAAAAGCCTGTGAATTTTATCGAAATATACAACTAATGCAAATTAACGATCGGAAATAGCATTTGATCGTTTCTTACGGGACCGATAAATAATAAATGGAAATTATTTGAAATAGTTTACCGATGGGACATTTTAATTGAATGCGTTATTCGTTGATGCATGAACTGGTTTTAATTATGCATCTATCCATCATTTCGTAATTAAATTACGTCCTGTTCGTAAAACACATCAAGCATCCGAATACTTTTGAATCTACTTTTACATCGTATACGCGCGTTACGACAAAATCTACGTTGTCTTTCGAGTTCTCCGAGATGAAGGGATATAAACTTTTTTACCACACCTCGTTTCTTTTATATTCTCTTCCACTAACTTTTGCCGTGGCACGTGACGCGTAAGGAAATTACAGACAGTAATCTGGAATTGAAATCTGCGGATCAGCGTTGGTTTAGTAACACGCACAATTTTGTACTTCTACTCTCATATGATTATTACACACCGGCGTATACAAATCCCTAAGAATACCAATACATAACGTTCAAGGGATCAGCCGAATATTTGACTACAAATAAGAATATACGTTAAACGACGATGCTCGAACGACATGACGAAACGGACGAACTAATTAACAGAGCAACGTTTCGCCGAATCGACTTCTCTAACTCTCTAATTTTTAACTTGTCGGAGCGTTAATAAAGCGAATTGGTTTCGCGCGAATAATCGTTGACGTTTTTTCCAAGTGATCGCGTTAATAATAGTCTGCCTTGAACGAAGAGCACCCGACAGGCACACGAGTACGGGCGCACGTGCGTTGCATCGAGCGCTGAATTCGTTGAACAAACAGCGTGAGATCGTTGATTCGAGTTAGGCCGTTCCTCCGGAACATCAATGGGGCGTTAATTCGTCGACTGCTTCGCCGTGTACCGGCGTGACGTCGTTAACGTCGCTATACCGTGACGATTGTGCACGGAACAAGAACACGGCCGGATCACCGACCCGTTAATCGCTGTCAAATTTCAAAATTCCAATCCCTGAAATTCTGTCCCTCGTAGCACACTCTCCCTCTGCCTCGACGAGGGCATAGCTCCCGTCGACAATTGCCATTCGAATTCCCTCGTGCATCGATCGTTCGTCGAACTTTACTGTGGCCCGTAATCAACGCGATTTTCATATTTGTTTCGACCAAGTGTGGAGTAATTTTGGCAACGTCAAAAATTTTATGAAACACAGTCCAAGTATGTAGAGTTTGAACGGTAGAACTAAAATGATAGAACGCTACGATTGGCATAGTAAAACGCTAGAATTATCGTATTAACGATAGACTTGTAGCCTGTGTTGTAATTCTTACCACGTAACTAATATATGTTCAAATACACTACAAATTAGAAATTAATAGGTCTGATTTTACTGATTTTACTATTAATTAAAAATTAATACTGCAAATATACGTGATAATATGTACCGCGAAAATTCGCAGAATTCTATGCTGACTGTATTTTAAACTGTTGATTTCTATGGAACACGCGGCAATTTCAAACCACCGTTAAAGAAAGATGGAATTATAAAGTATAAGCGTGTTACACTTTACCGTTACCGTTGCGAGAAACAGTAGAATACATCTGTTGAAACAACTTCGATTCATCATTGTTCTGCTGATGATGGATTCGAATTCCGAATAAATTGGAAGAATAGTATCGCGTTTCTGTGCTTCCTTAACGCCTTCGCAATATGTATTTTCAACGAGATCTTGAGGTAGAATGTTGCGAGATTCTGCAGTTAAGACATGGGCTAGAATCTCGAATTTTCTTTCAAATATAAGAAAATCTCTCGTCTTCGGAATCATTGATAATTGGCCTTTCATCTTTTACACTAATTGCAACGAAACATAATACGCAAATCATCAGTGACAATTAATATATTAATTCTTTCTGTTCCACTTGTGTTTCCACACTTATAACACGACGATACAAAGCCGTATCACCGGCGAGAATATTCCAAACGTAAGTTTTTCTAAAAGCAACAACGAATCCGTGTCTTTTTAACTGTCGAAGAACTAAAAGACGAGATATAAAAAGGAAAATCCGAGTTTAATTATTCTTTATACCGGCGGACTGAATTATTCATTCCGCGCGTGAAAAGATTAACACTCGTCCATAAAATGCAATAAGTACAATAAAATATAAAATATAATAACACCGAAGGACAGGAAAAACTGTGCGAGCTGAATAAAAAAGTAATAACGAACAGAGTAACAAGTTACATCCAATGCAATTCCATTTCTACGAATTTACTTATTGGACGTCACAATGCCATACCACACGACCAATAAAATTTTTTAGCTAAAAAATTCTACTTGTACTCGCATACGCGTCGACCTAAATTCCTCCAAAAAAAAAAAAAAAAAAAAAAGAAAAAAGACTGAAAGCCGCTCGAACAACGTAACACGGGTGTGTACGCGCAACAAATCTTCGAATAAACGTTTACGACGGGTTAAAAGCTGGAACAGTGATATGCCTCGTCACTAGCTGGTAAACTCGAGCATGTACATAGCAGCAGGCAACCAGAACGATCGTAATCCAAAAGTACAAAATCGTATCGTCACCGACCGATGTCCGAATTTCGAATACGTGGAAAACCCTGGTATTGATCCGTCGTTGCTGCCGGATCCTTTCCACTCGGATCGGTCCTTCTCGTTCATTAGCCTTTTACCATCCTTCTAATTTTTTTACGGGAAAGCTCCGTTTCCATGTGACTTCTAATCTGTAGCCAGTTGTTTTTTCTTAAACGTTTCTAATTCCTCTTTCGCATCCCCTGTGTAACGACAGACGAAGACCCTTCAATTTATACGGTTCTTCTAATTTCGCTAATGGTTTTGAACGATGAGTGGAGACTGGACACTTTTCTCTTTTTCTCTTTTTTTCGAAAATGTTTATATGATTACAGATGAACTTGTTATGACAGTAAGTCGAGAATATCTCTGACAGCGGTTGGTGTTGTAATAAGAAAATTTCCATTGCGAAAGTTTAGAATTTGTAAAGCTGAAGCTATGAAAATTTTGCAAGGCTATGTCTATTTTATGAGCATATCTGTTATTGCTAAGAATGTTCGACATTTGAGTAGTCTGCGGTATGGAATTTCACGGTAAAGAATTAAGAACGCGTGTATCTAGAAGAATATCTGGAATGATGTAAATAATATAATAATATCGTGTTAACCGTAAGTCTGAACGTCGAAATCAATATTGGCAAATGTAACGAGACCGGGCTGAAACTAATCAAATTGACAATAAGAAGAAAATCACGTTCGTAAATATAAATTCTCGGAATATCTATCGAGTACGATCTACCAAGGTTGGAAAGGAAGCAGATATTTTTGAAAGCCGCCACGTAGTGGTTATCGGGCAAAGATCCTTTTGCGAAGTAGCGTGATTTTTACGAGTGGCCGGATGAGATGGACGCGAAGCGGTCGGGAAATTGACGAATCGTAAAGAGCATCGTTCTGATGGCTCATAAAACCGGCGAACCCGTCGGTGACAGCCGTTCGGTTCTCTGGCGAAGAAAGTGTTGACCGTCGATCACGATCGTGAAACTCGATCTAATGGTTCGTCGAAGGAAAAAAAAACACTTTCGTGGTATAGCTGGTCAAATCTCTCACTGGTCGTCGATATACGATCCCTGGCGTTCGGAAAATATCTCGCTCCGCGTTTATTGACCATCAGGATCACTCACGAGGGCTTATTCTTTCCCTGGCGACGAATGGAAAACCGAATTTTATTTGCAGACGCGCAGAGACAAATGAATATTAGGATTTCTATCGAACATTTATCTTTTTCCATGCGTTTTGTCGATTTATTTTTTAAAGAAGTCATTTTGATGTCTCAAAAATAGAAAAAAAGAGCATTGAGTTTGACGGTGTTTGAAGGAACGTATTTTATAGTCTTCCCTTTTTCTGTCCCTTTTTTTTTTTTTTTTAGAAGACAGGAAATTTGATTTTAGAGGATGCTGATAGTTTCCCCGGTCACTTGACCGGACTTTGGCCCGACATTTCCGCGATCTTTGTCGACGTTCCTTCGTGAAACTTTTCCCGAGAACCTCGGCTACGATTCCGGAGATATCCCGAGTATGCGGTAGCTGGTACACGATGTCCTGCGTTCCATCTCCCGAAGGAAGTTTCATATCCGATATAGACATGTTTCGCGCTAACGCCTTTTCGTCTATGTGCCTTTGACCCCTTGGAAATCGACCTCCTTTGCGCGGGAACGAAAGCGTATGAAGTTTCTTTGGCTCCAAGGAACAAGCATAGGATCCTAGAAAATTGGATATTTCCTTTTCAGTAACGAATGCAAAATTTCAAGAGATCCAGCTTGAAAAATTAACAGATTTTTAAGCCCCGTCCTTGGAGTCTTTATATCCAGAATCTTTGGAATTTGCGGCTTTCCACATCCTACATCTTTCGCGTTTTGAATCTTTACGATTCGGAAGTCTTGTTAGAATCTTCAAAATGCAGAATTCTTAGTATGCGGTAGTTTTAAAGTCTAAAATCTTTAAACTGCAGACAGACTTTCGAATTCAGATTTTTTATTAAATTCAGATCAGCCAGCAAAGCAAACTTTTCTACTGAACCCACGATGGAAAAAGATCTACATCCTTCAAAGGCGAGGCGCAAAGAAGATTGCAAGTACAAATTTCGCGGTAAATCCTGTTGGAAATTTTGGACGAAACGGGGAGAAAAGACAGAAAAGAAGATAGAAAGGAAGAAAGAGAGGCCAGTTTTCGGTACTTTGTATTTAACCGAACCACGAGGTAGTTGGGTTTTGATCGCCAATGGGGATGAAGCTGGAGCGCGACGATGGCTGCTGCGGCGCTCTCTAATCGTCCGCAAGCCGCTTAACCCATCCCTTGTTCCCATCGGCCTCTTTCAGTAACATTACGTTGGTGGTTGGTACACCAATTTCTCTATCAGAGCCTGAACCACCGGTATTAACATCCGCCTCGATCTTCTCGTACGTTGAACAAGATTCTCGTTGACTGCACGCGAAACAAGAGCGAAGCTAATACGTTCTATGGGAAACCTTCTTCGCCCGCGTAATGTCTATTCCTAATATTTAGAATGAAGTTCCGCCTTAACTCACTGACATCGAGTTTAACTTGAAGGAAAATTGAGAGCTATCAAGGATATGGTAGCACTAAAAGATTATAGGGGTGTAATTTCTTGGTGTAGTCTCATCTTTAGATCTTTATACATTAAATATTTGGATCTCTACAGTTAGTTTTGGAAATACGATTGATATATGTATATAGAGTAAACTGAAATTAACTTTGTCTTGGTATAGAAGCATAAACGATTCTCTGACGAAATACAATTTTAGTTTCGGTGTCAACGAGCTTTCGATCGATCACCTCCGACCTCTTTACATCGATTTCTCAATTTCATTGTCCAATTGTATGATTAAAGAAAAAATGCCTGCATAAGTTCGATTATCAAACAGCAATGCTACAGATAATAATAAATTCCAGGGTAAATTAAAAATAGAAACGACAATCCTTCGAACGTTATCTCTTTTCTGTAGCTTCCTGTAATATTAAAAGCTAATCGATATACGTTCCAAGTAACTAAATGACGTTCGCAAACTCGGTGCAGGTAATAATCGAAATTCGTGGAATTGTTTCGTTATTTGTCAAAACGTTCGACGAAAAGAGAGATGCTCTTTCTGTCGTTCGTTTCTCTGGCAGTCACTCGTCGCAAAAGTTATGCCATGTGTTTTCGACAGAAGACAAACGACAGCGGCGCTTCTTCCGAACGGTTTCCAGCGGTGCCATGACATTTAGATGATATTAAAATGAAATTTTCCCCGCTGCTGTCCCTGCTTACCCCGCGAGAGGGAAGAAGGGGAAGGGAAATGATTCTCGTTTCAGTTTTTGACGAAGCTCGTGTGACAGGCTTCGCCCTCTCGTCGGGTCCGAAACGAATCGAGACGAAAGCAGGGGGAAAAAAAGAGTGCCGAACCGTGGACGCCGTTAATGGGTTCCGTCGACGAGCCGTAGCTTTGCCAACCCCCATCCACCGACGATGAGGAAAAAATGAACGACGCGTGTCTGGTAGTCGCGGAGAAACCAACCGAGTGGATGAAAAACCAAAGTCTGACGTATTGGCGATCTTTTTGATGTCGAATTAATTTTTATTTTGAGATTCGGAGAAAAATATCGTGCAGCTACGTTTCAATGTTCGACGAATATTTTAGAAGTTCAGGGAACACGATTTTACAATTATATTTGAACGTTTGACGCATTGAACAGGCCTGGATTAAATACACACTCACTTTCGACTGGATATTAACTTGTTAAGCGAGTTAACTGATAATTAGGAGATTGAAAATTAAGCCCAGTTATGACAATTTTACACTTTGCAATTTTTAATGTAATATCGCTTTTTTAATGACACTGAAACGGTAAGAAAAGTTAACAGATCTAAGTTACGCGTTTCTATGTTATGTCTCGGTCGAGTTCACAGACGTGTAAAGATTAGAAAAGAATGATACATTTATAATGTCTTGCGTTCTTCTTTCATTCGATTTTCCTTCCTTTCTTATTGTTCCTAAAAGATATTGAAGTTATAAAAAAATAAAAAGAAATAATAAATAGAATCGAGGAACTTGCGAATTATCGGGGAAGTGGTAGTTTGGCGAACTTTTCTTTGCTTCGTGACAGATTTTTTTAATCCATCATAAAAGCTGCCATCCGACTTTATCCGAAGAATATACAGAGAGTTTGCCGTGATTGTCACAGTTAGTCGGAACAACGAAGAAATCTGCATCGTTGAAGACCCTAGAACTCGAGTTATTCGCCGGCAACTTTTCGTTCTTTTCGTTCTCCAGAAAGAGACTTTTTCCCTCGTTGAGTCCGCGTGAGGCGAAAAAGTGACGACGGGACTCCCTTCGAACTCGTTTGCAAGTACGACATTCACTTTGCATTTCATTCGCTGGAAATTGTTATCAATCTAAAGGGGAACACACCTTATGCTTCTGAAAATTCCCACGAGCCGTCGGAAACTTCGTTTCAAGAAATAATATTCGATTTCGAAGCGAAACGACGCGCTAATCTCGGATCGAGTTATTGTCTTGCGTTTCCCAATGCCAACGGTGCAATTCTCCGAGGGATAATGGAGTTTCATAAACGACGAAACGGGTCTCGAAAAATTTTCTATGAATAGATTTATATTTCACGCGAATATTCGTTTCTTCTTTTTTAATTCCACTTGGTTTTATCTTCTCGACGAAGATAAGAAGATTTAAAAAGACAAAGATTCAGGTTTACGAGAGTGTTAGAGCGGACAATAAGATGGAATCGTTCGAACGAAGAGGAAAATCAAGATTTATCTTTCAAATATCGTATACTTTATTCGGGCTCGTTATCCTGCTCATTTATCTCGGATTAACTCTACCTATAAGTATCAAAACGGTTTTAAGAAAAGAAACCATTCTAAATGAAAATAAACTTCAAAAATGACCGATCCTTTGTATCGACACTTTGGAAAGATCTTCAACCAATCAAATTATTTTTCAAATCTGCATCATTCTCACGAAGAAAACTTCCTTGTATGTATGTTCCTTGATTCAAGTCACGAACTTCGATTATTATATAAAGCTATACTTTCGACGATATCTCATCGTAATCGGTGACTACTAATCATCATAAAAATATTATACGCTTCACTTTAGTGCTTGTTATACGTTTCGCTTTTTCTTGCTTTTTCCCTATTTCTCATCAACTTGCAATTAATTTTATCATATGTACGATATCAGAAAGCTCTTGTCCATTAATTGCAAAAGTAAATTAGTAAAAGAATCCTCCGTCATACATTTTCAATACCAAAGGATCGTGCCCGATAAGGAAAGAAGAAAATCAGTCGAATTCGTTTCTGTCGGCTACCGCGTGAAACGTAGCTAAATTATTTGCGGTTCATCGGGGATGTCGTGACAGGGTTGAGGCCTGATGTTTTACAAATCCGCCTCGTTACTTACCACAAGCTGTTCGTTCGATGCATTATTCATCCCCGTAGCCCGATTCCGCGTCTCGTATATTTTATTTTGATCGCCACCAGAGTCTCACAGCCTCGTTCCAATCGGGTCCAGGAAGATGGCTCGCTTTCTAATCCGACAGAATGCGCCCCTATTCCATTCTCGAGGCCACATTTTATCCAGCTCTCGCTTCGAAAAAGGAGGTGGACACGCGTCATTGATTTCGTAACAAGATAGAGAGTGCTCAACCCTCTTTCGAGCGCCGTTTGTTCAACCCCTTCTGGGATAAAGGGATAATTTTTCTTCGAGGAATTGGATTCCACGTAACAATGGCCAGGACGTGTGCCTGACACGATGCGTCCTATTCGAATCCTGCAAGAACTAATCGTTTCTCCGGCTGAAATCGATGGCTTTTGTACCTCTTTATATGTACCTGTGCTTCACACGGGTCAAAGTGACTGTTAGATAGCTGGTAATTGATGTTATGAATTGGAAATTACGTTGCTCGACTTGCGGTTGATCTTTCTGTTCAGCTCCTGTAGTTAACATTCCTTTTGTCTTTTAGTTCGGTAACATAGCGAAATCTAGAAAATAATAGGAATTTTTATGAGGAGATCGTTAGGTCGTAAGTGGGAAATTACGCTGTTAGAATTGGAGCGCATTGTCTTGCTGACTTTTTCATGGTTGGAATTTTCTTTATTCTTTAGATTTCTAGTCTGAAATCTAAGAATCAATAATAATTGGAACGAAAAAGACATGTTACTGTTTATAAAATAGATAGTTTCCTATAAGAAACTGAATAACGTTCGTGTAATTGGCAATCGTTTGTTTGATCCATCTGGGGATAAAGAAGCCAATTTTTCTCCAAGGAATTGGATTTTCTCTAACAATGGAGTCGATGTGCTCTTGACGTTGTGATGTATTTGATAGCACTTGTATGAGCTAAGAGTTTTCCTTTGGATAAAAACGGATGGAACTTTGATTGTTCGAACAAAACTGAACTGAAAATTGTATTTACCGCTTAAGTGAAAACTAGTAAAAAAAAAAACTTAAACAAGACGTTTACAAGTGACTGAAAACAAAATAAAGAATAATAACTATAGACTCGAAATGTCCAGCATTTCAGCGTGAGACTAAAACTTCTCAGAAAATCGTCGTTGCTGAATAAATTAATTAATACTATCCAAACTTTCGCTTTGTTAAACGCGTAAATTTACAAAACTGAAATCAGTCCCATCAGAGTACTATTTTGTTTTCTTTCTTCTTTCACGTTTGCACCCAGTCACAATTGAGTGCACCGAGACGTACATATTTAGACGTACAATTTTTCTTCGCAACTTGTGCAATGTTCGACGAACGTTCAACTCGGCACCCAATCTCCTACCATCGACGAGAACCAATAGAAACGCCGATTATTGACAAAAACCGGAGGCAAAGCGTTCCGCGTGCTCATTAGCGCGGCTGTTTAAAATGTTGTTTGCCGATTAATCGCGACACGTGTTCCTGGATTTTTCTGTTGCACGGCCGTCGGTCAGCCGTATGAAATGCACGCACGTATCACGCGACACCCGCTCAGAAAAGATCCGTGTGCAACGTTTAATCAGTGATCGATAATTCGAGCAAATGCCGTGGCATTTGCATACAGCTGCTGCGGCGATCACGGCGAAAACAAGCGCGTTAGTCGCCAAACGGGGTGCGTGGGTGAGAGGGTGAGAATTACGAGAGAGAAAAATGCGTGGCACAGTGTGGTGGAACGAAAGAGGACGCAGGAGGATGTGCGAGGACAGCGGCGGAAATCCGTGCGTGTATTTATCGAGTGTCGAAACGTCGAAATCGAAGAGGGTGAACAGGTAAAGGACGTGGAACGTTGGAGGAGAGGGTTGGACAGTTGGGGTGATGAGGGTGGAACTTCCGGGCACGTAATTACGGTGGATTATCGTGATAGTGTGCGCAGAGGGGGCACCTGGCCCGGGGGGCGTGCCACCCTTCAGGGGAACCTCCCTCGGGGAGCACGTGGCAAGCAGAAACCGGACGACGCACGGTATATCTACATTTCCTACATGCTGCTGGCAGAACTGCATCTCTTCGAACAGGTAAACGCCTATGTTTGATCGTTCACGACGATACGTTTGAGACGAGCAGTGATTATCTTTGGTTTATCTTCTGGTTCAGATGTATATACCTTCGAAATAGGTAGCTTGCATATCGTAGTCTGCCATTTATGCTATGTTACAACTCTTAAATCGTTCGTTTTAGTTTCTATAGATGTAAATATTATATAATTTATTTTGAAGAGAAATGAAACGACGGATAAACAGATAGGCAACTCCTAAGTGAAGAAATTATTAGATCCAAAAAATTGTTTCGGTCTCTCCGGTGAACAGAATCTAATCGATGATAAAGGAAAAAGCTTGTTTATTGATTTTCTTATTCCTAGGTAGAACGAGACAATAAAATGTATAAATAACAAAGTAAAATTACAGACTTGTTTATTTTTCTTTTTTTTTTTTTTGTAATATAGAATCATCGTAGACGATGACGTGGATATGAGAATCTAACTTCGAGTCAGCAATAGCTAGGGCAATTAACAAAAAATATTTTTTTTCAATAAGGTTTGTTTGCGATCTCGTGGAGGGGGAAACGATCCTCTCAGCGGGTTTCTGAAAAAAAAAGCGGCGAATTCAGTCATTTTTGCGAAGCCGCGTCGGTGATTAAATGAAAAAAGGTATGAATCAGTGGGAAAACAATTGGAAAACGAAATCCAAATGGAACGATGAACAATTCGATAGAGAAGTATATCCAGTATTAGTTCCATCGCTTGCTGAACACACTCCATTTCCATTCGAAACTTTCGATCTACTAATCTGATCAAAGAGCCAACCATTCGAAAGTGGCGCAAAGTTTTCAATTTCACCGGTGATTTCGAAGAACCATTTTGCTACTATAACTACATGTACGAAACTGTAAAAAAAATGTTGAAAACCGACAGGGGGCACACTCGACCCTTTGCAGTCCGAACGGCGTTTGGAATTTTATTCCAACCGATTCATGCTCGATATTTTTACAATCGATGATACATTTATGTTACGTAGCGCGTGTCTTTATCGAATTCATTTATAACGAAAGATAATATGATTTACACGTTACAACTATGAAGAATCGAGTGAAATAGAATATCGAGTTCAATTTTATTACGTGTTTTGCACTACAAAAGGTTCACGGTGTACTTAATCGATGTTGAAAAATTAATACATTATCGATCATAGGCATCGGAACGCTACTCTTATTCGCCAATTATCTTACTACAAACCTGTTACTTCGTTCTCATCATACGCGCATTATATGATAATATACATACATTATCAAACAAAGTAAAAGTTAGATCTTCTCCATAAATATAGCCATTATGCATCCTAACATTTATGACCGGCAAAGTACCTTATCATTGTAATAAGAAAAAGGTATCTCGCGATATCGACAGTCATAAAATAATGAAACGACGATTTTTTACAAACTCGCATACCTTCCGCGCAAAATCATTCAACGACGCGACGTGACAAACCGCTAAGAAGGTTCCACGGCTCTATGTGAATGCCGTTTAGGTCGTCTCGTCCATAGATCACGTAAATTCGCCGGCTTTGTCCCTGCGGAGTAACGCCTCCAAGGGAAGGAGCTCTCTCAACTGGCGGAACAGTCGAGGAATCTCGGTATACCGACGGGTAATCGGCAATTCCCCGTTAGAAATCCTCGCCAGCGTGCACGTCACCGACCGCCTAAGTGTCAGACATTGATTAAGCCTGACACTGCCGATTAAATACGTCACGTGGAACAGGCCGCTTCGAAAGACGAAGCCCCTTTGAATTATGCTCGACCCTCCGTCGTTTCCGACGGAACGGCTCGTCCTCGTATCATCTAAAATTTTCATCGTGCGCAATGGGATCGATTAAATTTTAGAGAATTGACGCGGATAAACGTTACGACATCGTTGCGATATTATAGCAACGGCGCGAAGCTTTTAGCCGCTTTTACATTTTCGATAACGGAATTGCATATTCGCGTGCATCGTTAGAAATAGAATTTTCTTCAATTTCATAGCGATTTTCGACGATTTTTACTACGATGTCGCGTTGTTCATCCGCTTTGTCAAGCTACAATGAAATTAATTGAAACTATTTAATAACCGTGCAATTGAAACATTTATCCTGCGTGTAAAAGAATATCGTCGAGGACAGGGATACGCTATCAAACTTACACGGGATATTAGCTGATGGTGAAGACGATAAAATTTGCATTGTCGATTGGAAGCTATTCTACAGGAACGACGGAGATTAAAACTAAAGATCTTGGAAGAATCGAAGGAGAGATAAATGAAATAATGGTGAGAAGTAAACTCGATCCTTAGGGGTAGAAAATTGCAAGTAGATAATAAAACGCATTAGTTAAGAAATCATTGAAGTTCAACGAAACTTTAACGGTTAGTCTTTAGACCGTGGACCGTCGTATTGCTTGTCTGCGCGTAGATTAATGTTCGAAATTGCTGGAATTAGAAAGGAAGAAAATTCCTGTGCGCGACACAACGAAAAGACGAACGGGTAGCATCGGCGGTAACCACGTCGCAGAGAGCTAGCGATACTAAACAGTTGGCAGTGGAAATTGAGGTTCGGGAAGGCTGGAATCCGGCTGGAAAATTTGACAGGGATTTACGGAGAGTATTGCGTCGCGAATTTTGTTTACAGACCTCTGGTCTGAATTCAATTATCCAGCTTGAGTAGCCGCGGAACATTAATACGGAATATGTGTGGAGTTTGCTGAAAATGTCACGAAAATTGGACGTATATGAATGAAATTTGGATGAACGGTCTAGAAATTAGAAGATCCTGAAAGAGAATTATGCTTCGATATGACTATAATTAATATACGGTACATCGTCTGAATTAAACGAACAAAAGGACGTTGGTAATTCGAATCACAACCGCTATCGATAAAGCCACCTGGCGTAAATAAAATAATATTATTAACGAAATTTGTTTGTTAAATTTCCTCCTGCGGTAACACGTTTACTAATAACTTGAAAGAAGGAAAATTTTATAAGCGAAATTATATCTAATATTAATCAATTCTTTTGAGAAGTTGTCTGATCATAAAGCTCTATATCGCTTAAAGTCTAAGCAGGACTTTTTAAAACTCTGTTTTTCTGTACGATCTACCTCTTGTCGATTCGCGAGCGTTATTGCTTAATAAATCATTGTACGGGACAAGCAAGGTATTAAATTTACCCTCGCAGGACGAGGGTAATAAAAACAAATTTTTATAGACTCGATCACAGCAGCTTCCTCTTTCGTTTGATTTAAGTCGATCGTCATACGCACTGCGGGATGATATAGCGATAAAACAACATTGTTTAAACGTGTTAGGTGCTACGTGAAAGAGTTTCAAGCGTCGTCAGCCGATCGTAAATAGCGTAATTAACGAAGGAAGTCGTTTGTCTCGTCGCGGCTCGGAATATCTCGGCTCGTTACGTGTTTCGCGTTCGATGATTGATGGAACGTGGATATTATTCGCGAGGCGGCCGCGTAACCGTGTTTTCCTTTGGCAATTACGTGTGTACGCCATGTGTTCGAAATATTATCAGGAGCCGCAACACCAGGCAATAAAGCGATCTCGCCTCCCAGACGTAATATTACGTTCTTGGCATGGGAACAGGTAATATGCCCCTCGCTTCGCCGTGGGCAAACCAGCACTTCGATTCGAGCGTAAGGATTCGCCGCTCTAATTGAATCGTGGCCATACAAACGCACGCGAAATTGATTTAATTACCGATGTTTGCGCGGATCGTCACTGAGATAATCGAGGAGCCGGGCCATTTTGTGACTCGTAATTTTTTAATCGCTGTACCGCGGATATTTTGCATTTATGGAATATTTGAAACTGTAAAATACGCAGATTGCAAAACTAGTTGGACGCATAAAGAACGGTCTATTAAACGCATAATATTGGCAAAGAGAATAAGCTGTAAAAACATTCTTTTTTTGGTTTTGCATTCTTAACTATATATACCATTTTGTAGCCTTATAAAAGGAACTTGGAACGCGATAAATTAAAAATCCATATTCACGCAAATTTCTGAGCAATCTGAAAAATGTTACGAACCTTCCGCGTAACCGTCGGAGTAATTAAATATTTGCAACAATATCGCGAAACCTTCTACGAATCGTCACACTGGTCTCTAGAGTGTTACAAAAATATTACGATATTGAAACGATACTGGAATACCCCTAGAATACTTTTAGACTTTCGCGTGAACTTCATTATCAAGCGTCTTAACAATTAATTTCCTATATATATACATATATGAGTTTAAACGAAGGATAAAATCACGAGCGGAAATCTTCCAAGTGCTTCCTTCTATATTTTCGCGAAAACTAAAATTGTAGAGAACGAAAGGAAAAAGGACAGGCGGAGGAAAAATGGAGCGATTTTATCGTTCATGACGTGCCATCGATAACGCGCTATTTGCGTAATTGCAGGGCGGTTGGTCCGATAAGAAGCACGAGCGCCGTCGACTGGCTAAAAACCCTTTACATTTTGCGTTTTTTTCCAGCCCATCTACCCATCGAATTTCTTCTAAACGCTTCTTTCTTCTTTGCATCGGTTCACCGGGGTCACTTTATAGTCACCCATTACTCGGAAAATTTAATCTGCATTGAAAGTGCGCCGTTAAGACGGCGTATCGTATCCTCCACCCTCTTCGAGATCGATCGGTATCCTACGATGTGATACTTGATTGGCAAACAGCAGAAAAGTGTTAGCTTTCTTCTCTAAACTCTTTTCCGAGAAATTGAATATTATCGTAGAAAATTATCCCGCGTCATAAAGAAAGTATAGCGTGGAAATTTCGCTTTTCCTAAGTACAGCGGTTTGAGCTGGATCAGCGAATGAGATTAGACGTTGATCAGGCAATCGATCGCTTTTGCATTTTCTGTATACATATACAGATAATAGAAGAATGAGAATACTCGTTGTTTACGTTCACGACTGGACAAAGACATAACAATTTGTCTATCGTTTCGCACATACTACATTCCTACGGTAATACAAAAAACAACGCAGTATAATAAAATGGAGAATTTTCAACGTGTGTGAACGTTGGCGTGTACTGGGCCCAACGATTAATCCAACCACAGCTATCAAACTTCATCGTTCAGATATCTGGTGTTCCAATTAAACGTCACCGATTCGCACTTTCGACCAGCACTCTGACGAAAAGCGTTTTGATGGATGTACCCCGACGCTTTTGAAACAAGTTCCTTGCACCGCTGCACATCGTGTACCACAATGTTTGCCATCTATGTTTGCCGCTCTTCCTCTCCGATGTACAGGTTGTACCGTAAATTGTGGACGCAACTTTACCGCGTCGAACACGTAGGAGCGATAAAAAAGCCATGCACCAGCTGTTCCACCATACCAATCAATTCCAGATATCTTGTTATTTTTACGACTGTCGATACTTTTTATTCCATAATTCGTTTAAATCAACCTTTTTATCATTTTATTGTGCAATCTTTTAAAAGAAATATCAAAAGGAACGATAGGATTTTTCAAACATTTCCAGTGTGAACGATATTTCATTAGATGATACAATGGTGATCGTAAAAAATTCAAATACCTTTTACAAACTAACAATTTGCGAGCCAACGTTTTCCATCTGAAATGGCGAACAATCGGTTCTCCGAAAGTGTTATCGCCCACATAAATTCCGCCGGAGCTGTGCATCACTCTCGGTACATTTTCTGCCATGGAATCGTCTACGTTTTATGATGCAACCTTTACACGCGTCAACTGCGTTGATTCAAGAGAGATTCGTGTTTGGAAAAAATATCTCTTCCATAGAATTCCTGAATTCCAACAGTTTTGACTTTTCTAACTGGAAACTTCAGTGAAACTCAGGGAACTCTCGTTTTAGAACTCCCAGTAGCCCAGAAATCACCGATTACTTCATAGACTGTGAATCATTTTACGCAAGTTCATATTTTTTTGAATATAATTTTTAAAAAATAGAGCCAAGATAGGAAATTGTTTTACGTATTAAATACCATAGAGAATATACTACGCTTTGGATATTTTATATATTTCTGTGTATTCAAATATTTATATATTTCGCATTTTCAAATTTCCCCATAAATGCATAGAAATCCTCAGTCTATTATTTAGAACGCGAGGTCATCTTTCAATCAAACTATTCGCTGGTTAACTATTCATTTATGGCTTATTTATCATCTATCTACAGCAAACTAATAAAGTCGCAAAACGGAGATGCGAAACGGAAAACAGCGTGCATTCAATTCCGGAACGACTTTCAATCTGTACTTGTTTGAATTATGGAAGTTAACATCCGTAGCCCGAGAAGAAAGGCTATTGAATTATTGTCCGCATCCCCCGTAGTGGAGAAAATTCGCCAACAGGATGGAACATACGAGTGGCTTTCTTTTCCAACGAAAATACCCTCTCTTAGGCTTTTGGATATTCACCGATTCTCCTTAACTCTGCTGTGACCTGAATGTCTGATCGTCACAGGATGACATTCCGTCTGTTTAATCATTTCTTACGACAGATTTCATTGTGCGTTAGGGGTGGTTTCTGGCGAACTATACCTTCACAGCGAATGGAGAATTCATTGTGAGGGGGATGATTGTGAATGGGTAGGTTCGTAGGATTTTGAGGGTAGTTTAAAATTGCACGGTCAGAACGTTTGGATGATTCATACGGTTTCTTTTCGACAGTCGGCTTTACCGGAATTGTACAGCAGTTGGATGATCATCCCTTGAAGCTAGTCTCGTCCCTAGTTTCTATTTGAATCGTGGATATTCGCCGTAAGAATATTTCCTCGACACTTTTATAGCACAACCAATCATTCGTATAGTATTTATACGAACGATAAATTGTAAAAAAATGAAAGTATGTTCCGTTATTTTGAGCGATCTAAATTAACTAACTAGATGCTGCTAAATTTATTAAATTGTAAATGTACAACATGTACAATTTAGTAACAGGTAGTTACAGTGGCGATTTAGTAGCTGGTAGTTACAGTTGCGATTTAGTACGGTACGTATTATGCAATTTAGCATAGATACAATTTGGTAAAACACATGTACAATTTAACAATAAGTCCTTCAATTACTTTTTAGAATTTAGCCTTTCCATAAACGATATAAATTTAAATTCCAAAACAGAGAGAGAGAGAGAGAAAGAAAGAGAGGCTATACATCTTTCGCTGTAAATACCAATATATACACAGTATCCATAAATAAATTTCCATAAAACAGTGTTTCTCCTAAATCACCGATTGCATCTGCATCGATTTTACAATGCACGAGAAAGGAATGGAAAAATGTGAAATCCGCTTACGGCGAGTAGCAAGTTGCAGAAACGAAACCATGTTTTACGTTTGATTTTGAACGAAAATTTTCCTCTTCGAATACCTGGTACCTGTGGAAATTACGTGGAGTATATAGAGCGCGCAGCAACGAATATTTCTTAATTCACTTGCATCGACCTCGATTTATTTTCATCGGCGCACGTCAACTGTGGACCCAAAGCTTGGACGTACATGGGGAACCCGGCATAAATCACTTCTGGCCAAGCGTTCGCCGCAATTCACGTCATCACGATGACGAAACACTGTTCTCTTTTCCCCCTATTTTCGACGTATACTTTCCACAGGGTACTCTCCCGTCGAGAAAATCCCAGGGGAATATTGCGCGAATTCTTGAAATTTTCTACGTCGGATATTTCACGCTGACATGGAATGTTTCTTCGATAATAACATCGTTCGTTGATCGCCAGATATTTTAACTAATGCCAAAATTAGCTTCCCCGATAGTTACGCAACGATCATAAATTTCATCGTACAGTGTAATTTGTATCGATCACTTTTTATTTCATATATTGTTTGTTCTTAACGCTTCTGTATACGCTATACTATGAAGTTGCGCTTTTTGCTTGTGTTATAGTTGGTTACAATGTCTCTGTTTGAAGTTTCATATTCCAGTTCAATCCTGCACAGTTTTGATTAGTTTGTACGAGTAACACGTCGGTCCACATTTTTGCCACTCCTGTTTTTCGTCACGAGAATACGAGAAATGGAAAAATTCATTTGAGTTTGGCAAGCGTTATCCCTTTGATAGGCGCAACTTACTTTATTACAGAAACCAAACGTACAATACTAAAAAATACGATAATACTAATCATAAAAACGTATTAAATTGAACAAACGTTCAATTTGGTAGAATAGGAGCGATGGTTGTCGCAAATTTTACTAAATTAATATTTACGAGTAAAAAGAATAAAAGCAGTTCTCTTTTGGTATCATTGGATCATGGTGACTACAATAATTTGAAATAATATTGAATTATTTATTTTTAATTGTATTAAAAATCGACAACCTTCATCGCCTAAAACGTGCAATATAAACTGTAATGAAAAACGTACTAAAATTCTACGTGACATTTATTCCATGCTCTTCATTGTACATCACCTGAAACTAAAACCCATTGGTACCAATTGAGAATTGACATCAATCATCAAAAATTCAGTTCTTATATAATACAAAATTAGCAACAGTCGAAGAGAAAAATTTACGTTACCTTTTGTTTGGACGTTTCAGGACCTGCAATCGGAAATCGAGACACACCGAGACGTGTACGCATCCCTGAATGGTACTGGCCGGAAGCTGTTGAGTTCTCTGGCCAGCCAGGATGACGCTGTTATGCTGCAACGACGCCTGGACGAGATGAACCAGCGATGGCATCACTTGAAAGCGAAGAGTATGGCGATAAGGTAAGTGACGACCGTACTGCCTTTTCTCATTTCTTTTTCCGCTCTCTTCCCTTGTCTCCATTATGGTTCTTTCATCCTCCTGTCTTTCCTCTATCCCACATTATCCGTTTCTTTTTTCAATCCAATTAGCGTTCGCGGTGAGAACGATGACAGGTGGAACGGCGAAGTTTTCAGCTCCCGTGAGCGGTAACAGGTGCGCCGTTTCGAGACAGACGTTCCATTTTGATTGCGGCCGAGTATCTAACCGGCGAGAAGTGGCCGTGGAGAATTCAGCGCGAGATCGCGGTGTGGAAGAATGAATTATACGGGGGATAAGTTGAAACGCGACGGCCAAGAGTTGGGTTATCGGTCTGGTGAAAAAAAAAAAAGAACGGAGGGTGCTTGGAGGAAAAATGTGGGAAAGTGGCGAACCGAGATTTAAGGAAAATAGAAGCTTGAAAAATATATAGAGTGAAAAAGGAAGTGAATGACGCGTTATATGAGGAGAAGAGGGTTGGGGGAGCGGTGGTGTGTAACGAGCAGAGAATAACGCGGAAAAGAAGATGAAAAAGAGTAGTGTATAGAAAAGGAAGCGCGCGAAAACGAAAGACGAAATAGGAAGAAGAAGTAATTGGTGGAACGTGAGATAAAGGTTGGAGTAAGATGAAATGTGAAGGAAAAAAGGAGAAAGAGATTAGCTTTGATCTGAAAATATTATCGGGCTTTAGCGTACTCCTGCTGGCTATTAGATTGGCGAATTGTATCGAATTGGTCGAATGGTCCGTTGCAGCGATTTTCTTTTCGGATCGATGTGTTTTTTTTCCACAGGGATCGACTGATAGCATTTTTAACGTTGCATTAACTATGTCTCTGTGCTTATTCGATCGCTTGTATGTAAAATTTTCTCGTGTCGTTTCGTTTGACATTTTCTTCTCGGATATTTTAATACGTTCGCGGTGAGCAAGGTTGTCGCTTAAAAAGTAAATCCAAAGAGATGCACGTGTCATATTGACGCGAGAACGAACCTACGAAAATGGCGGAAACAAATTTGCGAGCCAACGCACTCTCCTTCGTTGCCACGTGGAAATTTTTCGTCTGGGATCGAAACAACACGAACACGATTTTTTTTCTACCTTTGTCTGGTTTGGTATTTTTTATTTGTTTCTGTTTTCCGCTCCCTACCGGGCGAGCCGTTTACTTCCGAAAACTTGATTTCAGATTCCATTTCGCGTGCCGATCGATTTATTAATCCGTCGAATATTTGAAAAACGCATTAAACCAATGTCAAACTGTTCTCGCGACGACCGTGGAATGTGAACGGTCGAGTTAGGAAAATCGCCGGTGCAAAAATGCTACAGAGGAACTTGAAAACGCGCAGGGTATTTCCAATTGTGCGCGTGTGTTTGCAGTTTCCAGTTTTGCTCGCGACAACGGTGCAAATAGGAAAAAGATAACGTTGAAAAATACCATCGACGTCAACGAAATCCACGCCTGCCTTAATATCCTTCAATTTTTGTGTTTGAAACAGAGGTTGACGTTTAACCGGCATCATTCGACGCAGACGAAAACGAGAAAAAAGGAGCCTAAAAGGAAGAAAAGGGAGGAACAATGTACCTTGCTAATATGGAGAAAGGGAAAACACGAGAGAAAAGATAACGCACGTTGTACGAGACAATGTATACACGCTTAAATGCATATTTTGAAACAGCGATTAACGCGATTAACGCCGAGGAACGACAACAATGACAGAACGGCGGGGGGAAAAAAGGGTTGAAAATCTTAAAAAGAATTCGTAAATCCGCGTGACAACGAACCGAGAATTATTCTCGTGACAACATTGCCGGAACAATGGCTTTTGACGCGCGAACAATTCCAAAGATTTCCAAAGCTGGGCGCACCGGGTCAGTGGCCGTGCGCACGCAGTAGGTTAACTATGAAGCCGGAAATTCTCCGAGCGCCATTCTCCTTTGATAACGTAGCAGTTATGCGTCGCGGTAATACGTAAGCAGAAATTGTAGCGACGAAAGAGCTACCGTTTCGCCCCTACCCTCTGGATCTTTGACGTTCGACCTGGCCTCGGTTCCAACCCTATCGATGCGTTGTGATGAGAAACTCTCACGGGATTCTCCGTGAAACTTTGAAGCCGCGACGCTGCTTTGACATCGCAAAACCTCTGCTCCGATCGCACCGACTCCAACCAGGTTGGATTATTAAGGAGCATATTGATTTTAGTCGGTCGATGCTCGATGCGTGCCCGGATTACAATCAAGGTTTACGTTTGTTACATGGTAATTTGAGTTCTCCGAATCAGCATTTGGAATTCAGTTGGTAGAATTAATATTCTATTGCGTTATCCGAAGGAAGCGATCCGATGAGAGATTTGTATTTAAGAATTTCAACCCATTCTGTAGAAAAACCGATGATTTCTCCTCTTTTGTTTCGGTTCTAATAATCAGCGATACAAGTAAAACTTTGTTTTCCATTATTTCAGTATTATTCGCCTGTGTTTCATTGCTCCATCATCCATAATTCGCGACTTTTTATCATTTTTGCTGGATGCTAATATTATAATATTAGCAGTTTGTTTGTTCAGATATTATTTTATATTTTACGATAGTAGATATGCAGTCTCGATTGTTTATCGCTTTAATGGCAAAACTATTATCTTTTTTAACGAGGTGGAGGTAGAACGAAAAAATATTTGAATCCAAAAATTTCATCACAGCTTAAATACTCTCCGTTTCCGTGTTTACCAGCCGCGTGCTCAGCGCCCATCTTCCGAAGACAAAAATAGAAGCACAGTGAAGCGTTCGCTAGTTTGTGAAATTCGTAGGTGAAAAATTACCGGCGCGCTGTTTTTTCAACGTTCGCCGGTGAAAAACTCCATTCATCTTTCAATTCTGGAGGAAAAGATGAAAAGAGACCGTTGCTAGTTCTTTTGAAATTCGTCGATGAAAAATTACCGCGGTGACCTGAAACGCGTAACTAGGAAAAGAGCGAGAGAAAAAGACAAAGCGCGAGCAAGAAAATTCTAAAGTCAATGTCCATTTATTATTCCCGTTTCGCTTAATCAATTTCCCATTTTTATCGTCTGCAAAAGCCGCGCCCGTTTAAAAAACGTGAATCCCGACCTGAATCCGTGAACCGGCTGGCGCTTGATTTGCATCAGCCAGTTTATTATAAATCCTCCTTGGATTTTCCTCGTAGAAAAGTTCGCACATCTTCCTTGCGGAAGCAGTTTCGTTGCAAGGAGTTTCCAGATGGAATCTTCTTGCCGTCGATCGCCATCGTGTACTACGTTCGTGGATTACCTCTGTGCCCATATTGAAATCTTTATCGGTGGAAATTGCGAATCCCTGTTTCTGTCGCATGCATCGGATATGCCACGCACGAGTTGCCATCGCGGTGCTTTCGTAGCGAAGTATAAAATGGATCCTTGCGATCGATCAAAACGATAGAGAGAAGAAAGTGACTTCTTCAAATTCGCGTTTTTCAGATTCCGGATGTTTTGTTAAGGGAAATTTTTCACTAAAAAAGACATGCTTAGCTGTTGTTACTGTTGTACCGAGACCGAATGAATCTTCGAATCAAAATACGATGTTCGAGATCTGTTCTGATCTGTTGAATACTCTGAGGAATCTCACGAAAATTTTTCAGAAATCCGATTGGAATCTCTTCGCTCGATAGTGCGTGTTATCTTGATTAAGTGCCAAGTTCTGATTTGAAGTTGGCTGTGGTCTGCTGCAGATGGTTGTGTAGCTTCTCCATTGATCGTGCTTTTAGCTAACGGACGTATCGAAGTGTTTGAAGAGCTGTGACCAACGGTGTCACTAGAGTTTTCTCATTCGATAACTCTCACAGACTCGATTACACGTATCGTATTTACAGTGGGAACGAGCGGAGAAAACGACGAAGAAAATGCTCTTTTCACTAGAGAATTTCGACGACACGTTTGCTACGGGTGCACATAATCGGATTTCCAGTCGCGGCAACTTGATGACGACGTCGCGTTCGTTCCAGCTTTCGAGACGGTGGTTCTCGGTAAACTTTCGCCTAGCCGGACGAACTATGCGAATTCGCGGCACGGTGACGGAAATTTTCGACGGAAGTTAAACGCTTTGACGGTGACCAGCCGAAGGGAAATTTCTCGGTATACTGAGACAACCAAGAGAGGAAAGTTGTGAGTCATCTTGGTTTTCGACAACCGTCCGTGGTACATAACAGTTTCGCGTTTCAATCTTGCGTCGTCCGTCAACTTTAATAAAGATATCTCCCTCTCCACTTCTGTTTGGACAGCGGTAACCGGGCAGAAGGTTGATTTTTGCTTAGATGGAAACCGGCTGTTGCATCGTCATGATGTTTCACCGGGAATGAAACCGGTTTACAAACGTTTGTACTTTATTAAAGAATATCGTAGGAGGTTGCTTATTGATATCATTTGAGACTGTGTACTCTACGACGATATTAGACGACGACTCGGTTTAATATCGGACGATTCTGAAAGTTGCTGCCGTTTTTGAGCTGTTTACTTTGAGAGGCTACAACTCTGCTGAAGTTTATTATTCCTGTTTGATAGAAGCACCAATATTTCAGGCTCTTACGAAAGCAAGTAAGGAAGCAATCTCTGAATAGTACTTTCGAGATCCGTCTATTAGCCGGAAGCATCTCTCTGTAAAATAATTGTTCCATGAAATATGAAGCATTAGATCTATTGGAAGATCAGTAGAATATCAATCAAATGCATTTGAGGCTCGTTTAATATTTCATGGCTCGATGTCTAACATACGCAGCACCTTAACCCATACAATTTGCAAATTCACTTTTTAAACAAGGATTCCTCTATTCAGCCATCCCCCTACGTTGAAAACTCGCGAAAATTTATATTGGAAAAAAAAAAATTATTCAATCCTCGGTTCTTTTACATATAATTTACAGCCGTCGACGGCGAAGAAGAGACAGAGAAGTTTCATGCAGGATCCCGATAACGGGATAGGATTCGCCTTCACTCTCTCTCTCTCTCTCTCTTCCTCTCTCTCTCTCCCTCTCACTCACTCACTCACTCACTCACTCCACTCCAAGAGGATTAATTTCAATCCTCTCCGGAGGCTCAAAGTGTTCGCAGAAAAGGCTGGAATCGTTCCGTGGTTCAGGGGGAATGACTCGAAAATTTAAGTAGCACCGATAAAGCGAAGTCAGCAGCGGGTTAACCCGGATAGAGTCGAGCAATCAGTCTCCATTAATTAGTCCGAGCTCAAGCTCACGGTGCTTGATTACCGGAGGGGAGAGCGTATTCGTGGGGGAGGGTACGGAGCAACGAAAGCTGCGAGCGGAAGCTTGGTCCCCTCCTCTTTCCACCTTTTCGACCCTGCTTCTCGTCTTGTTCCTCTGATTTCGCCGATCTTTTCGATCTTTTTCTCCCTCTCGCTCTCTCTTTTTAATCCCTTTTCTTCTCTTTGAATCGTCCGCCATATTTACCGGTGGTAACCTTCGAATTTTAGTATCTCTCTCTCTCTCTCTTTCTTGCTTGTGAGTCGTCGTTCCAGCACGGTTTCAACGCGGTTGCCAGTCCGCAATCAGACCACAAATACCGTTGGAAATGCTGATCCCGATAATTCGACCAACGATCGTTTCTGGCACCGGTTTGAACGGGGTCGGGAACACCGATACCTCTGATATGTTATATCACCGGCGAAACTTTCCGAACAACCGGCCAGCGATGCTGAGAAAGAGAGAGAACCAGTCGACAACCGAATGTCTGCCCTCTCTCGCCTTTGTCCAGCTTCGTCGATCGCAGGGATTGGCTTTTTAATAGAATGTCGCGCTGGATTCTCGATACTATACCGAAAAATACATCTATCGGTTCGATGTTTTTCACCGCTGCCTGTTGCCGGTTTTCTGATTAAGTCGCAGGATATTACAGCCAACTATTTCTGCTTCTTGCAAGATACAGTGGTTCGAGAAATTATTTGAACACTTGTAGCAATTTCTTACGGATACAAAAAAAAACATTATATGTATTGGCTTTTGAAACTATATAGATGTTACAAGATATTTATTGAAAGCATTTTGTATCGTAAACATTAGCAAAATATTTCAATAATCACTATATTAGTTAATTATTCGGTATATTAATAGACACCAATATTTATGCAAATTTTCCTGCTGTATATCGATTGTTTACTAAGCGTATGTTTGCGGTAAATGGTTTGGAACTTCTACATACATTTTCAAATCGGTTCCAAATTTTACCAACGTAATCACGATAATCGTATCTCGTTGCAATAGCAGTGAAATTTCAGAAAGTTTCATATACCGCGCACATGAAAAGATTCTGCGGTAAGTGATCGAATACTTTCGTGGACACGTTGTATAGTTTTTGCAGATTTATCTTTCAAACTGTTTCGTAATTTGTTATATTATACCTGGTATTAGGATTTTGAAATTGCATGAATTCGTAAAATTTGACGCGTGTTTGGTAGAGAGAATGGTATTTAATCGATAAAGAAAACCGTTCGATTTCCATTTAAAGAACAGTCAGGTTTAATTTCGCCGGCAACAGCTTTTCCTCGTAGACGTCGTAATCTTTTTGCCCGATGTGTGCAACAGCTGCCTGCTGCTGTTGTTTGCCGTACGAATTACACAATCCTTCTCCTCTCTTGCAGCGAAACTCCAGTATTTCGTGAAGGTTTGCTGGTTCAGCGAAGTGAAAGGGAGGGTAAATTCGGGGGTAAACTACATTGCTGCGAACAAATAAAGAATTGGTAACCCTTGTCCCTTTCGTCTTTCTTCTTTTATAGAACGACTCGTCAACCATCGAAAAATCCCCTATCGCTTTTACGTTAATACGTTTTGATTATAACCGCGTGTTTGATATCTCAGACTTTCCAATACTTCGATATATATCCGTTACAACGGGACGTGATAAAGTGCACGCATACCGAGCGAAAATTCAAAGTCGATTTTCTCGAAAACAAAGCCTCAAACGAAAAACTTTTATTCTATATTTTCGACTTCTTTTTTCGCGTAGAATCACCCCCTTTCCGCTTGTACCATCAGTTACCAACCACCCTGTATATATACAATAACTCACAAAAGTATTTGAACACTTATCATTGAACATTTTTATGAACATATTACGCATGTTATAGAAAATTCTTTGAATTATCATTAGATTATTACAGCAGTTGTAACATGGAAATTTTAAAGCAGTCCTAAAATGTGTATAAAAGTTACAAGATATTCACTGCAAATATACGCTTGATAGAAATAATTTTCTCACCATAAAGTGTATGTTTGCTAGAAACATTTTCTAACATCTATGTAGGTTTTCGTATTTGTTTCACGATGGTCCTATCGTATGCCAAACAAAACCTTTTGTATAACACGTAATATATTCAATAAAGCTTCCGATAAATATATGTATAAATAATGATCTTTAGGACACTGTATTTCGATTAACTATTCTTTCTCTCCTTCTATTTTGATACGGTCGATACACGGACAGAGAACAAAGAAACACGACCAATGACCGGTTCCATCGTCGTCGAAATAAATTATACCACCCTCTGTATCAACGCGTATAGACCTCCAGGTGGAATAAAAATCGCAGAAACTTCATTCTTCGCCGCACGCCCCTCTAATTCACTCTCTCGATAACAGACAGAGATTTATAACAGGGGAAGCGTGGCCGAGATAAAAATCGGCGACTTTTCGTTGCGTTGCGCTCGGCCAGGGACGGATTTCGCGCAAACAAGATACCGGTAGCAGGTAAAATCAATAGCGCCAGCAATTAGTTACCGTGGCACGCACGCGAAAAGGGCAGGAGCTGCATCCGGCAGTCGGATACGCGGACTTTTCGGACTTGTTCAACATCCGGGGCCGCTGCTCTCTCCCTCTGCCTCTCTCATTCTTCTCTTTTTTATTTTCTATTTTCGAACCTCGTGCACCGAACCGTTCGAATCGACGCACGAAAAAAACAGTCGACCCGAACTAGTCGAGAATTTGTACGTGAAAATTGGAACCTTTCGGGGAACGACTGGATGAGAAAATTTGTCTGCTGCACGTGCCACCGGTTGACAGAGTCCATTCGTTTGGTCGTGATATAAGATGTTCCTATTCGCTTCTGTCTGCCACTTGGAAGTTAATCAATAACAACTTAATTAATCCTCTGTAGCGTCACGAATTACCGACACACTCTGTGTTACTTCGTTTTAACGATTTGACCATTTTGTAAACTGAAAGGAGATTTGTAATCAAGACAATGTTGTTTCGTGGTGGTTCGTCATGAGTGTAACTCGATATTATGAGACAAGAGATTAGTTCTTTGTTTGTCTACCTTGTTTTACGATCAATCGATCATAATTACGTCGTAAATTATTTACAGAAAGTAAATTAGTTAGCCGGGTACAAAGAAATCCGAAACTATTCGCAACATTCTCCATTAACGTCATTACCGTGAAAGGAGAGAGAACGTGTTTACGTATAGAGTACATTGTAAAAATTGCACATTAGCGGTTCAAAAACACTAAAAAAGATGATCGCCGACACGACACGACAGACATCTCTTCATCAGGAACCAGCTGAAATAGCGAAAAACCTCGTTCGCCAAATCCAGGAAGGGAAACAGCGAGATAGAAGAGTATCTTCTGCAAACACGGAAACGCTATGAAACCTGAGAGGCAGCAAAGGAGAGTCACGGTTGTTATTCGAGAACATGAATCGGGAGGAATAATTACAGATACTGAGAGGTTCTCGCGTCCCAGCGCCATTACTCGCGGCGCGATTAGCGCACTCGCGCGTTCACGTATGTCGAGTGTCTAGGCGCCGGCGCGTCGAATCATCGAAACTGACGGAACACACGAGGGCGAGAACCACGCGAAGCATCGTGCAACGTCGCTTTTACGCTCGTATCTCGCCGTGGAAAAGACTTCAAAGGCCTGTGCACTGCGTTTCTTTTAATGCCGCCTCTACGCGGCAGCTCGTTGCTCGGGAATTGTTCTCGCATGGGAACGTCGCGACTTTTCCAGAAGCTCGGCTTCCATCCGTGCCGGAAGCGATCGTTCCAAGCTTCGTTACGAAGCAGTTGTGTTTCGTCTCGATTCCCTTGCAATCGGAGTTTCTCTGCATTTGTTGTTTCGTCGCATTCTCTCGTACGAACTGCAAGAGAAAGATTGGAAAAAAGAGAACGATGAGTTAGTCGGTTAATGATAAGATCTCGAGGTTCCTTGCTGCTGGTTCAACGATGTTTACCGGTGGAAATCGATAACGAAGGATATAGCAAGGTTCGAGTCGCGTAAGCTTCGACATCTTAAAACTCAATCTTGAAATTTGCACTGAATTATCGAGCCTGTTGTATTTTACGAGACACTGTCAGTCTTTAGTGCAATGGAGAAAACATTGGGAAATATCGTGTACTTTATCGAGAAAAGATATCAAAAATAAGAATACGTTTCGTGCAACCGATAAAATATTGGTCATATTCGAATTTAGCTAATTACAAAGCAAATTACGTAGCTTGTTATTTCAAGCAAATTAGTTGGCGAGTATCGCGACTCAAACAGTAACATGCAGAAAATCAGGACTTTTAAACAGCTTTGTATATTCGTATGGAAAAATTATATCTGTATATCCATTTAGAGGACAATGAACGTTAAAGTTACGCATAACGTGACGCGAGTTTAGAATCTGTGTCCACACTGTGTACTGCATGTCGGGGAACAAAAGCGGTGAAAGAACCGACAAAAGAGACTGTCAGGTTGAATTATTAAATCACGTGGCAAACGAACCAGTCTAAAAGCTCGGTCAAAGGGACGCCATTGAATCCTCGACAATTTCGAAAGGTGTACGGTGATGCCGGCGAAAATAGTGGGTCCTGTGATAGCGAAGAGCCGCGATAGTTGATTCGTCGCGCGCGCCAGCTGAACCGGAAGTGACAGGTAGATAATCGCGGATCGTGATGAATCACCAAGCCAGGCCCTTATCAGTCGCCCCCTGTACATCGTCGTTCTTTGCCCGTCGTTTCGCGAACACACCGAAATCTGTCACGTACAGCGCTTTTCCGCTACCAGAACACGGCACCTATTCTCCCTTTCTATTTCTCTGTTTCTCTGTGTGTCGAACGAATCCGGTCAAATCGAAGTTATTTTTACGTGACGTCGTCGCGAAGACATAGAAAACGTGGCTGGATATCGAGAACGAATGACCAACAGGGAATTTGTTGCGATCGTGTTCGACGGTGTAGACCAGGTGCAAAATGTTGGGAGAATATTTCATTGGAAGTATGACAGATTTATACCATTGGGAGGAAATTATGGTATAGTTCGGTAGATGATTAATGTTACTGGATGATAGAGTTTGGGTCGAGTGATTACAATAGTTTGAAAGTATTAAGCGAGAATGTAGTCGAAGAATTGCTATAGACAAGTAATTCTCTTCTACTTATTACGATTATAAAATGACAAGTTGACAAACGAATATCCTACGATTTCTCCAGTCAACGGTATTTGATTATCTTCGTTCTTTGTAATCCTAAAGTAGCCAAACAAAACTGCAAATTTCGCTTCGATCTAAAGAGATTAAGTGGCAATTAACTGACATTAAGAAAATTACTCTATCCCACCTATATCGATTAACAAAAGAATTCAATAATTCCATCGGATCCATCGTCGCGTTATTTGCATCAAGCAATTCCAAAAAAGAAAAAAATCGAAAACGGAGCTATGAAACAAAACACTAAATTCTACGAAATATTCACACCATTTGTCCGATACGCGGTGAGTTAGACACAGCATTATATTTCATGGTTTAACAGCAATACACCAACAGAATGAAATCAAGCTGTCGCTCAGGTCGAAGCTTCCTTCCTTCCTTCCGGTCTGAGAGCAGTCGTAACTCATTACTGGTACTGGGGTAGTACGTGTTTCCAGGGGTGTATCGGATGCACGATAGCGGGCGTCGGCTTAAAGTATGATAAGGTGTGGCTTAGCGTTAATCTCCGGAAGAGCTGTCGGTTTTCCCGCGCGGGCTACCTCGTTTCTGCCCGCTAAATGCACCTTCCTCCTTGCCTAACCGTATCCACGTATCCACGACGTCTATATTCCCGGGCATTACGTTCCGTTCAAACCAGATGCGACCCGACCGGCTTACTTAGCCGTTCTCCGTGTCCTTGCCAGCGTCGTTCGACGAGGGACGCTACCCTAAAGCTCTCCGCTTCTCTCCGCTTCTCTCCGCCAGGAATCGATAGGAATTTATAGCAGCAGATAGTCGTAAACGTGGATGATCGGATGTGGGAGTGTTTTCGTTTGATCTCGACGAGTATGAGCTATTGAATTACTATGGGTCGCCCTAACGATAATATTATTGCAAGGGAACAGTAAAATAACTTGTATATTTATAAACTATGGTACGTTATTACAATCGAAGGGCTTACTGCAGTAAGACAGCTTTATTTTCCAGTAATTCGACTAAAAATAAAAATTAACTTAAGATCCATCGAATCGATACTTTTTCACGCGTGCTATAAATTCGGTAAACTCTTCGAACTGGCTAAAATTCTAATCGTTGTTCTAACTGTTAGGCGTATTGAAACTTAGCTCCCACGGTAACTTAATTATCTCTCGAAACGACGAATCTACTGACAACTAGATGTTTTCGATCTGATATAAATTTCTATCGTGAATCTTGATCGTCCAAATAGGAACAGAATTCATTGGGATTGTGTTTTTATCCGGAAGAAATAGTCGGTATTGGCGGTGTGTACAAGGATTTCCGGGGATTACACTCCGAGGCATACTCTTAGAATTAGATAGAAGCCACGGTTTACTTAGTCAGTTTAGTTCCTAACGCGTGTACACGGCTGGCGAAACGTGGGTTTCCTCCGAGCGTCGATTTATTACTCGCGGTTCGAAACCGGCGTCTCCTTAATAAATCTTCTACATTAATTTCGATTTAAACGACTCGTTATTCCAAACAGTACCGTAACTCATCGCCATAGTAGGGGTAGAGTAAGCGTTTAATCGAACTGCCGGCTCGAGTCATTCAGGGGAAAAGCGTTTCGCAGTTCGAACCCAGTGGTAAGCGTTTAATCTGCATAGATTAATTTGATCTGTAATCAAATCTGACCGCCAATGAATTGGGGCGAGTCTCTTCTCGGCCGATGTCGATTTCAAATTATCGGTATACCGTGCTAGACTGGCATTAGTCGAAATTATATTTGTTACGTGGATTATTATATTGAATTATACGCGTTGAGATAACGTGACGTTTCGAAACAACGCGGAATGCTTCTTTGAAGTACCGTCAAATTTTCTGCCAAAGAAAACCGCTTCAATCGTTGCAACATTAAATAAAAAAGCTGTTTTCGAATGAATAATTCCATCGACACGAATTCCTTTAAACACGAATTTTCGCGATAATCGAACGATCATATTTGTTTACCGGTGACATTCTATGGTTGGGATTCCTGTAACTACGAAACGATCACAATCCTTTGATGATAGACGAACGAACAGACCCAACGATTGATAAAATCGGAGTAGGACCGAAAGATTTTTCGCGAAACGTAGAATTTGTCTAAATGTCCCGGTAAGTTTCGACTAAATGGAATTACCGTTATCGGATAATTCACGTCACCAATGGTCCAAGGCTACAGTTACAATGGATGTGTGTTCTAACATGTATATTTCTACAAATGCTTCTTTCGTCAGAGCAAAAGTTTGTTAGAATGTACATCCACTGACTACCAGTCAGACTCAAAGAAAAAAAAGATCCAGAAAATGTATCGTCAACGAAACGACACACTCCTGGTTCTATCTTCAAACATCACGAGAAACCAATAGGCCCGTTCCTCAAGCTGAAATTTCCGACGTGCAAAGCGAAGTCTCAGAAATAGAAGGGGACAGGTTTTCGCGGAAACAAAAGGGTCCATTTATAGATGATTCTCCTGAGGGAAATGGGGGTTCGAGAAACGACATCCTCTAGATGTATCGATCTCTATATCATCTACCGAAGACGTAACAGAAGATCGTACGAACATCGGATCCCTTCAGGTTTGTACGTGTTTCGTGGACGAAAGACGGTCGACGTACCTCGGAAGTGACATTTTCACGCGTAGTCGCGTTGATGGCGATTATCTCGAGATATGTTTCGCTCGGTTAGTCCATGAAAAGAATCTGATATCGGTACGTACGAAGAAACGATGTCTGGCTGCGTGTCTTCGACTCTTGAAAATGCGCGGGCGCGGCTTTAAAGGAAAAGCAACGAGGTAGTCGCGTTGATAAAAAATGAAAGAATGGGTCTGCCTGAAGGTGAGATCTCGATGGTTCAAAGGGAGATCTGAAATGAGTTTCTCTCGGAACAAAGGATCCATTCGCGTTATCGGAGTCACTGCGATGTTTGGTCACTGGGTCGTCGCAATCTTAAGATTTTTAATTCAATATTTAAAACGCGTGGTGTAGAGAAGGCAAAGAAGACGGATGCCTGCCGGCGAGGGGATTGCGTTTCTTTCTGCCACGCCTTTTTTCTTTTCTTACGATGCTTCCAGTCGAAGATAAAACTGCCACCGTGATCGAATCTCGTACACAATTTTTGTCGCGGAAAACATTTCGCATCTTTTCTATTTCTCTCTAGTTACGTGTTTATTCAAATACGTTAACCTGAGACGATTATTATAAGCTGCTTACAAATTAAGTTTATTTTATATTTATACAATATCATGCACGCCGTGTAAGATTCTTTCAGGGTAGCCATTTCTCTTTAAATGAATCGATTGAAAGTTTAATTGGTATGTTGAATTTGAACCTGGAATAAAAAGGCAGTGACATTGTGGAAACATTGAACGAGGTTTTGCAACTTTCTTCTAATATCAGTGTATAACAGTTTTGACATGATACGTAACAAATTCGATATATGTATTAACGATCGACCGCGATTCTCAGATTATCGTGAAGCAAACAAGCCAGATTAAGCCATTCCAGACGGTGAATCTTCATTATGAAGACAATAATAGGATTCTGCGCGACTGATTAACCATTCCACAGAAATTAATCGCTTCGATTATCGAATTATCCATTGGGTCTATAAAACGGGGATAAAAAAAGGTCTGGAAAAATACGAGTGAAACGGCCATCAGAGCGCGGCCTGAGCGCATTAATCGTTCGATTAAACGACTTTCAATAAATTATTCGGATTATAAATACGGCAGGCGCGCGTCGACATGAAGCGGTGTCCCACGGTGTGATCGGTCGATTATCGATCCGGTACAGTCGGATACAAATCAACATGACCGATGACGATTGGGAAAAGGCGAATTAGTGGTGTCGTGTTAAACGCAGACAGAGAAAGGACGTCGGTAAACAGAGATATTTGCGTCCTCATTAGAAAAGCGCGAGAGCTCGTCCGAACGAATTCTATCAGCCTTCTATCAGCATCGCTCACAGTTGATCGATCCCTGTGGCCATGATATAATCGATACTACGCCACTAATGCTGGCTATCCGGTCAGAGAACGCACTTGAAGGCGAAATATCGGCCCAGGTGTACAGGCTAATGAGAGTCGGACTCGGACGATTAATCGTGAAAGCCTGTGTTGACTTTCGATTTAGTTTGTCGATGCTGCAAGCTATTTGGTCTTTGATGATACATACGGAGAACAATATTCGTCGCTTGATTTTCTTGATACGAAGAATTGAAAGTCGGGGGATTTTTTAAATCGTGGAATTCCAATCTCCCATTTTGATTATTACGATGTGATACTGGATCATGGAAATTGCCAATCTATGATTCTTCTCTTTTTGTAGATAAAAAGCTCCTATTTATTTCTGATATTAACGGAGATGCGTGATTTCGACGAAGATTCGTATATCTATATACATTCGCTTCGCTGACAGTGTTTGAGGAAAGTTAGATCGTGGGAAGCCCATAGTTTGTGAATGAAATGAATTGAAAGCTTATCGAGTCACGTTGAACCTAAAACAAAGTCTGGAACAGACATACACTGTACTAATAATTCTATTGGTTCGCTGCAGGGTATATCGAGCACAAACGAAACCAATATACTCCGTCTGATTTGTGATAACAATAGTATTGTCTTTCGTGGTTAAGATAACTTAATCTTACACAAGCAGATAAATATTCTTGGTGAAATTTTCAACATATTTCAATGTTTGACTCTTCTAATCTTTTTTACGAACGCTGTTCTATACAGTTTTACCTTCGCCGATTAATCGCGGTACAAAAATTGTTGCAACATTTCAATCGACGGGACGCTCGTAACCCTATTGCCGAGATTTCACTCGTTCAGAACCGCGTAGCTTTCATCTAACGATACAATGCATCGAATATGATGCAGTAATTTCATCCATATAACAACGTAATTCCACCATTTTCAGAAAATCTTCGATCGAGTCATCCTTCTGTTCATTTTTCGAACACGAGCGTCCAAACATAATTTTAGCGCACGAATATTTCGTATTTTGACGATATAGCGTCGATTCGTGGAGACGGCATTAAACCTTCGAACGCTGTTACGCGTGATTTAACGTAAACGTCTGTCAACAATACCATCGCGATGCTATCATTCGTAACCATTTGTTTCTTGTAAACCTAAACATTTAATTCTGCTTGTATCGTAATTTTATTAATCTTGCAATCTTTGAATCGTATCTCCGGGCTATGTATGTCGAAGTAGCTCGTATACAATAATTTGGAGTTGCGATTATTTAATTTTATTCCGTATTCTATATTTTACGTGATAAAGATTTATCGCGTAACATACGAAATACAAATTGGTCCTTCGCAGACAAGCTCAAACCGAAGTGTTCAAACCTTAGACAATCTCTGCGGTAAAAATAAACGTATTTTCCGTGAAATTTGTATCATCAAAACCATTCGATTCATTGCGATAGCTTGAAGAGAAATATTCTAAAATTAGGTGATCTAACTCGAATCTGATCCAAACCGTTGCGATCGTCTACAACCCAACGTTACTATTTGTAGCCTAATTTAAGAAGTGGATTAATTTGCATTAAAAATTTAAGTTGCGGTGTATTTTCACGACAGCCTTTCGAAGTTAAACGATTTCGAAATTCCATTTATCAGCGGGATCTAATCCACCTTATTTGCTTTGGGTATTTACGACAATTTGCAGAGAAGGCCAGTTATTAAATCGAAAAGCCGCGTAAAGCGACCGGATTTCGGCACAGGGGCAACTTTATCGGGGGTATAACGCCACACGCCATAAAACGGCATGATTGTGCCGCCATTAGGATGGTCGTAGACCGTGCTAGCAGCTGATAGGCGGCACGAGGGTTAATTTTATTTAAAGTTCGCTCGGTGGTGTCTGTTAAACCGACCCTCGATCGCGTTTCAGCCTCTCTTTTCGGTATCGGCGGATCGACCATCATAAGAAACTACCTGCTGCGCGGGGAAACTTGACAAGAAATAAAGTTAGCTTAACCGATACGCGAACTGTGAAATTGGAAAAATTGTAGGTATTGCGGTTAGCGATTAAATAGAACGTCACGGGGTGGCCCGTGTAAATATAAATTTTAAAGCTCGGGATAAAAAGTCGCTGTCGACCATGGCTTCACGTTATACGTTATATTTTACGAGTTAATGGAACGATGACGGTCGATCAAAAAACCGTCCGCTATTTTTCCTACGACGAAAATTATTCGCGATATGAAATCGTAGTTACGAGTCGCGATTTATATTGTTTATTATTCCAGGCAATGAATCGTGATTTACGAGTGGAAAAATTTCTGTGAAATTGAATGGCTATAAAGAAAGAATACTTTGAAGGAGGAATATTCTTAGGGGTACGTGACGAAGCGCGTAATAACCGATTCTTCGCGTTCATCCTAAACTCACGACACGTTAAATACAGTCTGTATAAAACTTTTGTCTATCGCCATTTATCAGAAACTTATTGTAAATGTATTTACGATATAAAAAGAAATATCGTCTCGACGTATTTATTATTCATATTTCTAACATTATCGATTCTAACTAAAGAATTCAATCAAAAGCTATACTTGCAACTAAATTTTCTTGCAAATACATCGTGTTCTCGCTGAATCAGAAGCGAAATCCGATATCATAGGATAAGGGGTTAATTCAAAGGGAGAACATTTCTCAGACATTCTCGAAGAAGAAAAGCTTCGAGGGAACGAAATCTCGTGGTCGACGCAAAGATCCGGCGTAAGAGAACGATCAGCGCGTTTAAAGGAAGTTCGCAGGTGGTCTGCAGAGTTACCGGAAGTGATGGTTGGCGTAGGATCGCGGAACTGGTACGCGTACAGTCGCATTGTTGTTGTTTATCGCGAAAGTTTGGATCGGTTTTGCGCGGTGGCGATGGTGGCAGTGGGTCGACCTTGCTCAGATTGGAATTGTACCGGTAAATTGTTCCCCGGAGTTGAATTATAACGCTCCGCCCGTTCGCAGCAATTCCATTTGCCGACTTTATTGCGTTAACCGGTAGAACGGGTACGAGACCACGAGGAGTCTCGATGGAAAACGCCAAGGAAGAACCAGCAGCGACGAGGTGATAGATCAAAAGGCTTTGTCGAGCGGACCTCAAACCCCCTCTTCCAACGTCTCTACCGCCTCTCTGCGAGAAGAGTCGATTACTGGGACGTCTGCACGCCGCGATCTGTCAATGGGTTCGTGAGATCGCGCTGGCAAACCCTCTCTTTCCCTAAGTGTAAAGTACGAGATGATTTCGATAGCAGGGTGAAACGTACGGGCAAGAATTCTGGATAAAAATTGAAAGAAAGTTGAGAGCAAATAGGAGGAAGAGAATTGTAAATTGAAATTTATCTCTTGGAAATGTACTGCCGATGACTAAAGTATAAAACTTGCATCAAAAGAAATAGATGAAAGATACTTGAATCTTTATTCATCTTTGATGGAAGATGTTGAATCTTTATATTCAATCGTCTTATCGTGTATTCAACCGTAATACTCGCTATTGTCCGTCTGTCTTATCTAAGTTAAGAGTTGTTGCACGCTTTGTGCGAGACTTAATTCTTTCCTTTTTTAATTTATTACTACCGTTATCTGAACGCTGAACTCGCCTTAAAAGTTCGACTCGAGCCAGAAGCGATACAGCGAAAGAGTCTCTTCGTGCGATTCTGAAATCTGCTTTAACTCATAATCCCCATTGTATCCGTAAATTATACCGAAATCTCGTTAATTTCCGCAGGTGTTTGGAAAACGAGTTTGCTCGTTTCGCGGGGTATTCCAAGCTTCTTCGAACTTGATCGCGTTCGAGTACTTCTATAGATTCTTAAATTCTTCCACTCAATCCCAGTTGCGAATCTTAATGGAGATATGCTTCTTCTCGGATCTCAAAAGCCACGTCGAGTTTTTTATAATTTGATTTTATACATATACAAGAAATAATACGAGAAACCAATTACGTTGGAAAACGGAATATAATACGCTTCTACGGGAAACACGCGCGATCGTACTGTATAGTTGCATTTATGGAGAAATTATGCTCAAAGGCGGAGCTCGATTAAAGCTTGAACCATTTTTATTTCTAGAAGGTTCGTACGCTATTACTTCTTAACGTCCTTTCATATATTCAAAGCGAAAGTATAGCTCCCAAGACAGTTATTAATAACTATCCATCAAAGAATCTCAAAGTATCTTCGACGGTGCATCGATTTCACCTTTCAACTCCTGTTCTTCTTTCATCAATCCGCGAGTTAGCTCTCCGTTAAATCGTAACGAGGATGAACATTATCCTCTCTCGCAAAAACATGACGCAGAGATTTAGGAAGAACGAGTGCGACAAAATTCTTTTTCTTTTTTTTTTTAATAGAATTCGTTAATGCGAGGGATTAGCTGTGACGCTTCCCACGGCAAGTTTTCGAAAAAAGGCAAAGAGAGAGAGAGGGAAAATACAGAGAGAAAGAAGAGAAAGAAATGAAAATTCAGCGGCCTTGATGGTGGAAGCCGGCTTATCTGAAATCGGTCTGATGGCTGTGTCTGTGCCCCTTCATGGGCATTTTGTTGCCATCCGTTTCGTCGTTTTAATTATTCCGAATGTCCGCTGGCGCGCAAAATCGAGCCGTAATCAAAAGTTCCGTGCTCTGTACCGCGTTATCGTTCGAAGTTCCCCAATCCAATCCGACTCTTTATCCTCGCCGTGTCCCACTCGCCACTCTCTTTTCTACATTACTAGGCTACGTCGATACTTTTCACGTTTTCATCGAACGCAATCTGAAAATTTGTCAGGAAATTGTTTTTCATTCCAGCAAATTTAAATCGTAGCGATTCGTAGCATGGACAACGGGGAAATTTGATTAACACGTTCACTGCCTGATGAAATTGCGTCTTGCGCACGGTAATAAATAAAGTGATGCGCTTGTTTCGACGCGTTCTAATAAACGCGTATATTTTAATAAACGAACGAAACTATTTACGTGCTTCGTGGTGAATTTAACGCATCGTCAGTGTAAAATTAATGATGAAATTACGAATGTAGCGGATTTTCTAATTTCGGTCTCCGCGATATAGAACGTGTTAAAGAATTAAATTAGATCCACTGTTTCAAGTTTCGAGTTTCCCAAGACAAATATCACGGAAATATAAAAAAATCGATTGATTCCTTGCGATCAACGAAAATGATAGAGATGGCTCCCGATATGAGAAAAACGTTGGTCGTGACGATATCGTCTATATTTCGCCTGGAATCGAACTGAAAGTAAATTATCGCGCGAATACGATGGTCCCTTGAAAGAATTCTGTTCGCTTGGAGCAGAATAGAAAACGTTTTCTTGTCGGGTTGCTGTTCGCTGGCAGAATTTCTTAGTGATTTATGTTACATTAGGTCGGTACGTCGCGGAGATCGAGTAAAAGGAGTGTATTCAACGTATATCTATGGAACACGGCCTCTGCTCTGGTATTCGTGGACCTATCCAATTGAAATGCGATCGCACGAACGTGAAGTATACCGTCTACGTTAAAGGTCCCCTCTGTTCGTGTCAGTCGCAAGACGACCGCGCAAATGGACGTTCTCCAAGAACTATTTTTCGTGACTGCAATGTTCTAATGCAAACACGGATTACGTTGATGTTCCATTAATCCGAAAAAATCTGTACTCTCTCTCTCTCTCTCTCTCTCTCCCTTCCTCTTTCCATACCTGTCTTACTTGTATTCTGTGGTAATCAAGCAACACCAAACTTGAAGCAATTAATCGTTGAGCGACAGCGTCGGTTAAACAGCCGACATCGTTCGGTATCGATCCAGCGCACGGCTATTTGTTTCCAGTGGGAGGATCATCCGAGGAAAATCAGCACGTCGGTTTTTGCAAATCCGTGCTGTTTCAGACGATCGTTCGATCAACCGAACGATGGCGCGCGGTTAGTTTGTTTAGATAGGATCAGGAAATGGGGTAGTTTAATATCCGAGTGATCGATGAAATCTTTCGAGTCTCTTCAATTATCTTGGTAAAGTTTGGATAGGTAATAATCTGTAGGATTATAAAGGATGCTGGAATTTCTTACCGCCCTTCTTCAGTTCTGTCTAACCGACTCAGTTGTTCGTCCAATGATTACCGGTGATTTCAAGCCGACTTAGCTTAACCGATCAAACAAGAAACCTCTTTGTCTACGACACAGATCCCATCAGCGTGATATCGATAAAGACGAAACTTCATCTCGAGGCTTCTGAAAGGAATGAAACCGCTGTCGAGAAACTAAAACCATCGATCTCGGAATAATGGCTTGTTTTCAACGGGAGTCCTGTTCAACGTCAAGATAAATTCGCATCGGTCAAATTTCTGTTCGGCATCGGTCTTGCCCGCGCTGGGAAAAGGGGAAACACACAGACCAACTATCCTTCTTACAGGTATTCACCATAGTCCGGACGATATATCCCGGTTTCCTTATCTCGCGAGAGAAGAAGGCACAATACCTTTCGACGTGGTACATATTTCTAAAGATATATATACATATAGAGACGGTATGGTCGGACCGGCGGAAGTATACAGCTACGTCGCGGAATTCCGCAGGACTTTCATCGACGTTACAATAACTGCAATATATCCGGCCGCGGGTCTGTTCCTTCGCGATACCAGACGACGGGTCCGCGGCTTTCGTGGATGAAAAGGAGGGTTGTGCGCGACTGGGATGGGAAGACAGGAGTTGGTTGTTAAGGGTGTGAGAGACTGCTCCAGTCGACGACGGTACAACAATGGCGGAATATAAATCTAAATCCCGAGCGCCATCTTTCCTGCCCTGCCCTTGCCAGCCACCTCTCATCCTTCGATCTTCCCTCCCTTTCAATCCCTTCTATTTCTTTCATTCTTCTTCTTATTCATTCCGGTTGCCTATTTTGTCCATCCCTTACGTTCTGTCAACTACAATAACCGCCTCCCGTTATTCCTCCTTTCTTTCCTACTTCTTCCTACACTTCTTCTTCTTCTTCTTCTTCTTCTTCTTCTTCTTCGTTTTCTTACTGGCATATACTTACGTTAACGTTCATTTCTCTTCCTGTCTTACTGCACTGCAACTTTTTCGATTTGACAAGTTTCCGCGATCGCTTTGTTCTCGCTAAATTTGCCTCGAGTATTTCTTATTTTTCATTGTTTCTCTTACGTCTCGGATAAAGCGGACAGGTATCTTAACCTCTCTTTTGAGCGTTCATTTATTTTATGCCGCTTTGTGCGTTACATTTAATTGCGTTCTTCCTATTGTTCTTAGGTTTTCTTTCTCGGGCGACTTTTTCACAATTTTCTTCGTTTCTTCTTTTCATTCATTGTTCTACCTGTTTTCGGTTTCATAGTTCACCTTGAATATCTTCCCCTCCCATCAAGCACAGCTTTTCTCGCGCTCCACCCACGCAGACGTCCCTCTCCTTCCCATTCATCACCGACCTCTTTCATTTTCTCGCTTTCTTTCACTTTCTCCGGAGAATAAATACTTCTTCACCCTGTGACGCGTCTCTACTCACCCCTTATCAGTATTTACGGCCAGACATGTGCTTCCTCCGCGTCGTTCTCGCAGCTGGTGCATTAGTTATACACAGCCTGCGCGACTTCAACCCCGATGGACACCTCCCTGCGGGATTCGCTGCGTTTTTCACATTGGAAGTTTCGATTTTAATGTCGAGACATTTTTTCTGCATCGCAATTATAACGTTTCTCTTCTCTTTGTTGTTGCAGAAATCGATTAGAAAGCAATACGGAACACTGGAACGCTCTTCTATTGTCTTTGCGTGAACTCATCGAATGGGTGATCAGAAAAGACACCGAACTTACTGGTTTGGGACCTGTCTGTGGAGACGTGGCCGCTTTGCAGAAGCAAGAAGTAAGTATTTTACAATTGTTACTCTTTCATGTCACGAAACCATCCCTTGTGCTTGAATTATCATCGAGAAGCTTGCGATCGTTATGGACTATATCGTACTCCATGGCGAATTTCGCGGGGTCTGTTCCAATCTTAAGAATCTTACATTTATATCGTTCTTCTTGGTTAAAGTTGCAACTATTATACCGTATCGTATACCGAAATATACACACAGATGATTATTATTATCAACAGTTTCTACGATTTCTATAAATTCTAATCAAGGTTTATCCGGACAAGAATGACAAATATCCGCACACTTTTAATGACCTGCGATAACGAAATGAATCTGAAACTCGCTACTCAAATCAAGTGCTACTGATTACAAAAGCGATAAATTCAAAACTCGGATTACCGAACCCCTTCGATACGACATATTCCTTAAGGATCTCCTATCTTGTTTCGCTTCTGATAAAAAACAAATTCCGATTAAAACATAACTCGATCGGTACCTGTAAACTGTATCAAGATCGAGTTATTCCCGGCAGTTTTCAAAGTATTAATATATAGTATCCAAGGATACCTTGAAATCCACCTTGAGCCGGAAGCCCATCTTGAGCCGGAAGCGATCTTGTCGAGGCAAATAGGCTCGTGTACCTTGAAACGTGCCCCGTAACCTACTGGAATGGACTGGATTACACGAAAATGACGCAATTAGGGTCGCGCTGTGTGCGTGGACACCGACAAGCTAGGGGGCACGCGTCGTCGACCGAAAGGGGTTCGGAGGTGGAGGACGAGGAGGAGACGGCGAGAGCACGAACCACCCCCGGCGGCCCAGTTTCCACGCACAAAGACGGACTAGCTCGGACTAATCCAGATTAGAACGTGCATGTTACCGAGCTGCGAGTGTACAGGGATGATAAGGTGCATGTACCGCGATCCCGCTCACGAGCAGTCATCGACGGACGACACCTGCGCCCCTACTTATCGCCAACCGAAGCCCTAATCGGCCGGATATTAATCGGGGACAAGAGTTTCGAGACTCGTGGAACGCGTGGCGGGCGTTTTCAATCCGTTGAATATCCGGGTTTAACGAGGTCGGTCGATTACGGGGGCGAATAAATAAGCTCGATCCCCGAGACAGTATCGATTGAAAGCCGCGAACGGGAGACTGCTAATTACCGTAGGCGATAAAGTAAGTCGCGATGGATCGTTTAACAGGTTGGTTTCCGGGGGCAATTTCAACCGTTGGAATCGAGATGAGGGATCCCACGATGGTACTGATTGATGAGCGTGTATTTTGAGATTGATGCGGGGAAGAGAGGGTAACTAGCGTCGGATACGGTTGTTGCACGAGACTTGCAAGCAGCTGGATCCGACGATGTTACCCTGGAAATGATCATCTCGAAAGGTTTTCCCTCGTAACGTGCTACCTGCAGGATCAAACGTGATGTGGTTTAAATCATCGGATTTTTTATCATCTTTTTATTCTTCGTGTTTTTCTTTTTCTTGTCCTATTTTTCAAGGGATACGTAATATCAATAGGGAGAGCTTTGATAAGCGTACCAACATAAGGTATCGTTAAAACAGTAGCCACGTAACAAAGAATTCTATGCATGTGAACGCCAACGTTCTCGACTGTCGTCCAAACGATTTCAAAGCGTAATGTATTCCACGCGAATATCAGTTAGTTCGGTCCGTACATAGGGACGACAAACAGAGGGTTAGAGCAAAAAGATCGCTGCATACAGGTGGTACAAACAATAAGCGAGTTTCAGGGATACGCGATACACCGATGTCGCATTTGCTATGCATGAAATTCAAAAAAGATCGGCACACGGTACGATGTATCTTCGTATACCGAGAGTTAAAGACTTAAAGTTGGGAATATCGTATTTTAAGCCTCAAATTTGCAAGCTTTCGCAAATCTCGAATCTCATATTTCGCATTTCGAAGATCAAATAATTCTAAATTTAAAGTCGGCTTGTTATCATATTGTTGAGATATTTTAAATATCGCCGTTTAACGCACCGTTTGTAGATTCGTTGGTCCAAACGCTCTTTTTTAAATGTCTTTAACGCCGATCATTATCGACGTCATTATCGACGAAGCGATATACAGCTGCCACGCGTGCACTATCTGTACACACCGTGCGACGTTCGAAATACCAAAATGCCACTCCAGCAGTTGTTGCGCTGTGAAACGAGGAAATTTCATTGTGTCCCGCGCTCGGATGTAATTGTTTGCCAGGCTGTTTGCGAGTAGAATCGAAGTTCTCGTTTCGTTCATCGATTTCAGTTTCAGTCGATTTCGATTTCCAGCCTACCATTCTTTTCGATCTTCAGAAATCGGCTTGATATTTTCAAGATGCGTCCAACTGTCGAAAATCGTCGAATTTCTCGGTACTCGGGTATTTCACGGGCAGCAACGCGTAATTTTAAGTCGCAAACTAACGCTACCGCGAGAAGACCCAAGGGAGACGCAAATGTAGCCGACTAATGACCGTGCCAGGAGTAAATAGAACGAGAACTCTCCGTTACCGGATAGCAGTTTAACAATACAGTGGGCAACGTAATGCCGGAATTTCCGCGATATGGCTTCGCGGATGTCGTTCTAATTCGCACACAAATAATTGCGCATAAACGAACGACGCGGCGCAATAATTTATGCAAATTATGAGGCGTCACCTGGCGCCAAGGTTTTATGTAAGACTGTGGCCTCACAGATAGCTCGTTTTCGTTGCAATATGGTTTATAGAACGTAGGGCACGCTGTTTTAGTAGAAACAGCGATAGACTGATGTGTAAAACCACGATTCTCAGTCCTCCCTATGATACTTGATTACACACGTTTTTGAGAATATATATTTATTCAGAACTGAAGTGAAATTTGGAATATTTGAAAGGTATACTGTGCACGATCACGCATCGGTGGCCATCATCCTGTACTTTGAACCTATTTGCTCTAAAATCTACACTCGGAACCTAGTATCTGGTTCCCTGTACAATATATCTTGCACTATGCACTTCGCGTCGTGAATCCTGAATAATGTACCGTGCACTATGCATTGTGTACTATCCAGAATTCATCATATACTATACTATTCATTGAGTACGACGTATAATACACTATACATTATGCAGCATGAATTAATCAGCACTTACACGCAGCGATTCATTCCCTAAAATCCATCCAAATAAGATTCTTCGATACTCCTTTGTTACCAAATATCCACTTCGTATCTAAAAATAGCTCAAACGACGAATAACACGTGTGTCGGAGTATCGGATCGGCTGAAAATGTCACGCACTGGTATACGTGTTCGTGAATGGAATTCATTAGACGATCGAGGAACGTGGAATCGATAGCTGTGTGTGGCACGCAACATATCGGCGGCTTGTTTTATCGTACCGTATTCGTGCGTGAAATCGGCGACGACTCACCTCGAATGGCGCATACGTAAAACGCGGTTTCGTCGTAAACGGGTCGTCGTTGTTCGGACGTAACGATCCGGCTGAGAATCGCGCTGCTTAACGCGAAATCGATCGAACACACGACTGGCAAAAAGGAATAGCCGCGACGGGGGACGATTATCGGGCCACGAAACGACGATTATCGCAGCTCGGAATTGATTTCAACGAGCGTATCGATCGCGAACGCGCCAAAGAGCCACCATTTCTCCAGGCCATCCTGGCAAATCCGAGTTTCTTTAATTACCGATATTTCTCGGATTATCGAGAATTAATCGCGCGTCTGGGGAAGTTTCACGTGCCGCGGGAAGCGTGTTCTGAGATGCGCCACGACGTTTTTAATGTCCGTCTCTTTAATACAACAGCGTTGCGTAAAAATCGTGCACCATTTAGCAAATGGAAATATTTTACCTTGAGAGATGAATATAAAAATACTTGGTGTTTCTCTCGTTCTACTACCAGTAGGTCATAGCGGGCATTAAATTTAAAAGGTCGCGATGGATTAATCCAAAGTAAGATTGGAAATTTGTATTTTGGCAACAGTTCTTTTGGATGATAATTTCTTCATATTATTCTCCTATGACACCAATAGCATTTTTTAATATCGTGCAATGTTGTATACGATTTTACTCCTCTCATCGTTCTTCGAGCATCGAATGACGATCACACAAATTCTTTCACGTAACGTGCCGCTGATTAAATCGGATACTCGTTGCATAATACGCGACATTACTTTCCACTGCGTTAAAATCCTTCCTATAATAACAACGCGTGAGAATGTTTCTCGAAAGTGTGTATATTCGGTTGCCATTGTAAAACCAGTAACGTGGACGATGTAAGAATTTTGTACGATGCTAGGATATACATATATATTGAAAAATTATCTCTTTGTTTAAGCGAAGATCAGTCGAGCTTGCCAGAAGTCTGTAACATAAAATCCACGTTGTGCGTAAGTTTCATCGAAATCGATGGTTCACATTGGCAGACGTTCTATTGTTAGAATGGTGGAAATAAGTTTAAGTGGCCATAAAATTGGCCCATTTTCTATCGTTATCTATAAATTTAGATGGGAGGACGATGCATGTATTCGCGCGCGCACACAGACGAACGGAACGATCATTACGCTTTTTAACGACCTCGTGAAATAGACGATGCTCGTTTCAATGATGGAAATCCCTCAACATTGAATGCAACGTGCTGCTACTCTCTCGCTGAATACGTCGCTACGATGCACCCTGCGTAATTAACCCGTCATTCCGATAACCAATACGATAAGGCGATTATCTCGGCGTGGCCAATTAGAAAACGTCTAGTGGCTCAATTAAACGAACGACGCTTTAGTTGTTCTCGATTTCGTTGCCAACAAATCGACCTTATTTCGTCGTGAAATCCTTCGTCAACTATTTAGCTTCTGCATATTCGTTTTTAGACTGGAATCGTTGAAACGCTACAATATTGTAGGATTCGTGGATTCGTGCAAGTAGAATACGCTTGAATAGCAATGATTCCGAGGATGATTATTTAATAGAATACGAACAATAGTGTATGAAATTCACTTGGAAAAAGAAAACGAAGACAAGAAGTTGAAAGAGGCAAGAAATGTAAAGCTAAAAGAAATCTCCTTGAATAGGACAGAAACGAGGGAAGTGGACCGCTTCTTCGCTCGTTATTACGCGTTGCTGCATAAGTTTCCACGTGGACGTGATACTTTCGGCCAATCTGCGTGTCCATATTTACAATTTTATCGGGTTTATCGAAAATAAGGAATTAGAACCGCTAGACTTCTCTCCTGGTGTTTGATCCCTTCTCTCGCGGGAAGAAGAATTTTATTCCACAGCGACGATAGAGAAAATTTAAATAACCGACGTACAAAATGGTGGTAATATTTTTGTAATTAAAAGCGAGTTGCCCAGAGTTTGAGCTTTGTAAGAAATATAGAAATTTCATTCCCGGCAACGATTAATCTACACACCTACGATACCTTTGCTAGTGGGACGGCGCACGTTAAACGAGTTTAAACGCGGAGTGAAAGGTAAATACAAATAGAAACGAGAAGGAGAAGCATTCGCGAAAGAAACGTTGGGAGATGCGCGTAACCGCAATTTCGCATCAGCCGAAATAATTCCACGGAGGACTAAGCGAGAACACGAAGGTTTAAATCGGCGCTAATAACGCACCGTTTCATCATCATCCCTCCGAAAGCTGAAGGATCTCACTGTGCGTGCGCGTGCGTATGTGGTATGTAGGCGGATCTGCAGTTGTCGCAACAACGAAAGTAGGTAAATTATTCCGAGTCGTTTGAAAGGAGCCGTTCACGTGCTCTTCGAAAGACACACCCTCTCGGTGTTGCCAGTCCGGCGACGATGGGAGGAAAGAGTGTACGAAAGAAAAGAGGCCGCGCTCGAGAAGTGGGGGAAAAATCGCTGGTTGCCGTTTCCAACGAGATAGAAGCGAGCGGAGGAACGCACGGCAAAAAACCGTGTTTCGGTGTCTAAATTTTCTCGAGGCTGGCGGAAGCGAGAGCAAAGGATAATCTCGTTAACGAGAAGCCGTCAGGCTACGCGATATCGTGAAAGTTGCAGCTCATTTTCTTCCTGTTCTTCGTCCTTCTTTTTTCTTCTTTCGTCTCCTCGTTAGCCGCTCGCGGTGCGGAATCGTCAGCGCGACGCGTGCCGTCACGACGATGTCTTGTCAAACGAAATTACGAATGCACGCGACGAAATGTAGACGACGTCGATGGCTCTGCCGTTGCTCTCGACGTTGCCGTTTAAAGCTTCGCGAATTAGCCTACTTACCTCGTCGAGTGTACGAGCGAGCGACGAACAACTCGGGCGTGAATGCTTCCTTCTCACGTGCACGTTTTCTTGCGCGTTGCAGGATGATCATCGCGGCTTCAGGAGGCAGCTCGAAGACAAACGACCGATCGTCGAGAACAACCTGCTGAGTGGCCGTCAGTACATCGCCAACGAACCACCGCTGTCTGACACTTCGGATTCTGAAGGTGAGTTTCTGATATTTGCATTGAGTTCAACCGTACAGGTAAAACTTGCCTGTACAACTATTAGCGTATAAGTTACGTGGTGACGTTTTTATTGCGATTTGTCACATGTCGATTCGTTGATGTTATCGGCTGGTAAAATTATTGTGCATGATGAACCAAGCATCAACGTAAACAACGAGAAGCAAATTTTATTATGATAGAAGAATCACAGGTTTTAGAAATTATACAGGTATACTGAAAAACACAAAATAGACTTAGAATCAAACTTTATCTATTACCATCTCGCATTTAGCACATTTTTTTTTTAGATAAATGTACACTTGTACCATTTTTGTGCTGGAATCATCGATTAAAACATTTGCAATTGGCGTAGGAAGATAGGATTGAGAACGATTAATTACAAAATACGACGTGTTAGAAAAGTTTTGTGTAATCGAGAAGCGTTTGAACTTCAAAGTATCTCGATATAATTACAAATCTTCTTAAATAGATCGCAAATCCTCTTATGAGATACTTTTAAACAACATCAAAGCTAATTAATCTGAAAACGTGATTATTTTTAATTACAACATCGCCCAGTTGGTAATTAGAACTTGGATCAAGAAGTTCACGAGTAATATCGAAATATTAAAGATCCAATTAATAAAAAGTAATTGTGTTGCTGCTAATTAATATCGAACCTGCGAAGAAATGTGTTTGAACGCTTTATAAGCACTCGGAGAAATAACCAAGTTCGAGTCTCTTAAAGCTGTTTAAAGACTTCGTAAAGCCGAGTAAAGCTTTGTGAAGCCGAGTTTAACAGCCCTAGTTACCGATTTAAATGAAAGGTTCAGTAAACGAAATTAGTCGTTGAAATTAAACGGTCCTCCCCTTCCTCTCTTTTCTAAACCAAGAACTGTCCTGAATAAAGAAATTTATAAGAGAAGAAAGAAAGTTAATTCACCGTTCGTATATTCCAAGTATTCGAGTTAAAGAAACCAGTAGCAATAAAATTGCAATATTATTTAGAAAATGAAATTTTATCGATAGGAATATCGCTATATACAATTTTTACAATATTTCTCGTTAACGAAATTTCCATCTTCGAAACGAGAATACGTCGCGACCGAAGCAATTCGCGATAAAAGAAAAAAGAACTGTTCAGAAAAATGATGATAAGGAATGAATGTAATGAACGAAATGTACGGGACGAAAGTTTTGGCGAAAGTGTAGAGAAAGTCGGCCAAGTACGTTCGTTAGTTTCCACGGAACTGGTCCGGAATGCGCGACTGAATTCGCCAATAGCGTGCAGGCCTAGTAATTAAGAGGCGCGGCAGAGCTTTCAATTCCAATAATTCCCGGCATTCTTCTTCCCGCTATTTTTCATACCAATTAGCCACGGAAAGGAACGAAAAAGGAGACCGATCTGCTGCAGAAGAATTCAGACTTTTCGTCTTAAGCTCGAATCCGAATAACGAGAGAAAAAAGGAGAGAGGCTTTTGGGACATTAAGAATCGCCTGTTCTAGGGTGCGTTGAACTGTGCTTGCTTTGCACGTTTGGAAAATTATAACCTGAAATTATTCAAAAGAATTATTATAAATAAGCGAAAGGTTGGCTAAATGCTAAAAAGTTTGCATTCCTCTAATCATCTTCGGCGAAATAAATTTGTTGAGCAAAAAGATCAAAGGATATTGACTTCTCTGTGGATAGAGTTAGAAACAAACGTGGACCTAATTCATCGACGAGCATCGAGTACTCTGTTTTGGAGGCAGAACGTTCAGGATTAAAAGCAGGATGGAGTAAGAGAGGGTAAAATTGATTAAAGTTGTAGCTTCAAAGGGCGGCTCCTCGCGGCAGTTTGTCGCGGCGGAATGAAGGGGATTGTTAAGTGGGCTGATAAAATACGAGAAGTTTTCTCTTTCGCTTCCTCGTTTTTTCCACCTTTTACTTAAGCCAACGGAACAAGAGCGGCCCTTGGAAACGAGCTTCATTCGTTCTTGTCACCGGCTTTCACGTACAATAACCGTGGCGGACGTGTAACCGTGGTCCCTCTTGAATATTTCATTTAGATAATTCCACCCTCTCGAAACCGGGATTATTAAGAAACGTGAAACACGGAATTTATGGTTATTTGACCGAGAAGGATTCAGCAGAGTTCTTGCCAGAAAATGAGGCTCGTCTATTAAGCGAACGAAACAAACGCCGCCGTCCTGGTACTGTGCCCGCCAAACAAAAGACTACGCTTCTCGTTTTTATTCTCGTTGGAACAACGCAAGAACACGGTCTCTCGTATCTTCCTTAATTGTTCCTCCTGTAAATTTGCTTCTTAAAGAAAGAAAAAAAAAAATACATGTAAATTCCACCCGAGTCGAACATCTCGATTCTCCGATAGAATAGTTCGATACCGTTAAACGATGAATAATGCAGTTTCTCGGTGTTCGAACGTCGAAACGAAAAGTTCCGCGGTCAATGCTAACGAAAACCACTCGGGGAAACCGCGAGACTGTATCAATCGAGTTACAAGTATCGAAATACCCGGTAACTGGTGAAACTTGTAAGGTTTGGAAGAGTCGTCCCGCAGGAGATCGGAAACTCTAATCCAGAACTTGCCAAAGTTTCTCAAGGAAACGTTACTCGCTTTGTAATATCAATACTCTTTCCTACCTCCGCTTTCCAAATTCGAAACAGAGAATTTCACAAACATCGCGATTCTATTTTCACGCTTTTTATAATACACAGTTCGAAATTCGATAGTTTCGATCATACACGAGTATATATTTCTCTGGACTCTTTATCGACGTCTCAAAATCATCGACGGTGGCGCGTACAGGTCCGATAGCAGGTTACAAATTGCGAATAGCGATTCTGAGTCGGCGAAACACTGAGCTGAGCTTCGATCCCTTATTCGATTCGATTCGATTTCACGGGCCAAATCCGTGCAGCTGGCCAACTGGCAACTCGATAGCAAGGAGCTGGTTGCACGATCTGTGTCGGCGTGCTGCGATGCGGCGTGTTATATCGGTTGAAATTTATTGACGTTACGACAACGCCCGGAGACTGCTCGATGCCGTGCACGTTTCATCGAACGTGACTGCCTGTCGAGCGACCGAAATCGTGCACCGAGCGAACGCTGGTTGTCTTTGCACAGGAGGCGCTGATCCGATGTTTCCGATCGAATCCAGAATCCGCAGCTTCGTGACATTCTCCGTGTCGCTTCTTCTTCTTCTTCTTTCTAACTATCTATCTTTTTCTGCTCTTCTTGCTGATTAACTTACATTGAACACGATCATACGTATTCCTAGCATGGCAGCAAGCTTGTGTAACATAACGCGAACGTCTTGAACGGATTGGGAGCTCTCACCTCTCGCGATTGATGGATGGGAAATTTTCTGGTCATTCGTTGCGAGAATAGAAGGCACTGAACTGATTGTGTGTGTGGCTGGGAACGCTGTTTGATTGATGGATCTTTAGAAACGGTTTGCAGCGCTCCGTTTCTCTTCTTCTAGCGTATTTTGTGAAAACTCTGCGTTTGGATTTATATTTTCGCAAGGAAAGAGATGTGTTTTTGCTAGAAGTAGAATTGCTAAAACCTAGCTGTCGTTGAATCATTGTGATTCTAATTTCAGAAGTGTTCAAATTTCTCTTTTCTTTCTTTTTCTTTTTGTTTCTTTCCCTTTATCGAAAAAAAGAATTTACGACTAGTTGTATACATTGAATATCGGAATAAACATTTTTCTTTGAAAATATTGCATTAAGCTTTTTGGTAGACTGCAGAAAGATAACTTGATATTAATTATCGGGTAACGAAGCAGAGAATTTGTTCAAAGGAGAAAGGGGAATTACATAAACTCAGTGGTCAGTTTCTGAAACAACAGCCAAGTGGGAAATGACCGAACAGAAAGCATCGAGGGATGAAAGCTGTCGGTGGAATACGAGTCTATAGAATGGAGAGGAAAAAAATAAAAAAAAAAAAGAGAGAAAAGTGAGAAAAACGAGGGTGTACGTGACTGGAAATCGAATGTGGCAACTGTTGAATGGATGGCTTACCGATGAAGAACACGACCGCCTAATTCGATTCGGTGAAAATAGTTTCCAGGTGTTTTTCTCGTGCTGATGTCTCTTTAGCGATCCGCGATCGTCCTGATTTAGACCATGTTTGCTACCTGTTTCGACTTTTCAATCGCCTTCCTCGAATACGATTTTCTACCAACCTATCGACGTCGTCGTCGTCTTTACTATGCACCGCGCAATGTTTCTGAATACTATGCTTGGAGCATCTCCAATTAAATAGTAACGTCGGCTGCGAACTAGAAGATTAAAAGAATCGATCAAATTAAACGAGAATTAACACTTAAAAAATTGTTTTCTATAATATCTCCAGATAAGGCGAATTATCACGTACGTGTTGGTTTATTAAAGAGACGAATGATAAAATCGTAATACAAATCGATTATATTAAAATCACTTTAAATACAAGTACAGAAATAGTATATCTGCTGGTCGTAATCGTTGCTCTCTCCATGCTACTGTTCAACTCTACGCTCGTTAGTCGACTGTACGACTCGCTATAATCATTCGTCCTACAGATCACGTTCGTCTATTTATATCGATCGGTGGTATTACAAACGTTCTACGTAACTCTGGTTGACGATTACAAATAGCGGTGATAATGTTTTGTTCGGAGTTCGTTTACCCTTGAACCTAGCAAACCAAAACAACGTTGACAGCCCGAGGCACAACAATACGAGTCTCTCCCGATTGGCTCGTGTGCCGCTACATAACATTGTGTAGTATCGTGGACGAAAGGACTAAGAGGTATCGGGCGAAATATAAACAATATCGCGAGAAAGCCGAAGTGCCGACAGGCCCAACAATGTATCGTCGGTCCTTCGATCGAATAGTTTCGTGGAAAAGGCCTGCGTGACCCTGGCCTCGAGCGGTTGCGGAACACGCGCGTGGTGGGGCTAAGACAAAAAATAAAGGGATGCTAAGGGAGAAAGAGGAATTAACAGTCAGTGTTAGTTGAGAAGTCAGGGAGTGTGAATTGAAAAGCCAGAGATTGCGAATCGAGAAGTCAGAGAGTGCAAATTGCGTTGTCGAGAGAGTATGGTGCGCGTGAGAGACAACGTTGGATCCGTGGTGACGAGAGTTGCAAATTAAGTATCTAGTTGTCTTAATTGTAATACGTTATTGTGATTAGTTCGCGTTAAACAACCATCGTTTCGTGTTTAACCAACATCTGTTTAATCCATTTACTGTAAATAAACTAATCGTAGTAAATATTGAAGAAAAAATCGTAATAAAGAACGTTAAAGGAAAGTTCACAGGACTTGAAACTTCATCTATAATAGCCATTGAGAGTTAAAAATTACGAATAAATACTATGCAGTTGGTGATTATACGATTTACAATTAATAGGAAATTATTGTGGAAATTCTTCCGTAAGATGCTTACGTTAAACAGATTTCGATGCAGTGTGAAACAACGAGTGCACAAATTCCATGTTGAAGAAATTAAACACAGAAAGTATATTTATTACCCGACGTAATAATTTTCATCGCGGCGTCGCAGCGTAATTTTCGCCCGTCGTTCATCACGAAATGGGAACAAGTATGAAAAGAGAACGAAAAACGAGCTCGTGAAAAGCACGAAGGTTTACCTTTTTCTCGGTGTGGCACATATTTCGATCGATGAATCGGGAATCGAACGAGTAACTACGGAACCGAGTGACGGGGCAAAGGGCAACCCTGGCACCATAAACATAAATCATCATAACACGCGGCAGATAGGGATGCAACGAACAGGTACGGTTGGTAGGCGTTATCAATGCTAAACATGCACATAAAAACTGTCCCGCATGATACGATGCGTGATTCATAGGACAATTAATTCCCGGCGATAGAACAGCCTAGGCATCGCGACGTCATACACGTGATACAAACGCGGTAATACCATTTCTACGTTTCGTTACGTCCGCTGTTACCATCTGAAATGGAAAAAAAACACGGACTTTTCGAACTCTGATAAACATCGAATTTCGTTTTGGAAAAGGGAAATTGAAACAAGATCAAGAGTTATCGATTCTTTCATTCGTGCGCTCTCAATTTGCCGAGAACCTGCACGAACTCCGGAATTATGTAAAATTGTTAATGTTTCGAAGAATTATTAATAGCGCGATTCGATAACTTTACGGTTGGTCGATTTCGTCAGAAATGTATATATATATATATATAGGGTTTGCTAATGACATCGAAGTTTACTGTATGAAAATTATTGAAACACTGTGCTTTACATCTAATGACGTCTGTCTATTTACATTTTCGGTCTGTTTATTTGTACATTTGTTGTCTTGTTTATTTATATCTAGTTTGTTTGTATGAAATGCTGGCGATGTTGTCAAAACATTGGAATCGATATTAAATGAATCACAGGGCCATGTCAATGAAACTGTCGCACAATTCAACCAATATTATTAATGAAATTTTACGATACATGTTGTCGTCAGTGTTGTACTAATAAAAGCGAAGCTATCTATCGCGAAAGATCTGGCGTATTTAGCGTCGATTCGAAGGTTGTCCCGGTATCAAGCTCACGTTTGACGTTCTATTTCAGCCGGAAGAGAATTGGATGGTGATTCGAGGGGCTACAGAAGCGCGGAGGAACAGGCACGCGAATTGACGCGCAGTATTCGCCGGGAAGTGAACAAACTTTCAGAGCAGTGGAACGCCCTAATCGAACGTAGCGATGCGTGGAAGCGGAAACTCGACGACACCGCTAACGTGAGTACTTTACCCTCCTTTTACCTACATAGAAAGCCACTTACCCTCGAACCGCACTACCCGATATGAATACAAATATTTTGATTCCGTCAAAAGCCGTTGGCGGCCACAACCATCGAAGAACAACTAGATTTTAACCATCGATGACGGTGTGCCCTTGTTTCGATAAAATTACCCCACAATTTCGCGATCAGCCTTCTTTCTCAGCGAGTATTCTTCTCGCGAAAACCATCGAAATTTCGTATCCCTATAGAATGGATAATGCGTGGATTTTTGAAATATTAAGTCCGTGTAATAATAATATACCTTTATTATCATTATTATTGTTATTATTATTAAATATTATCGTCTCTCTTCTTGTTTATAAGAATAAGAATGAAAGGAGCGAATTCGAAAATAAATTTTGAATCGTTTCGTTTGCAATTACCTTATTTAACAAATCAGCGTGTCCTAGCTTGTAGAGAAGTCGAATCGCTTCTTGAGAGAACTTCCCTAGGAATTATTCAAGGTTTTGTCGTTTCGCTTAACTCGCGGCGAAGTTGAATCGCTGCCATAACGCGAATTTTCGTTTAATAGTATTCAGAAGTGGAAAGTTTGAATTGCGCACTTACCGGTCGCGAATTTATCAACATCGTGGAACGTATTGTGTAGTACAGGAACGTTACAGTTCGAAATCCACATGAACTGTGGGATACTGTTACGATACATTAGCCTGGATTATTATTTAAATAGCTTCCCATCGCCAACATATTTAAAACGTCATAAACACGTTTGTTGGCAATTTAAAATATTTCCCTAACAGTCCACAACGAACTGTGCGAAATGCATGAATAAAACATCGAAAAGCTCTTTACTGTCGGTTTAAACTCGTGGATCGTACGCGATAGCCATACCGCGGAGCCAAAGGGCAAAGAAAAATATTTTTCGAGACTGTGGCACCGATCGGGGGAAAAGCAATGGCCGAGGATAATTCTCGAGGACTGTTCTAACCCCCGCTGGTAAAAATACAATCAGATTAAACGGTACATCTCGAAGGATAAACAAGCGAATGTAATATTTGGACTTATCGGTGGTATCAGTAGGAGACATAGAGCTACAGACAAAAGAGGGGGTGGTTCTGTACGGTTCTATTCATCCCCCTCGACCCCTTCGTTTGTCGTATCGCTTTATTATTGCCGGTACAATTTTCTCTATCGCGCGGACGTTCCATTTGTCGAAACGACTTTGTGCCTTGGGCGAGGGGGACCGCGGGGGAGAACTGGCCACAGTACTTGGTGTATCAGGGGGCCGGGTATGGCGGGTAAAAGACGTCGTCGAAAAAGTCTGTGGCGCACGGTAAAGGCGATTTTTCGTTGCTTGCGTTCCACCGGAAGAATCCGCCTTCTACACCTAACGACGTCGAAATTCCTGTGGAACCTGCTTCCGTTTTTCTCCTTTCGTGATACACCGAATTACCTTCGTTCTTCGCGATCCACCTTTTAATAGGGCTCGGGAAAACACGTTATTACCTTCGTCAGCGCGACAAGTCGAGTGATTATCGACCATTTCTACGCCATCATCTTGGTGGTCTTGGGATTTTACAGAAACTGGAATATGTATTTGTCTTCTAGTCTTTGAGATTATTTCGAGAACGCGTGTTTCTATTAATTTATACTATTTATTGTATAAAAATAGGGAATCTAGACACGCGTATTCAGTTTCAAAGCTATAAATAAGATAGAAAGAGATTTTTCCAAATTGACAGAGAGGCCATCGTTATCGATATTAGCAGTGACATTTAAAAACGGTTAACAGATCGATAATATCAAATTTAAACGTACTATCCATAAAATTTCCGAGAAATAATTCAAATTTCACGTAATATCGCGTATCTGTTGATTTCACAAGAAGATAGCGAGTATCGCTCGTGTCCACCTGTTCGCCACGATTTTAGTAATATTGATACAATGTTGCGTCAAATGTCAATACGCTTGTAAAAGCTACAAATTTGTTACATTTGTTCGTATAATTCTATATTCACTATGATTGCAAAGACTTTTGAATATATCGTAAATCGTTCCGCAAGATATCAAAGAACAGATTGCAAAGAAGGTATGCGAGGCTTTGTAAATCTCGCTTCGAAATCGTAAGGTTTATAACGAAGCGGAGGCTACATCCGCGATGCATCGATAATCGCGTTCGATTCATCTGTCACAGCGAAACTGCAAGTGTAAATCGCGCCTGCACGGTCGTCAAGGTTTAACGTCGTGGGTGGAATGCATTTTTCTCTCCCCTTCGTTCTTCTCCTGCCTCTTTCTCCTCTTCTTTCAGTTCTTCGCCGCGTTGAATTCTGATTTCATAAGCGGCTTCGTGATTTACATCCCGCTACTGACAGAGTACCTTCGTCGATAGGATGTCGCCAATTTCGCGACATCGTTCCCGGTACAATGGGATTCGTGATGCGTGTACGCAATATCGTCTGCTTTATACGCAGCAACGTTACGCGCCGTTCGATAATATCGATACCAACGTGCCTCGTAGCCTTCCTAACGCATACTGTAATCGTTGCTTCCTCTTTGTTGCACCAGTCGAACGAATATTCCTATAGAGTGTGTCCACTCTGAACGTTAAATTTTCATAAAAAGGATAAAAGTTTTATGCAAAATATTTCCTCCTATATATCGTAAAAACGAGGTTATCGTTGTACAGAGTGTAACTTGGTGTAACGGAAAAGTTGGCTCGTCAAGAAACAAAGGATTGAAGAAAAGAATTCTGCAGGATATTTTGATTTAAAGGCAAACAATATCCTAGAAATCATCGGCAAATTCTTCCTTAAATAGCGCTGGACGGGATCTTGTGGCGAAACTAGCGTTCTCGAGAGCCAGTGACAGTAAGAAGATTCAAACGCGTTATTCCTGGCATAATAGACCGTCAAAGCGAACAAAGTCGCGTCGAAAGGTCGGGCGGTTGCTTAACCCGGAATTTAACGAGTTCGACGAAGATAGTAATAACTTCTTTTCAACGATGCTTAAAATAACATGGAGCTGAACCGGCGGTAGAATTCATCTTAATGTAATTCGAGTGGGCCAAGTCTTTGCAAAGCTTGGCCCGTCTTTTCCCTCGAAATCTGTGAGCGTATAGTTGATCCCTTGTCGACTACGATTTCACGTCGAAACGAAGATGTCACTCGAAGACCACGTCCTTCCTTCCTTCCTTAAACTCGGCTCTACGCTGGACCACTTTGTTCGCGAAAGTTAAATGCGAATCTTGGTCGATTGACATGCACACACAGAGTTCGGGAACAGTAGCCGGACGTTTTTCTCCTAATTGAAACGAAAATAATGGTTTTCACAATTTAAAACGTTCTTTCGCGTCTGTTGGCTCGCCATGCACTTACGCGCCAACTGAGTCAAAGGTTCTATAATTAAAATGGAAAACGTTTCCCATCGTTCGCGATACGGATATTCGACGATAAAGGCCAGCTTCGAGGATATTTAATTAAATGACCGTGAGCGTGATTAAATGAACGAGATCTGTTCGCGCCAGGGGGTTAAAAGAGGATTGTTCGAAACTATTAGAGAACGTTCCTGTAGGGTGTGTGATTTATAGGTCGCGGGAATTATTTGTGCCTCGTTTTAAATAAAATCTTGTCTATATAAAACTCTATGCGTAAAATAGGATGATTATACATGCTGTATATTAAAAATCAGGTGACTCGATTGCACGGAACATTCGATTTAATTAAATTTACAGAAAATACAATTTAAGCGAAATAAAATATGTAATATAATATATAGGAGTTGTTAAGCAATCCAAATTGAAACAAACTTTGCGTACAAATGAAAAAATATGGAAACCTGAAATGCACCACGTGGATTACTATTACGTATACCATCGGTTTTCAATTTATTTTTTAAAATTTGTCAATGCCCGCCGTGCGCCGCATTCCAATGCAGTAATTTGTTCGCTTCAATCCACAATAGCGTCTAAACGAACCGGTGTATTGTCGAATTCGTAACTTTGTCCCTTCGTTCGAATCGAAACACAAGGAACCAAAATGGCAGAAGTGAAAACTCGCGCGGCAAGTCAACCTCGAAATTAACGCGCACGTTTGCCGAAATATTATTTCCGCGGTATTTAATCACCATCGAACGATTCTCGCGATTAATATTCGAAAGGAAAATGACACTGGAGCGGACGAAAACGCCGAAGCACGTGAGTGAAAGACGAACGAAGCGAGAAGAAATCTCATGGACGGTTACACGGACGAGCAATTAAAGGTGCATCGAATCAGCGATCTTCTTACGATCGTTTCTCCGATACGATATAACAGGAAGATCAAAGTTCCCGTGCAATCAGCAAGCTTCGGCCGCGAATGCATAATTCATGAGCGAAACACAATTTAACTTTTAAATTCCAGGTGCTCTGCTGGCGTGCCTTAATTATCGGCAATCCGGTAATTACGCGCGACACCTTCGCTTTTTCCTTCGGCCAGATAGCGTTATATTAATTCGATTTATTGCCATCCCGTGATTTTCAGCCGCTCGGAAGGGAATCGTGAAATTTCTACGTGGCGATTTTATCCTTCGTTCGAGTGCACGGTCACGCTACGGGCTTAAATTTAATCTGATAAAAGTACACGGAAGTTAACAGACGTTGACATAGCTCGGGACAAGTCCGACAGGCTTCTCGAGCACGCGTGAATGCGTGTTTAAGATCGAGCAAAGGGATATGGATATTTGGAATGTGTCACGCGTGTCATTTCCTGAAGAATATATAATCAGGTGACTCGCGATGTAATCTCGTAGCTTATCCGTAACAAGTATCGAGATGATTAAATATATGCACAGTGCGAGTGTTTCGTAAGTGAATTAACAGTGAATGGATAGTCGTAAAAGAACCAACTTTCATCCACGGCTCGGAAATAGAATCTTGCAACACGGGTTGCAAGATATCGACTGAAAACTAAAACCTGAATGCTTCGTCTATCAGTGATCAGGTTTTTCAGGTTTGGAAGGCTAGGATGACAGGGAGCTAGAAATCCACGCTAGCGTACAAAGTTTCAATCTATCTTTGCTTGTACCGTTGCTACGTACATCTTTCTCGTAAATCAACGTGTTCTCTGTCAAGTAAGTTTTGATCGACTGTCATGTATAAGCTACATACACCGTTATACACGTCGCAGTATTTGATAAAGCCGTCACATTGATCTATTTTGTAGCGTCTCACGACATAGAATTTTATTTTTTCTTACTAAAGTAGACTTTCGACATATCCTCATACTATACTTTGTCTATTAATAGCAGAAATGGTACTTGACCTAGATGAGAAGTTCAGTTTGTTTACACGACAATGACTGTCGCGCCACTGACTGCCACTATCAAAAACGATTCCTCGAGAAACACGAAATCGAAGATGCATCTAACGATATTACAGTTTACTGCACGCTCGGACGTATAGTATTTCCTCTAAAAGCATGATCGTATTTTTTCTCGCGGAAGCAAGCTCGCGGATTCTCTTTGGCGTGGCGAGGTCGGTGACTGCGCTTCCGGCGCTGCCGACTGAAATATCATCGAAAATTCTCTTCGCCGCCGTACGAATGACAGAAGCGTCGTGATAAACCTTTCAACGACGATACAACGATACTAACGATGGAAAAGACGCACAAATACTTGCTCCATTCCGAAGCATCGAAACGCAAACAAAGGTTAAAGAGAGCAGTAGCACGAAAATTCCGCGCGTCGCCGACAAAGCAACGATTCTCGTTCAACGGTCGAACGAGAAAGATAACGCTGAGTGAATGTAGGTTTTCCCGAGCACGTGGAAACGGTTGAAAAGTGCACGCCGGCTATAGTTATGAGATAACTCGGTTTAAGCTAGAAATTAAGCTGAACCGAGCGATCCCGGTTGTCTCGGGCGAGGAATTCGCCTCCGTAGTTAGGTATGCAAAGCAGGAGGCAAGGCAGCAGGAAGCTTGGCCGGCCCCAATCAGGGAATATAGCCGGCAGCAGTTCTATCCAAATACATGGCGGCATACGTCGGCGAGTGCACGATCGCGCGATCCAGGCGAGCGAGCGAGCTGAACACGCGCACGTGCTCGACCGGAAGCTACTAGGTGGTGCAGCAGGGCTATTCGTAGTTAGGGCGAATGAATGAATGCATACGCGTACTCAGGGCCAGCCCGGGAAACTCAAACACCATCTTTCAAATTATAACCGCGCTATCGGATTATCTTTTGAATTATTCCGGATTCCTCCTGGTTCTACCGATTCAAAATCGCATGGTTCAGCTCGACGGTACTTGGTGTGCTTGAATTTATATATACGTGTGCGCGTCGTGAACGGACGTGAAATGGACAGGTAATCGATTTTTCCGTGCTTGTGTGTCTCGTCTTCGTTCGAACAGGACGAAACATAGCAGAGAGGAGTCGAAAATGATAGAAAAACAGGTGGACACTGGATCGTTTTTATTTCGAGTCTCTTTCGCTCGTGATAGCGTTCTGTTATCGCCACGATGGTAATCGAGATTAGAAAACAGGGAAATGGAAAGGGAACTGTCGAATCGACCGGTGGAATGTGATTTTTGAATATATAAAGTAAACGTAGCGCGCACTGGGAAAATTTTATTCGGCTGATTCGCCGAATGAAATATAGCGTTGAATTACTTCGTATAAAAATTTTCTCAAAATGATAAAAATCTTGCTGTTTTTTTTTTATTTCTTCCTTTTTATTTTTTTTTTCTGCTTTGTTTATAAATGGTGGAATTTTTCATGCGTTCGATGTACATTTTCGGCATGAACGGCAACCAGCCATGCTCCTGACGACGTTAATGCACGCGGGCACCGACCGCATCAGTATCAATCTAGTTCCCGACGAGTGGGTACTTAATCAGTCAATTAGCAATGTTCCACTAATTGGTTAATTACCAAGCAAATTTGTAGCCGGCATAGTATTGCGGCATTGGGGACACGCATAGTTATGTGTGTATATCATGAACACAGGGAGGTGAAAGGTACGCGACGACCTCGCTTGTCCAAGCATTAAGACACAAATGTATTTATCTGTGTGATCTATGGCTACTGTAGCATAATGAACCAGTTCGCGTTTAGCTAGATACGCGTGCCAACAGTTCGTGCAATCACCGTAGCTGATTGGACTCTCTGATCGAAGGAAAGACGTGTTACCAGATGCCATTCTTCGTTCACGGGTCGTTTTGTGCGTAATCAAGAATACCAAAGTGATCTGACGACGTTAGATTCAATGTATATTTTTATATTATATTAATATCCAAAGATGTACGTAAGATAAGTAAGACCGAGACTGATCTGTATTTAATTTTCTGCTTGGAGGAATTTTCTCAAAACGTTAAATATTGAATTTTAAAAAGATGGGTAAGAGACTGATGTAAACGTTGAAAATAAAATTGTGAATTTCTTTGTAGAGACTACATCCGTGGTGTATAAAGAAGTATGCAAAATATGATATATTCGTATGAATAATGTATACAAGAATATGCTTGAGTGATTCGAGTCATCCCAAGTCGTATCATAACGAAGCTTTGAAAATGGGACAAAGTAATACCTTTGTATAATCATGATTTTAAACCTCCTTATTCTCGAGTAAAGTCAACTTAATGCTTCCTCTTTATTATTTTCATTTCTACGATATAAAATACCTTCAAACTCTGCCGTAGAACAAGATTACGTCGGCACGAACATTATCTTCGATTTTCATTACGCTCGCCACAAAATTCTCCCACGTGTTCATTGTTCAAAGACCTCGGCCATCAGAATTTCCGTTCCGAATGGATGACGCAGCAGGCATTCGACAGTAATCGACGATTTCGCGGCGGAAAAGACCACCATCCCATGGAGGTGAATTAAAACTACGACCGGAAGCAAACACTTACATCCTATTATCCGTGCCGCAAGTTCAGCCACGCGTTAAATTCTCCTCGTACCCGGCGTCCAAATATACTTAGCCGATTGCCGCGTCTTTTGAGTTCAATGCACCTTCGCGTCGCGACGTCCACGCCTCTCCACGTTCGTTTGCAAATATTTTTACGATGAAGTAAATCTCGACAGGGTTTGGTAGCTCGGTCTGATAACCAGAGATAAGACGCATTCCGACACGGCCATCAGAATCCGATGGAGCAGCTTCTGGACAGCAATTTGAATAAGCGAAAGGCGCTAAGGCACGGACTTTAATCGGTGAAATCGCGGCTCGATTATCGGCCAGGAAGCTTATCTCTGTCGTGGGAACTATATTTCATTGGGTCTGTCGTCGACTGGGAGAGTATAAGTGATTGCGGAGTCTCTTGATGGGGTTAAACGCAATCGTACGTAATTGTAATTGTATTAATTGAAAAGGATAGATGGATCGAATAGATTCATTAATTAACAGAGGATTAACTTTTGTTAGTATTTGTGATATTGAATGTATAATGGAATCGGAAAGCATGTTTGTTGATATCGTTCGAAACTGATGAAATTACTGCAAACTGTTGAGGGTTATAGGACAATGTTTCGGCACTCGAGATTCGATTTAGTGGCAGGATATGATGGCATTGAACGATCGCTCCAAAACACCATCGAAAATCAGGAAATCGGCCTCGACCGGTATTGTAATATCGCACGCTGACGCCTCTGACTCTTGCATTAAACATGAGTTATACGTCGGCATTGTACTCTATACAGAACCGTGCCGCTGTTAAATTTACATTATGTTCATGTGACCAATTATTGAGCGGTCGGAGTTGAAACATCGGAGCCTTGAAAAAAGTTTTTTTTTCCTCGTGACCGTGCGATAACGGATTATTAATGCCAACTAATTCCACGGAAACTTATCAGTCGTACAGCAACTAGATAAAAATTGTCGAACTGTGTGCGAATTTAAAAGGTTTAACTCGTTCGTTTAACTCGTTGAATTTACTGGGAAAAAAATCCTGAAAAAAGCGTTCAAACGTTTCTCCATATTCGAGATCAAGCGAAAAAGATGGTGAAACGGAGTATACGACGGAGTCTTCTTTTATCGAGGACAACATCGTTCGCTTATCTCGTATCGCGATTACCTTCAGCCTGGCTGAATAAATAGATCAGCGAGTGCTCCTGGTTCGTGCGAATGGACTGAATACTTGTATCCGGTCGCTGGATACAGCTTCCAACGAGTAGATCGCAATAACTCTGGACAATGTCACGATGCATGCTCCATAATTCCGCGAACTGGATCCATCTCACGTTTCGATTTCTCTGACGCGTTAGAAAATGTAGACGCAACTGTTCCACGCGTGGAACTGACACCGGATGGATCGTGGAAACGCTGAATACGATTCGCTCCGGTCTCGCGTATTCCGTAAAGTATTCTAACTTAACATAGATCGATCAAAAATTGCCGAGCAATCTGTTTATTAAATTTGAATTTATAAGACACGGATCATACGTAAAACGTGGAGAATATATATATATATAAAGAAACGAGAGAGTGTAACATTTTTAAATCTCATTTTTATTAAATATTCTGCCGAATGTGTACTATATCCGTGTACAAAAAGGTCGATGACCTCAAAACACAAAAAAAAAAAGATTCAGACATCCGCAACCATCCTGAACAAGGGTTGCTTCATCGTTGAAATCAATATGGCGAGTCTCCATTCACGCGTCGCCTTCGCGCGCGTATCCGACGCGAACAATCGTTTCCCCAATTTATTCAAATTTTGCGACATGCAACAGGAAAAACAAGCAGGAGCGTAAAAGGTAGCTAATAACAGCGACAATAAACAACAGGAAACGGTGAAAGGCACTCGCATCCCTGTGCGAGATAAAATTGGCCAGGTTGATGGTCACGTAGGATCGAATGCGAGCGACGATAAGCAGCTGTAATAATAAACGAGGGATTAATTCAACAATAGATAAACTGGTCGATGCATCACGCCGATGTAAATATAAAATAAACCGGCAAAGATAAATGGACAGTCAGGTTAATACTAAACTTTGTTGCGTAACGAACTGAAATCGTATTTATAATTGACGGACGAACCATTACTCATCGGTCGTTGCTGTCGAGCTTGCACGTACACATCCGCGTCCAGCTATTGCTCGCTACAGGCTGTAGATTAATAATGACATTCGCGTTACGAAGGAAAAGGCGGGAGAAACTTGAAAAAGAATCGTTGCCGGTTCGATATCTCGGAACACGACAAGGAAGTTTATGCTCGAACTGGACACTGCTCTGGCAACCTAACTCGCGATAAAATACCGCTATTTCCTCCACCGATAGCTGACCAATTAGTAGATAATTAAATCTTTATTACTTTAGCAACTAGTTTAGGTTCGATCGAGGTTTTATTAATTATCGAACAGTCTGGGAGTATACTTTCGTTCGTACGCTTTCTCTTAACTGTAATACATATATGCCACAATGGTCACCTCAGAGAGAAATTTGAGTATAACAAAACGTTTGATCGTTCTAGTTGCAGGTTAATTGTTTTATAAAGAAAATTTCATACAAACTTCCTATTTAATTTTTTATTCGACCAACGAAACCTACGAAAGGTAAAGACGATACTCACGTTACCGACGATACACGAATGACGGAAGCACTGTGAACCGAACGAATCCGAAAGTATCCGAGATCGGCCGAACGGCCGGCAAATCCACACGAGGGGACTCTAGCGAACTCCACAAGCCGGCTTCCGCTTCGTCCGGCGCGAACGTCGGAGCTTGTTCGTGTGTTGCTTTCCTATCCTTCTCGTCTCCGACGGTCATTCTCGGTCTTTTTGTTCTCTGAAAAAGTTGTCGGCTACCGACGGACTCGATCGTCGAGTTCGTCTTCTCGCCTTGAATTCAGTGGCAAAAGTGGAAACAGTGGGTGAGAGGTGCACATGTGAGAGAGTGTGTTGGAATCGAAAAATGTGACAGCAACACGGCTCTCCGACGGCCGGAGGGGGAGAAACGCCGCGATTTTAGTCGCAAGCGATCGCGCCTGCGCGTTTCCTTTTTCTTTCCCTCCGTAGCACCGTGCGTGTGTATGTATATGTGTGTGTGGGTGGGAGGTCACGCGTAAAAAAAGTTCCCATAGAAGTGTAGGATTAGTATCTCGCGATACGGTGAGTGTTCTTTTACTAATTGAGTGCCGGGATTCTGACCGGGATCTGCGAAGGATACGGAGAACAGCGCCGAAAAGACTGGACGGTGAATCATGTAAACAGCTGTTCCTATTCTATTCTAAACGCTATAACGATAATCACTTGCTCTACCTATTTATTGTATCGGTTGTCTGTTTGTTGCACTTAGCCTATCGACATTGGTGTTGCTGCGAGTCGATTTAGAGCGAACGATAATCGCTTGTGAAATTGAGCCGAAGGAACGCTATAAACGAGCACGATATAACGTAGAATTCTATGAATATCTATGAAATGGTTTTCCAACTTTTGTAGCACAATCTACTCTTCGTTCCAATAAACAGAAATTTGTTAACGATAGAAAAGCACGATTACGTTATGTAAGTAACTGAAAGCACGCAGCGTGATTAATATTCGCTAAGGAATTCATATTTCTTCATATTTCTCGTGGCTTAACCCGTGGTTCGTTCTCAACGTGGGAGATAGGACTTAATAGTGACGTGATGCATAAATCGATGATTTTATAGCACGATGAATGCATCATTAAAACGAGACGCAGATGCAGATTCGCGTTAAACAGACCTCGTCGTAAATCCACAAATCAAACATACGAGCGAATAAAATGCGTGTGCCGCAGCATGGATTTAATGTTAATTGCAGCGACAGACATTTCGAGCTACAGGGTGTCGAGTTTGTTCCCGACGATACGACATACCATTAAAAATTATCTTTGTCGTTACACTGTATTAGTTTAACACGGTAATTTTTCTCTTAGTAAATAGGTTGATTTAATGTTGCAAGATGCCCATAGAGTGTAAAATTTCTATTGAGTTGATATTCAGCTACACTCGTCGCATTCCTTGGTAACATGGAAATATATACGTTAAACGTAAAAACATTACAAAATATCACTAGAATATAAAACATAATAAAATAGAATATATAAATTCAAAATGGAAAGGGCAATATTCTATAAAAACAGCAGAGTATCCCCTCAAAATATCTTCGTGAAAATCCTTGAACTCTACAATTATCAACCACATTCTGCGAAACCATTAAAAAATAGCGTCATTGCCATAGATGGCAGCACTCTAAGCGGCAAGATAAAATTACTCCAATATTGTTTCTCGATTCGAGAGAATTGCTAGAGTGGTAGGAGCAAGGGAAGATAATGCGGGTTTCTCAAACAATGAATTAAATAAGCTCGAAATCGCAGGGAATGTAATATCACGTTCGATACAACGTATAGTTGCTTATTAGAAACGACGATCAAAGAATATACGGCACGGTAGCACGTAGACACAGAAGAAAGGTATAATATTAAGTACACATATACACGGATGAAATTAACCTGCGAAAACGACCGGTTTCGATACGAAACTAACTTCCCTCGGTTACTGGGCCTCGTCCTCGTCCCTCTTTCTCTCTCCTTTCCGCTCTAACCCTTTCTCTTCCCTCTCGGCACGACCTGTATACGCTATACGGCCGATCAAAAGCCGCTCTGTTTGCGCTTCATTAGTTTTTATTAGTAAGACCAGAGACGATAATTCGACGATGAACAGTGTAGCCCCGTTTTTCCTGGATGGTTAATTCGTATACGTCTAACGTGTTATGGACGTGGACGAAATTTAGGCATCGTGTTCTCGTCAGCCAAAATTCGATCGCTTCAAATAATATTCGAATTATGTCAATATTTTTTTTAAATCTCTGGCTCTGACAAAACACGTTGTATCGGAGTAACGGTAGGTAAAACATTTGTTTAAGAATTAAAAGGATAACCATTACAATAACATTTATTTATCATGACAAGGAAGAGAGGCATTTTAGATAATATTACGCATTGAAATTGTCTTGACGTATGTATATTTTATCTTTTACAAATTTCTAGCTGAAACCCGATTTGCATCGTTTCCTATATGGTTCGCGTGGCGTGTATTCGTTGTAACACATTCGTCCCATTTTCGCCATTTATATAGCAGATTTGTATAAAACAGGATGAATTTATATTACGACCCATATATATATACGTTTTCGCGTTCCGCGTTTCAAGCTAAAATTCGATGCACTTCACAGGTTCATTCGCACTGTGAAAATTACGATTATGCAATTTGATCGATAGTTGTCTAAAATTTCATCGGTGCGCGAAAGAAGGTTTTTCTCGTCGAGTAAGTATGTATATACAGGCCGGTTATTTACCAAAGTTGTTCACGATACAAGGTTACCCAAGGATGACAGTAATTTAGTTAGACATGTTGCCTAGTCAAAGTCAGGTCCTCGTGCATGACGAGATAGGAAAAGAGAGGAAGGGAAGTTTCAAGGCTTCCATGCCGTGTTAAGAGTCTACTCCTCCTTCAAGTTCCTTCTGCCGCTTCAAGGTGTATTTGTCGACGTTCAAATGCACTCGACGAAATGGATCTCTTTACAGGTCGTAAACGTCCGTGCGATCGCCGTTTTTCCCTCAAGTTTACCCGTAGTACTTGAATTCCTCTTTAATGGCTGACACTTCGGAAGTGTTGATATCGTCGCGGATCAATGCGGAATGGCCGGGAACAAAAGCACGAAATTCCGCTTGTTTTCGTTTACTGATCGACGAGTTGTAGACGATACGAGTCACAATGAACCAACAACTTGAACATGAAAGCTTTGATTTCTATTAGTTCATTGAATATTCGATCGGATATTGAGTGAATGATGGAAAATTTTGTAAAGTAATTTTGATACTTAAAAGTTGGAAGATGTTCCCTCGAGGACGTTACACTACCATTAAAGTAAATGAAAATTTTTGCTACAAAGAGTTCGCTATTTATTATTTTCTATTTACATTTATCTTTTACTTTTGATAAGTAAATAATTACAAAAAAGTCTATTTAATTTAAGCATTAACAGTCTGAATTTTAATTGAATTTTACGACACAAATATCTGAGCACAGTAAACCATGTAACCGTACATTCGTAACTCGGTAACTCTGCTGCCGGCTTGATGAACCAACTTTTTTCTACCTTATTTCTCCGGCACGGCACGCCGCGCACCGGTGAAATCTAGTTTTCACAATAAACTTGCGTCCGAGCGCATCTTTGAACCCGTTGTCTTCTTACATTTCAGGCAACGGTTTCCCTCTTGCACGTTTCTGTTTTTCCGTCTGTTCATTTAGGTCCTTTTTCCCTCTCATCATTCTTGGTAGAAATAAAAATACACATTTTCAAACGAATTTCTCCACAGAGTCTAGAAATAATTTTTTACTCTCGTTTGTTTCTTCTTTGATAATGTAGATAGATTGACGGCCATAAAAATGATTTAAACATAATTGTCAGAGATGGAATTTATTAAAGCTGGACTACGTTGATCCTAACTTGTTTATAGTTCTGACGATCTCTTGCTTCCAATTAGTCCGGATTAACGAAGTTCTGTGCCGTCTAAGGTAACGAAGGCTCTTGTTAGAAAGTAAATATCCAGCCTGGTATTTCCGTGGAATTTATTTAGGGAAACAATGACGAGACCAGATTATTGGAAGCTCGGCCGTGGGACAGTAATTACCTAATTATATTGCGACGCAAAATGTGACTCGTGACTATGCGCGCTCCGATTTATTATCTTTCACCCGCTAGCTTTTCCATCGATCGAACTATTTAATTTATATCGACATCTTTAAAATGGACAAAATTGCCTGTTATGAAAAATAGGCAAAAGGTAGAAAAAGAAACTGCACCACATATTTTATTATACTTTAACGCGTAATCGAATACCGCGACATCTTCGTGTGTTCGTTTCCGTTAAAAAGTTTGGAGGAAAATGGAAGCAGAAGTTGCTCCGAATGGCCAATAGTAGCTATCAGTTTGCGATGAAATGGGCCTACCGGGAGGATGGTATCGTTTTACGAGCATCAAGAAAAAGCTGTCGAAACGTATTATTCATCGTTAGAACCTCGCTAGCGGCGTACGACCCAATTTGCATCCTCGCACCCTGTCGATTTTGCGTCGATCTTACGTTCAAAATTACACATTTCCTAATTCAAAGAAAAATTATAAAATTTCTTTAGAAAACATTCCACTCTTTCTTTCGCTCGTCGCTCCTGATACAAGCGACGCAATATACCAAAGATTTAATCAATACATTTATATATTTGAAAATATAAAATATTAAACTGGTAAATACTAGTTCTTAAATAATAGATATATCAATCGTGGACGAAGGAAAATTCGAAATTAGTCGGAAATCTTCTGAAATATATCATAAGGGATGGTATTAATCCCTGTTAATCGCCGTTTAGAAGATTTTTTTTAAATCTCCGTAGCGTTCGCAGCGAATAAGGTTAACAGCGCCGAAAGGTCCTTGGACGCGACCTTCCCTTCAAGAAGGCGTTCTTCGGCTCGTTCGAAAGCGAACGCATCGTTAGCCACGTTCTCCCTTCTTACCAGGCTCCATGTCTAGCTTCTTATATACTTAAAAACGACGCGGTTGATGCATTGAATGCCATTGCATCGTCCTTTCGTCTTCGTGTCGTAGTCAGCAGACTGACAGTTGAATCGTTTGACCCATTTCTTCGTTGCATCGTTTCGCAATGCTCCGCCAGCATAACGGTCTTTTGTACCTCGTATTACGGCTGTTCCACTTGCCGTGAAGCTGAAATCGCCTGCACACGCTCGCTATTCCATCCACCAATGACTTCCACACTTTTCCTGCTCCTTTGTACTTACCGAAAGAATCAGTCCTCCTGGTAAACAAAGGAATTTCACTTTTGTTGATTCTTCGGAGTAAAATGAAAGTCTTAAAGAATCGAGCTGTATTGGTATTCTTTCAGTTATCGGAATCATTTATACATACTTTTTACTCGCTGGAAGTTAACCTAGTTGCATTTGGTAATATCTATGAACGAAGCGTTTCGACAAGTTGATCAATATCACGTTGGTAAAATAGGATAATAAACTAGTTTGTTGAATAATTAAACAATACATATTAACGTGGACACGGAATGGCGCAGGTTTATCATCCAGATATGTCGAGAACGCAGAATAATAAATAACAATTGGATATGGTGATTTATCGAAATATCGGTAAATCGTGTATCCCTTGTATGATGAAAATTTTCCACGTTCGAAATTCGCTGGGTTAATAAATAATAATTGTTGCAATTATACTTAAGATATGGTGCATCATAGACGAGAATTCCATGAGCACACTTTACGAAGTATTCTTGGAACTCTTCTAAGTCTTCCATCATGACCCCTTGTTGTCCATTGGAGGTCTAAGAAACGTACCATCCTGAAATATATGAAATTACATCGATCGGTAACACAATCGGTATGTTCTCTCTGAAATTTGAACATCGTCTTAATCCAAAACCTTTCGAACGGCCCTTTCAGATGTTCTTATACCGAACGTGTCCTCAAGACGTTCGAACCTCTTCGCCACTCTTCAAATATCTTTCTCGTCGAAGATTCCTATAGTACGTCGTGAAGCTGGTCTTTGATCGTCGAAACGATCCGTTTTGATGTCAAAAAAAAGCCCGGGTGCTTCGCTCCACCGTCGAAACACGTCAGTCGAATTGTTTTGACCCGTGCCATTATGAATACATCTTCGCAAACACTTCTGCCGGCGCTTCGCCATCATTCTGGCCGTGTGTTGGAAGTGCGAGAGCTCGACAGGGGAGAAGAGAGGATTGTGCGCCGCATGCCCAGACGAGAAACTCGTCAGCGAGAAAAGAAGAGAAAAGAGGAGAACACGAAGGAAGCGGTCGCCGAAGAAGGCGTCGACGAGAGAGATTTCGTCTCTTTCCTTCTCCCTTCTTCCTCCTTTTCCTTCTCTTTTTAATTTTGTTTTAACGTCGTAAACCTGGGTTATTTCTGGTTCTCCTCTCTCTCGCTCCTGCTGCTCTATACTCGCGTCTATGCTCGCCGAATGATCCTCGTAAAGCGAACGCGAAAATTCCCTTTCGAAGCTGTTTTAATCGCGCATGGGGGGATCGCCTTGATTTTTAAATATGAATTTTTTCTTTAGATCAACCGATTAACGTCGTTAAAGAAGAAGAAGAAATATCGTTAAAGAAGGTATCAAATGATTTTTACGAGAATCGTTCAGGATTCTGTCAAAAATAAAAACTTCGTTACACGTACGTGCAATTGCGTCTGATGCGTGAAGATTAATTTCGCGAGAAGTACTCGCACGTTTTTAATGATTGTAAAAGTAAGAAATGCGAAGCTTCTTATTTTCATAGGTCTGGTACTCTCACAGTGTCGTAACATTTTACGTATCTCGTATTGAGAATAATTCATAACGAACGTTCGTTCTCCTTTGTTAAAAAGCCATAACACATCAAAGATCCGTTAAGATGAATCTTAAAATTGTCATATTCTCCAAGTACTTAAAAATCATTTCTCCATACGCAGTACATAATTCTACTCTAATTTAAATATCTGAACTCAAGTCGCAAGTTGTTCGAAATTCTTCAACGAGACTCTACCAAATATTCTTTGTTGAGCACCCATGAACGACGAGTGGTAATAATGATCGCCATTAAGAGAGCAATCACCCATTCACGACTCAATATGTAAAACAAAGTTTAAAAAACGAAGAATATGGAAGACACTTCAACTTTTCAATCATTCCTTTGTTGCACGATGATCGGCGCGGAATCCAGCACAATGAATACATTAAACGCGGCCCAATTCTCGCGGTTTAATCGGAGGCTGCGTAATGTTCCGGTAGCGGTTCTTGCGTGCATCGTTCCTGAGACAAAGGACACGGCTGTGCATGGTGCCAAAGGCCTCTCTTCCCTCCTCTTTCGTGTTTGTTTATCGTCGTTTTCTCCTCGGCGGATCGACGAAGACGCACGCGCCCAGCGACCACTGGAATCTTAATTACGTTACAGTCCATTCATGGCATGCGCCGTTGTCATCGTTGTATATCTGATGAAGAACGCGAGCGTGGAACGACCTAGGGGACCGATGCACAGCCAACAAGCCGCGTTCCCGCTTAGTTTCCCTGGCAAGACACGTGTTTACCTGATCTGACTGGAAACCGTGCAACACACGAACGAGAAGAACGCGTTTCACGGGTAGAAACCTTAGCTCCAGACGGATGAAAGAAAGAACGTCGCATGACAAACGCACGATTCGCGTCGATGTTTGTCCACGAAACTCGCGGCGATTCTGTGATCGAAATTTTAATCCGATTAGCCGGCCGTTGGACATAGAACTGATTTTTTCCAGCGTCATTGACCGCAAAACTCTATCGAAATCAGTAGGATACGAGCAACAAAATCTTCGATTCGACGAAATTGATTTTTGGATAAAGGTAGAGCTGTTTAATTGTTTTAGAAACATGGAAATTCAATAAGAAATTCTTTGCTTCCTGTCGATTAATCCCAGTCAATGTATCCGATGACAACGATAGTAAACTTTGCGATTAGATTGGCGAAAAGTAGAAGTCAGTTTTCATCCTAAAGTATTGATAGATAAATACAGAATTTTATATTTCTTTATCGATTTATAAAATGTTAACATATGCATATTTGTGTGCAGTATAGTGGTATTAAAGTTTGAGTATACGTACGTGGCTCATAGATGCAGGCGGAGCATTAAAATTTTCGAAGGATTTGTATTTTTGATCAAGCGATCGGAAACTACCTCGGACGAGTGTCATAACCGAAGTATATAGTCCAAGGTAAGGGGCGAAGTCTCTCCCGTTTGCGTTTTATAGTATCCGTGATATTGTATCTACACGCACGCTCGAAATTGACCCTTAAACCCTTGCGGGACGCGGACAAGCCTTCTCAGTGTCACATTTCACTCTTGCTGGTCTTTTTACGCGAGCATATCCCTTCCTTCGGATAGTAGGTACATACTTGCCTGTATAAACCTGTGTTTAACGCGAGCTCCTTCGAAACGACTTCCTGTTCAGTTTTACATATTTATCACTTATACGAGGTCGGTACAGGAGAACTACCGCTTGGAAACTTGACCAGCAGTTCGCATATGTTTCCACAGCGAGGTGTCTTATTTATTCTCTGTTTACTCTCTTTTGCTACCTTTCTAAATATCTCTACTACGATATGTTACGTACATTTCCGTTCCTCCCCCTCCCTTTTTACCTATGTACTATTCACCTTAATCGAAATGTAGTATTTTTCCAAAAGATTCTTTGCTTCATTGTATTGTAACCACACATTCCTATATTCTATTTGAATAATTTTCCTACAAATTGTACCAACAATTTTAACAAGAAGTTTCGTAGTTCATAGATAATTGTACATATGGAAATTTGAATTTTTCTTGTAGCTTTCAATTCACAAAGTTGATCAATATGGCCTTTGAATATGATCAATATGACCAACAGACTATTTTATTCCTAGGAAAAACGTAATAATACACCCACGTGGCGGTCATTAACGCGTTAACATTCTAAAAGTACCAATAATCCTGATAATCCCACACTCGTGTCCGAAATGTTTCAACTCGTCATAGCATGTTTTCCCGGGACAGAAAGTAAAAAGAAAAGAGATTTATATCGTACAACTACGATAGCCTCGTCAATTAAAACCCACGCAACCCGTAGAAATGGAACGAATCAGCTCGTCCGTGTTCATTCCACGTTCGAACAGCTACTTCGATCCTTCGATACGAGAGAGGATCGCGGCGATTCACCGGAACTGTTCTTAAGCCGTGGACTCGGCACGGCCGCGTCTCGATATCCGATTAAACGTCGTCGCTCGTTAAAAGGCTGCAGATATCCCGAACATTCGACTTCTTCGTATCTATGCGGCCGTATCACGCGTCGACTATCACCGTTGCCACAAACCTGTACGCATACGCGTTCGGAATAAAGGCAGAGCAGCAACGCGAACGGAAACACGTGTACGCGAGATTTCAGCAAATCCCGGATAACGGCTCTGCGAAATGTCTGGCGGATTTAAATGGAATTGGCCGAAGAGTCAAATGGTTTTCTATGCGACTGTTTCGTACGCGCTAAGCTGGAACGTCGAGGAACGTCCTCGCTGTGTAATGCGAAATTCTAAATTCGAGGCTCGTTTCTTTATTCCTTTTGCGGTTTTATATCAGGCGGAGACTCGGATCAAATTATTCTGATCGAAGTGAAAAATGTCTTAACGTCTATTTGTTACCGAAAGGGGATAACAGTGGTAGAGTAGATTTTAATAATTCGTACTTAATTAAATGCTAAAAATATCATCTATCTACGTGAAAGTTAGAAATGAAAATTTTATAACGAAGAGGAAATTCTCAGGTTTAAGATGATATATGAAATAGTCTGCAGAGATAAAGATGGATCTTTCATATATATTACAAGTTGTAACTAACAACCCTTGTACGAAAGCATATGATGGAAGATACTGCAGCGTATAATATTTATCTTTAATTCTCTCAAGTACACTGTGGATGAAATAAATTTTACGCGTAAATGAAAATACAAAATTACAATAGCCAGCATGAGTTAGTGCGATGGTCAGTGCTCGATGGCTATACTGGTACCATTTTCCTGCCTCTCCCCTTCCATAATACTCTTACATCCAGGATCCAAAATGTCGTAAAAAGCTGGAGTCGTAATTTGCCAACGTGTTCCGTAGGATATATTCTAACACAGGTATTTAAAACAGTGGATAGTTAATGTTGTATTTCTCTTGTTTTACTATTGTATAACGGCAAAGTATAATAATAGTCCGCTGAAGCTGCAAAGATAAAGTATGCCTGTCCTAGATGCATTAATGCATAATTGGAAATTTTATAATATTACGGATATATCACTGCTATATCGCACAGTGTTTCTAAATCTGATACGCGACGCATATTATCGGAAAATTCGTAATTCATAGGATGACTGAAGTGTCGTGCGAATTTCTTACGAGAATGTTATTTCCTGTTCGTGTCTGATTATCGTCGATTTCTCTCGAAACGAGAGTTCGAAGGTGGCGGCAAGAGACGTTTTCCATTCGAAGATTTGATTCGAGATGCGTAAAATTGGATCGATAACAATTTGGCCGCATGTCTACCATTTGTCTTCTCGTTATCAAGAATAATTATTTCACGGTGGAATACGTAGCTGGGTAGAAATATGAGATCATCTATCCAGCATAACGCACCGTTACTCTTTATGGCAGGCGAGGATTAAACCTGCGACAATGAGTCTTTGTTCTCGCTGAAAGTGGTCATTTAATAATTGTTTTACGATGGTAACTTCGCCGTATTAAACGCTCAGCTCAGAGGTTTTCAAGCAGTCGTCTATTAGCCTGTTTCGTTGCTGTATTTTACACGCGAAACTGCTCGTGTTCTTAATCCGAAAATCTGAAACGTTAATAAATTTCAATTTACATTTCAAACGATCGAGGAAGGTATTCGCTGAAGTAAAATGAAATTTCATTCCTAGAATCTTCTAAGAAGTAACTAACTCTTACGAGATTGAGAATTCGACAATCTCAATTCATACATACTAATCAAAAATGAATCAAAAGGTGTAGTTATAATTCTCAACTATAAGAGGCTTGATCTTTTTCAAAAATTAATCCTCCAACATTTTTAAACATTCGTATTAACTCGTTCGTTGATTCCTCGAGCGATTATGTTTTTCTCGCTCGATTCTCTCTATTTGCCAAGTTATTTTCCAACTGTATTTTCGCTGATTTCTCAACGAAACACGTGCTTCGTTCTATGCTAACTAACAGCAGCCGGACAATCGCGCGCCATTCATCTTATTAGCTCGATTCACGCGCTATACCGTGTACCATAACCTAATTGCACAAGTTCTCAGAGTCGACTGCCGAGTGTAATAAAGCTGAGAGAGCTCGAACCGCTTCCACGTGTTCCTTGCAACAAAATCGCTTCATTTTCCAAGTTAATCGTACGTGAACAGAGTCAAACCGCTCGATCACGTTGATTTATCAAGGAATTGTTTCGCGTCTGGTTCCTGTCGCGTCTTCTCATTGACCAATGACCCTAATTTGCGCTCGGTCACTCTTCAATTCCGTAGATTGCTCAGCCTCGCTTCAAATTGATCGAATTAAAGTTGACGCGATTAAACAGCATCGTTTCTAGCTTGTTTGCATTTATAAATGGCTATGCCGTTCGTCTCCATCTAAACAATCCTCCACGTTATACGCGCTTCAGATATTGGTAAATTAATGATATGTACGGTGAGCCATGAGAATCTAAATATGTACTCCGTTTATTGTTGTATGAAAAAGCTTCTAAGGGAAGAGTTACACCGTTCTTATCAGAGTCAGTTTTTTAAACGGAACCCTATAATTTTATACATCAAAGGGTAGGTTTCTTATGCGTCTATTTAAATATTTTAAGATAATCGTATTTGAAAATGTTTAGGTCAAAAGATTTTCCAATTTTAATTATGATATAATTAATATAATTTAATTACGTATGAAAGACAAACAAAGATAAATAAATAAATACAAAAGCAAGAATAGTATCTGTTTTTATCTTTCGTATGGAAAATTTTACAAAACGAGAGCTAAAACCCTGTGAAATATGATAATAATTCGTATCGTAAATAATTCAAATTGTATTCGAATCAAACGATTCCTAGAGCGTTTTCACGTAAATTTCCAAACCTTGGTAATTCGATTAGCCGCTAATCGATCCGCAAATGCATTATGGAGATCCGTTTTTGCTCCGCGGCGTCCGATGTACGCGTTTTCATTGCAGAGTACGAGGAAACCTACGACAAAATTCCAAATACCCAGCTACAAAATGGCACGCAGCTGACGCATAATGTAATGTACGCTGCGTGTAATGGTATATATGACGCAGCGTAACCACGGAATTCGGTATATCGCGAGCCATAATACCGTATAATTAAAGTTCGAATTTAATGCCGCGGCGTGCAGAATGAAGCGAAACTAAACAAACCAGCGAAGAGTTCGACGAAAACACCGTGGTGCATTTCCTTGAAATATCTCATCCACGTTTTATCATTTACACAATATCCACGTATATTTTTGCAAATGTGTAGCACATATTGTTCATCGTTGCTTTCATTAATCACAGGAATAACCACTGATTTATATGCACAATTTATAAGATACAAAAATTATGAGCTTTCGTGGAATGTTTGCGTGAAACATTTTCATAAATCTTGTTCAATTTTCATCGTATAAATGTACACTATCCTCATTGAATAATTTTGATCCTTTCGCCAAAACATTGGAATTAACCATCCAGGTTATCGATATCGAAACGCGATAATTATTTGACAAAACGATCTTACTTTATTTGTCAACGGGGCTACTAATTTTCGTGACGTACAAGAAACAAGAACTTGTTTACGTTTGTCAAAGTTGCAATATTTTTAATTACACGGATAGAGAAACGCGATTATGGTTGGAAAAATGACGATAAAGCGATTAATCTTCGATGTTTTGCGCCAATAAGATTCCTGATCAACAAACAAGCTATTTAATATGTTGAAAGTCTATATCATCGAATCGGTTCAGTTTCTATCAAGCGTTTAAATCCGCGGGAGCATTTATTTCGTGTTTTCTCGCGCGGAGATCACCTGTTCCGCTCTCGCGAGCTTTTACCTCGACGAAAACGCTTTATCGCGATGTAAGGTGCGGAGAACGGCCGACTCCGCGGCTGTTTTATCGCCTCTTCCTCTCCGTTCCCTTCTACCATAGTCTTCTTCGTATTTTATTTTTTCTCGTCCGCGTTGCCCGCTAGATTTCCTACGAGGAAACGCGCCCACTCCGCGATACGGCTTTACGATGCCGACGATAGGTTTGCCGTGGCCGTGTCGAATCTTGTTCTCTCTTTTTATTTTTTTTTTTTCCATTTTTCCGCGTCTCTTCCAAGCCATAAATGAAAATCACAATTTTCCGCGTTTCAATTTCAATGTTTCACCCAGGGCAAACTAAAGCTACGTGTTGCGTTGTTATATCGCGAAGAAAATACCTTGATGTTACAAACATGAAGATCAGTGCGAGAAATAAAAATCTCCTTTTTTACTTCAAGCTTTTACTTATATTTTTTGCCATAGTTTCTTTTGTAAATCTTCAACACCGTCAGTGAACGAAATTTTATTTTAACGTTATCGTCTCGCATACTGTTCTCGTCAGTTAAAACGTTCCATCTAGCACGTTGTTCCTGTTCCAAGTTTCTTCTGCCTCTTAAATACGGCTATATTACACAGACTGTTAGAAAATAATGACTAAATATTTTCAATTAAGTAAAAAGAAATAAGACCATACAGACACGATGATATTTTTAGTGAGAAAAGCGATATAGCACATAGTATTATAGCTCATAGTATTATTTGATTTTATTGAATCTTCAAATGATAAAGAACGTACCAGTGTAAAATCTCGTTTGCGATAGAATTAACGTAAGTACCTCTGATGATAGTTTTTAAGGGTTGAGTAAAGGAATGACAATTCCAATAAAACCAGAAGAATTCCAAATGTCAACCATTTCCGCCTTATCTTATCGAATTTCGAAACAACATGTCCACGACTCGGAACTTTTATAAGCTAGACGAAAACCGTAAAACCACAGGGAAAGTGTTAAGGAGGCATTGGAGGATCGGTCGTTTCATTAACGTCACAGACCACTTTCTATCGGCTCGATTTTTCGTCGTCGGTCGCGTTTATCTTTAACGGTACTTCCCGGTCGTCCCGCGATCCACGGGTTCGCCTTATCAGCCGCCAATTAACGTCGCGAACGTATTTTTAAACGTCTGACTACGTGACGTCAAGGAAGGAAATCGGTAGGCAGTGGCGGAATGGAAAAAAGACCACGAGAGCCGAGCAGACAGCGCGTAGATTCTCGTTGACGGTGTCGTGTGACGAGCCAACAGGCTTCCTACAAGTAAGGGGGTCTTCTAAGCTCTTTCACCGGAATAGTAGCCACTGTCGTGAACACATTTCACCATACAAATGGGGAATTTAACTGTGCGTCGAACTCAACTGCATATTCTTTCAAATTTGTCCGTATAAACGATATTTTTCCATATTGAAAATTAATTTAATCCTTCGACATAAATATTGCGTTATCGAATACTTCTCCAAATTCTGTAATATATCAAATTATTTGTTTACAACCTGCAAGCTTTGATTATACAAATTTTTAATAAATTGCTTTTTTTTTATTCCTCGAAATGAAACCAGCAAAAATATAAAAATATTAGGAAATTACTAATCAGCGGAAACGAAATAGAATGTACGAAAAATGGGGAAAAAGTCGGAAGTTTTAGATTTCAATAGCGTACGTTTTCACTTTTCCTCGCTGAAAACCAGTTCCTACTGAGAGTACAATCGATCGAGAACATCGTCTGCTACATCCTGCCACGTTTAGTCGCTCGTTACTCACATCCTTCGTTTCCCGTGTACCTATGCCTCTTTCCTTGTTCTTTTTGCTGTTGCATTCGTTTCTCTGTATGTTCTTAATTCCCGTTTTACGTCTGGACCGTTTCATGCTCGCTTCCTGTTATCCTTCTCTGTACGTGGTCGCGCATTCGTCGAATTCCCCGACAATCTGGATCCTAAAGATTCCGCGCGTTTATTTTAGCATTCTCACGTATAATATTATATTGCCGATGTGTTTATAAAATGATAGCGTTTCCCAAATGGAATGCGTTCTTCTCGAGAGCTTGGAAATTCTAGTCGATGAATGTTTAAAATAATTTGAAACGTTCTTTGGCTTCGAATAAATGTAGACACTGTGCTTCGCAGTAAGATTATTTCGAGAATCATTGTTAATTCAGATATATCTATTGCCCTTTAAGAAGGAGAAGTTCAATCGATACGTTCGATTTCAATTTCAAGCGGAAGAGAAATTTTTATAAAACGTCGCTTACTTTACACTCTTAAGAATCGTAACAAATTCCAGAATAATTAACAGCTTCTCTACTAAATTATACGATCGTTCATCAACTTAAATGTTGGAGACGTTCGTGAACAAAAAATACAGATCCTTTTCGAAGAAATTCAACGTGACTCATCGATGACCCAATTTGCCCTGTGAAGGTTAAAATTCCATGCTTCGACGCTGTTATTTGTTCTTGGACGTGGAACGTGTTAAATAGAGAATGAACGAGATTGATAAACATGCATATGCCATTATACACGGTTATGCATAGAAAAAGGAATCAAGCTGATAATCGTGCGAATTTAATGTAAGTCACGCTTCTCAAGAAGTCTCGAGTGGTCTAAGCCGATATCTTTTCGCTGAGAGAACGTCGTCGCCGCGGTTGGTAGGGTTTATCTAGCGTCGGTGTTGGTTGACACTAGGAAAGCGACACAAGCTGCATTATACGTGCTCTTTCGTTGCTTCGGCTCAGTTCACTCGCGAGCGTGCAGGCTTCACGCGCGGCTCGCCGCGCGCGCTTTCCTCGCGTTCTCGTTTCCTTCTTTCGTCTTCGAGTGTTCGATGACTCGATGAATAACTTGTTCCGCAGAAAATAAATCGCAGGATGAAGAAACGCGTCTCGCAAGACCGATCGTACAGTGTCCTACTTGAAAGATTAAAAGTTGATGTTGTAAGAAGAAAACGATGACTCTGTGCTACATGAAATGTATTAAATGTATTAAAGTATTCGAAATCGATCGATCATAAAGAACAAAGGTATTACGATTGGTAGCGGAGAAGGATAGTTCGCGACAAACCGACGAATAATTGTTATCGATACCGTTGCTGTTACTCTTAAACCGTGTAATTAATCGCCATGTGATCGAATTGGAACAGCGTAGGATAACGAAAAGTGAATCAGCTGTGATAAGTTACGTAACCGTGTTAAAAACCTGTGTCAAGCTCTTTGAACGTTTCATAGATCCATACGATAAAGATCCGATCATTGTTTTCTAACTCTGTTAATACAAGCCGTTAACCTCGTGAATGTCCTTTAAATAATCAACGATAAAGAAGATAAAAAAAAGCCTGTACGAGGAATATAATAAAAAGAATGGAGCTTGTAAAGAACAACGCGATCGAGATCCTGTCTCGAAGGAGCGTGGCTATAAAGGACTACGATATCGAGAATGGCGAGGAAGAAGAGGAGGAGCAACCGGACGAGAGCGATCGCACCTCTCTGAAGATCGATCTCTCGATGGCCGAGCAGTTCTACTACGAGGTGATCTCGTCGTTCGAACAGGAGGAGGTATATACATACACATATATACACGCGTTGACACGCCTTTAATGTACCATTCCATTCTGATTGCTAATCTGACGAGCTCACGTCCACGCGTGGCATTGTGTCGCGAGACAGAGAGAAAGAGAGTATCGGCGTGCAGCGTCTCGAATGTCTGGATCCAGCCCAAACAGTTAAAGCTGTCCCTCGATGCAAGTTGGAAACTGTTTAAAGCCAGTTTCTCTAATTCCGCTTTCGAACAGAGGAGCCTGCAGCTTCGATACTAGCTCTAGCTTCGATACTTTAGTTTACAGCTCTGTGGATTGCTTGGCGCCCACGATCGATCGTTTTATTCCCGTTCATAGCGGTGGCAATTTCTTCGCGAGCCTCATTTCAATCGGGTTAAAGTCGCGGCGAGTTAAGTTTGTTTCTTCGGGTTGGTACAGATACAATCGAGCGAGAATTCGTTTCTCCTCTTTGTAATACCTTGAGAAGAATCGGTTTCCAGTGATCTTGACAATAAATGTTAGGCTCGCTCAAAAATAGTCGATCCAGTTTAAGTTAGTCTAAATATAGAGAAGCTAACTGGCATCAATTAAGCCACGCTCGTGGACGAATAACGTTCAATTAACTCTCTCTAGTAAAATAGCTTGTTACTCTTCTGATTAGGGAAAAAGAAAGTTAGGGTTAGAGAACAGAAGCATTCTTATTGGAGGGAATTTATTATAAAGCTTTGATCGACTCGGTCGTTAATTCTCACGCGTTATCGGTTTCAATGGTAAAAACCAGTCGATTGTTCCAGCTGGATGATAGTTGGTCGTTTCAACGGCTTTTATCTGCGATTAGCGATTCGTGGCTCGCAGTTTGCACCTCTTCGTTGCGTTCGCCAGGTTCACGAACCGCTGTCGGATGAGCGGCTAGATTTCAAGGCGAACCAGTTGCCTGATAAAAGGACGTAATAAATAATGTTAGCAGTAACGCGACTGCTGTAAGGATTATCGCTTTAAATACAAGCACACGAACGCCCACTAAATTGTCCGACCGCTAGCTCGCGTCTCCTATAGTACCAGCTGTAAAGCATGATTCTAATTTGACTGGTTGAATTATTTATTGTCGTTTCGCTGTGTTTCGAGATAAACGGATCTGCTTGTCTCCTCATTCCGGGTGACAGATAGTTATTTGATTACGGTACACTCTGCATTCCACGATCATCGAAGAAGCATTTACTTTTCAACAAGATCTTTTCTTTTTCGTTACTTGGCTAGTTAATTGATTCGTTCATGGCTGGTTCATAGAATACTCGACTTTGTATTTAGCTTGATTATCGATATCTACAGTGATTTATTCGTAGACATTTTCTTTTGTGTAATGTGCGTTACACAACGCAAGAAATTTTGTTCGACGTACGAAATTATGCAATTCAAAATTTCACAAAATTTCAGTACAACTTCAGTTTGATACTTTCGACATCGTGTTTAAACGTTAGAAATCTCGTAACGCGAAAAGACTTGAAAATTATCGTCGAAAGTTACAACGATGTATCTGTTCGTCACTTTTATCGTGATTCAAAGTGATCTTAATTAGCAACGACGAACGGTAAGCTTAAAGCGAACCATGGCATTCGATTGTGGGACGTGTAGGTATGCGTGGAATGTGCAAGGCGTCGCAGCCAACCTATTCCCTTGTTCGGTGCATTATCATGCGTCCAGTTTCGCCGAATGGCCAGACAGGTTGTGTATCAACGATTTGTGTGTCACAGCGCGCCCATCGCACTCGGCGCTTGTATCGTCCGATTGTGAGCTAAAAACACGAATTCTCGCGTGTACACGTCCAATAAGATGCCATTAAAGTTAGTAGTTGACGTAATCGCTAACCGTTTTTTCCTAGCAATTCAACGTGGTCAGTTAGCAACAAAGAAATTCATGAAAAATTGAAAATGCCATGTATTTTGTGTAACCCGAATAGGATAACACGAGGAACATCCGGGAAACAGAAATAAAATCTCAACTACTGGCAGTCGATGAAACAATACCAATCGATCAAACGATTTATGTTACCCTCGATTACTTTCTACCCTTTCCAATCGTTTTCACCATCGAAACGTTTCATTTGCCAAACTCGAATACCCACATTTGAAACATCTGTTCCATTCATTGCTGTTCAGTAGTGTTTCATTAGCTGGCCACGTGTCTATGATTTTTCATGTTTTCTCCCAAGTATTTTTCTTCCCTGTTAATACACCTTTATTTATTTGATACACGGTAGAGTATCATTTAACGAGGTTTTAGTTAATGTTTAATTAAATGAACTCTTCTCGATCGAATCAGTTTATCTGAATAATTAGCCGCCATTGTATATATAAATCATAACTAGCGGAAGAAATCAGTGAGCAATTCCTATTATATGAACTGTTTGTCCCCAGACGAATCTAGATAATTCCTATTATACCTGAAACACCTGAGGCTCGATCCACTAGGTCAATTTCAAGAATCACTAGGGACAACAACATCCAATTAATTCAACAAAATCCCATCCACTAACCATGACGCTATACCCGACTGTTTTTTCCCCCAGTCATCCCTTCTCAATCACCGACGAGTCACCATATACATAATCCAAGTTACCCCCATGTCCAATCAAATACACGACAGCTCTTTTACAAAAAAAAAGGGCAATAAGATTCAGTAGTTTGGAGCATTTGATCATCCTTGGAACCACAGAAAACGTGAATTCCACGGGAGTCGGTTGGATTTCGAGGCGTCAGCCGGCAAAACGAGGAAAAGCAGCGGTAAACACCCATCAACTAATGCAAGACATTGGGCCAACGGTGGTAGTGCTGGTGTTCCGTGTTTTGTATGCATAAGCCGACCTCGCTCTCTCTCCCTTTCTCTCTCTCTCTCTCTGTATTCTCGTGGCTGTCGCAGAGGTCGCAGCCAGCAACAGCAGCAATCTGCGCCTCTCAGCCTTTCACCCTGTACTGCTGCAGATGCACGGACAACAGATTCTCCTCGAAGCATACCCCAGGGCCAGCGTTGCCGCTGGGAATGCAATTTAACGTCGTAATTGTCCGCGGATAATTGTAATAATTAGTACCCTTGTCGTTCTCCTCAGCCCTTCGCGCACTCTAACTCCGTGACTACTACGTGGCTGTTAATCATGCTGCTGATCCCATTATAGTCTCTCCTTTCCTGCTTTCTTCTTCTTCTTCTTCTTCTTCTCTCACGGTGAACAACGTGTATGACCTTTGCGATTTTTAAAAGACCGTACAAAGTGGAAGGGCACAGGTGAAACACACGATAGGTCATATTTTTTACCGCTGTCTTTCGTAGCAGAGCAATTAAAGATAAACTACGTCTTTTGACGTAGTTAAAAACGAACGATAAGTTACGTTTCCTGGCTTTCATAGAGGAGCAAGTTTAAGATTCTGTACGATCGGTAATTCCACGTCTTTCACAATCTTATCAGATCATCTCCTTCTTCGACTATTTCACGCTAAGATTCTTCCGTTTAGCTAACACTCGCTAGAAAAATGTCATAAGAATGAAGAAAAGCGGACTTATATCTTTTCCGTGGAATCTTCAATTGTTCGAACCTTTGGATATCGGTCTCTCGATGAAAGCTGTTGCAAGTGACCAGGAAATATTTTGTTTCTCAGAATAATGTTAAAGAAATGAGTCGAGGGAGGAATCGGATGATTTCTCTGTGTTCTGTATCGAGGGTCTGGTGTATCTGATAATTCCTCGGTTCTTCTCGGATATGGATTTGACTTGGAAACGAAGGGTACAATCCTACGAAGTTTTGCTAGTGTAAAGGTTAAAGGTTGTGGATTGGAAGGTTGTCAGGTTTGGTGAACAATGAGAAGGAGCGATCTATTCAACAATTTTGTATATTCGTGAGAAAACTACGAAGGATGATTTCTTCAATAGAAATTGAATTTTCCTCTTTCTTTCGCTTGACTCCGCCTTTATGATTATAAAAATACGATTCAATCGTAAACGAGCAAAAAGATACAGAAGGGCTAATTGTTTTCTATTCTCCTACATTTTCTGCCTCTTTATTTATCATTTAGGAAATAACCAATGATCGATCGCAACCATTAACAAAGCTGGAATTAACTCCACCCACGTAATTAGGTATACCGTATCATTTATCAGCGCGACAATCGTCTTAACGTTGGTTCAAAAACGAACGCTGTTCGCAGTCACATTCATCTTGGCTGGCAAGAAATTGCATAAACATTTGTCGAGCATCACTCCGCCCGGTGCGGTACCTCGATAATGTACGCGCGGCATTATCGTCTCGCGCGAAATTACGTCGATATTTCACCAACGTAGAATAAACATCTCGTTCCCGCGGTGCATCGCGTACACACAAAACTCTTGCCGCTTTCTCTAATGTAACGTTAATACTTTACGCGAAGGGCGTTAACGCATTCAGAAATGGATCGAAGAATTTGAGTAAGTTGGAGATTCGCTCGTGTTTCGTTGTAACGTTATTGAAATTTCCAAACGTTTTATACAACGCGCGCGTCTAACAGTCGCAAGAGAATTTCCGTAAGCGTACGAATTCTTGGATTTCCAATTTTCAAACCTATTTCATCTCTAACGTTGAGTCTTTCCCTTATCTGTGATTTCTCGTTCCAATAACAGTTCACATTCGGACCAGCAGATTCAGACAGACGTCCATTTAATCAGACGCCGGCTTTAAAATCTCGTTCCAATAAATGACATTCTACTCGAACAATGTTTCTTTTTCTTTGACTTTACGTGGAAATGCGAAGAAAGAAAAATGCAGCACTTGCATCACCAGCGTTGCTTACGTGCAACTGATGGAATTGACGCAGGGTATGCGTCAATAGCAGAGAACGTGTTAACGCTGAGGCGTTCGTGAATTTTCAATGGTTGGGTATCGAGAGGCCCCGGAAAAGGGTCCCTCGGAGGAACAGCTTTCTGACGATTCGTGATAAATTACCCGTGTATAATTACCGGGCGAACGTCCGGAACAGGCGATCGTATTCGTCGGTTCGCCGTCAATTAGTCTTTCACTAACTAGACTCTCGATATATCGCCTGTACATACATAATATATGAAATCGTTACTGGCGCCAGTTTTACACGCAGGGTATCGGATAGTGGTGAAAATAGCAGAGATTTCGACGATCGAGTAGCCAGAAGTCGTCACAAACGAGGCGATTAACGATTGGCTTCAATTTGCGATCGTAGCTGGTTTTTCGATCTAATCGAAGTCTGCCGTGAGAAGTCCTCAATCCTCGATGTAAACAATGCTTTTTCACTCCGGTATTTACAAATTCAATCGTTTATCCTTTCATCGTATTGATTTTGTATCATTATACCAATGGAATACCAAGGAAACCAGAGTTGACGCCTCGTAGTTCTATGTGGAATTCGATGTCCGAAAGTATCTACACGCATTATAAAAATATAGTTGAATCACGCATACACAGGTTTCGAAAGTAGCTTAGCCAAAGAAAATGCGAATTTTCAATGGAATTGCAAATAGACCGAAAGCAGGAACAATTCTGTCATGAAAATTCCAACTTTTGATAGAATCTTCGTGATCCAGAGAAAATCGAAATGCAAATATGGCTTCTTTATACTTGGCTTCTTTAGGATTGAAAATAAGACATGATATCTGTATATCGAAAGAAATGAAGAATATTGCACGTCGCGAGGGAAGAAAATCAGCACCTAAATCATCTAATGGCATGAGAGGAGAGCGACGTTCGACCTCGAAAGGCCACAATTCATCCGTATCGGTGCGGGGTGATGGCGTAAATTATCGCGCGTACGGCCGACGCGCGCCTTTTTGCCAGCAACGTCTTATCGGTGCAACGTCGCGGGGACACAAATTGCTCGATTACAGGGCATCGCGAGAGCGACGAAGAAACGAATGAACGAGGGGGAGAGAGTAAAGGAACCGAGCCAAGAGAGGGCGAGGCGATGCCTTTCTTACAGGCGATTTAAGATGCCTTTTTCCGTGAGAAAAAGAGAGTTTTCTTCGTGCTGCTCGCGCTGCCCTCTTCCCGGCCGTTTAACATCAGAATTAATTACGACACGGTAATAAGGCTGATGCACGCTTTTACGCGATACGACGACCATCTCCAAGAGGCTCTTAAAGTTTATAAGGTCATTGGCTTTTCTCCCTCTATCCTTTGGCCCTTTTTATACCTGATACGATGTTACACGATGTTACGCGGTGGATAGACGATCTCGTCGTGTAATCAGAATAATGAGCAAAGCCTGGTACTGCTTGGTCGCGTATCTCGCGGTAATTAGACGATGGATTTCCTTGTCTCTCGTGTTCGTTCGAGGTACAACCGTATACCCTTGTCTACTCCCGAAAATCGATCGTTCGTAGAGGCTCTCGTCGCTCTGATACCGCGGTGTCGTGAAATTTTCTTCCTCCTTGAATCGGTATAAGAAAGCCTGGAGCGCGTTACACTCTGGAAATAAGTTTAGATTAAAGTGTCGTCGCGCACCGAGCCACTCTTAAGAGGATCTCTTTCGTTACTGAACGCGTGTGTGTTGTACACCCGGTAAGCTCGCGAGATGATGTAAGCTTGTGAAATATAAAGGGGGTCGAAGTGAAAGAAAATCGTTTTTCCTGTGGTGTACTTTGTGGCAGGACCACCGTAGTTGGAATAGTCTCTTTTAAGGTAAATAGGTAGCTGTGAATAGTGGAAGAACTGGTTTGATTACGAAAGTGTAAATCGATTGGGGTGCAATTCACGGACGTCTCGCACGGTCTATCGCTAGACCCGGAGGCTTCAACTTCATCGAACCGTATAAAGAAAACGAAATCTCAGACTTTTTGCTCTGCCGTTGTATCGTCTTAACGTAAAGAACGAAGAAATTCCTTTTCGGATTTTCATGCAGATTGTTCAGATCGGTCGTGAGGTCGAGCACGAATAAATCAGCTTCGTGCCTAGGCAAAGAGAGAGCTTAGTCGAGTATCGTTGAAAAAGCCCTGGGAGTCACGATCCCAGTAGCAGATTCACGCGTTATTCACAGTTTCAACGATGGGTAGTAACAGCTGCGAGACGACTCGAGTGAAAATGAAAGAGGAAGAGGGTTGCTGGAATCGGGACTGGTCCGAACCCGGTAATTGTCCCCCTCGCGATTTTAATGATCCGAAGCGAGAGAGGGAGAGAAGTCGCGATTCCTGTCGATGCATTTACCTTTTCGAGCACTCGCTCGTAAACAATGAATAATTTATTCTGTTCGCAATGGACCGGTCGGTCCTCCTGGCTCTCTCGCTCGTCCCTTCCTTCCCCATCCCGCGCTTTTTGTTCCAACCCCGCGTTTGGTCTCGGTCGAGCAATTTCGTGCTGGCAGCGCGAAACACACGGAAGCGAAAACGAGCCCTCGAAGTCGCGCAATTGCCGGGATTAAATGCCTCCCGGCCATTGTTGCGAGACCCGCGTCATCGTCGATGTTAATATAATTCCTGCCACGCTACGGAAAATGTTGCCCGTTCAAAGGGAAAATCGAGTGTTTGGGAAGGTCTACGCGGATCGGCGCGTTGAAAGCTTGGATGTTTGGCTGGTAGAAAATTTGCCTTGAAAATTTAGCTGTTGAAAATCGATGATGGTGATATCGATAGAGGATGCTGCAGAATAGAAGAGGGCAAAAGAGAAGGGGAGAGGGGGCAAAGTGAAAAAAAGAAGAGAGCGAAAGAGAGAAAGGAGAAACAGAAGAAACGAGGCGTAAAAAGTGAGGGTAAGAAGCAAGGGAATTCCAAAGCAAAAATAAATTGTGCGATTCTTCTATTATAATATCGAATTGCAACGTCGATTCCTATTTTCTACACTTATAAAGGATAAATATTACGACCTTTATATAGCAATTTATACCTTCTCTAAATTCTATTTAAAACCTACATTTCTTAAACCGTCGATTAACCTACGATTCTCAATAAAAGCCAATAGTTTCGCTTCAGTTCGTGACACGTGGAACGCTATACGCCTTATCTGCCACCTCTTGCGTTCCATCCAACCCTGAAACTTCAAACATTTTACTAAAAATTTGCCGAGAAACTCGAAACTCTTGGTTCGCGAATAAAGCGATATCGCGACACAGTCCGCTCGTAGCGTAAAGCTCGTTAGGCGAGTGACGCAGGCCGTTCCGCGCGAGTTTTCAGGCGGATCCGAGCGTTTGTTATTGCACCCCTAGAAAGTGCTCGGCAGAGGTAAAATGGAGAATGTTTCAATATCTCGGCGAAATGTTACGCGTTTTATTGCCGTCGCGGAATCTCCGTGGCTCTGGTTAAGTGCTAAAATATTGCGAATACTTTCTCCCTGCGGCATTTCCAGCGAAATATCAGCATTGTCGCGGCGGAACGCAAGTGCAACGACCTCGTAGTGGCGCGAGCGCGAGCGGTTCGCGCTTTGAAACCTGTTAGAACGCTTTGGCAAGCGTGAAATACCCGTATCGGCGCTTGTCGCGCTCGTAAACACCCGTGCCGCATTGCGTTTAATTCGCGGTCGCGTCTGTCATCGTTGAAAGAATTCCTGTGGCGCAGGTTTGCTATTCGACTCCAAGTATGTACAACTTTTGATGATCGCTGTTCGACGTAGAATGTTCGAGTAGAGGAAGAAACATCGTAGCGATCCTTGGTAAATGTATTTTAAGCATTGACGTTCACGGTTATTTTAAGGACCAGAGAATTCTTTATAAGTTGCTGGTATCTTTGAACGTGGACGATACGTACTCGAGTTGGAGCTTGCGATGATAGAATTGTTATTCGAAGCAGATAAACGAGGACGTGTGTGGCTTGTAGTTATCGAAGAGTACGCAATAGGTGGGTTTCTCTCTGTTAGTATTTCTAGTTGTTTTTACGTGGGAACAGATTATGAAAGCTTCCGGTTGCTTCGTTTAATCTTTTTTAACTCTTCTACGTTCTCTGTATCACTTTCATCCGAGTGATATTTTTCTGTCGTTAAAAAGTTTCTTACGTTTGGAGGAAATGTGAAAGAATCGTTATCGATGTACTTGATATCTCGTTCCAATTTTATATTAATTTTCTTGAAACATCAATGGTCTTTCTTCGATTGGAACGAAAGTAAGTTCGAAACATAAAGAATTGCGGAAAGATCACGATATAGATCAATGAAATAATCAATTAATATTAATAATATTATTATGACCATAGACGTTACACGTTCGATCTAGAGAACCGGTAGTTACACGCTGTTTAAGTGGTCAGAAGCTACACGGATAGACAATTGCGTTAGGTGTCTCCGATTTCAAAAGTCCTTTCAGCTAGTATTACACGAGAGAGCCAAGCAATTTGTTCCAGATTTACACCGCAAAAATGCCAGCGAGTACATTTTTACGACCGAAGTGGAACACGAGTGATGTTGCGTCGCGTTCTAAATATTTATTCGTTATACTTTCCCAATTCCTCTCTCTCTCTCTCTCTCTCTCTCATATTTTCAAAATAATCGTACGCAACGTAACGCGTGTGATATTTCGCAACGTATATCGCTCGATAAATTTAGTTGACGATGATATAGAATTACAATTGGGCGGTCCAGCATGTGATATTCCAATTTTCCTACATTTTTCCTCTTTCTACGTTTTTATATGTTACAAACAGTTCCTTGATCTACTGATATCTATAAACGAAACCAAACCAGTAAAATTCTCGCCCACGTCTTACGTATAAAATCTTGTTGGTTCATTAACTCGTTCTCCACCCAGACTCTTCTAAGTGAAAACTACATTTTCTCATATCCAAGGTAACTGCATTCAAGTCGCTGTCAATTTTGTTAGTCTGAAAGAAGAATCTTCTGCATTCATTTTAATTAATAAAGGCTACACGATAAAGGATACACTACGCGATACTTAAAACAAATCCTCGTTTAAGCCAATCTTTTCTCCTCATATTAATTATGGAACCTTGTTACTTTATCGTGTGATTTTCCATTCAAACTCTCTAAACTAAGTTAAATAAAATCTTAGCAGCTCCAAAATTTCGCTTACACCGCGTAACAAAAGGCCTAGTAGCAAGGTGCAAATCCCCCGATTCCGATTTAGACGGGGGCAGGGGGCTCGCTTGTTCCATTCGGCGCCATTCATCGTGCTCATCCGAGAGGAAGTCGAGGTGTAACGAGAAAACAAGAGGCAGCCAGAGAAACGAGCGGACGCCTGGACTCGCCTCGACCTCTAAGGGACGAAAAGGGAGAGGGGAATTTTAATGGGGCAACGGGGCTGTTCTCCTCAATGGGAAAATTGTACCGGAAGTCTCGGTGCCGGAGGTACGGACTAGCGGAGCGAGCACAGGGGTTAAAGGCCCATTAAGTACGCCGCGATCTCGTCCTGCGTCGCTCTGTTGTACGTCGGAGCGAGAAGGACGGCGTGAACAAGAAAATTAAAGAGGAAGAACAACCAGGTAAAATGCGTAAAAATTGCGGACAGAAATCGTGGAAATCGCAAATGGTGGTTTTAACAAATTCGTGGGTAGGTGTTCTTTTTCGTGTCGATTTTCTACTTCGTATTTCCCACTACTTTCCATCCTCTTTTGTGCGAGTTTCCCTTGTCCGCGCGGAAACCTTCTATTCCATCAGACTCGAAGTTTGGAATCACGATAGCGTAAAAGGGGTAGCATGGTTGCAAGAGGTATTTGCATATAGTCTCATTTTCCAATGAAACGCTTTTTACGAGATTCTATGTTTCATTTTCGTTGTATCAAAATTTTACGAAAGCGTGGAGGATACAAGTTTTGATATATTTGGAGCTAATGGATTAATTATTAAGCAAATATTATAACAAATACAACGGTGCGCAAATATGTTTTATAGCCACTGTAAATATCTTTCTCGTTGCTTCTGTTCGTGTTAACAAAATTCGTAATTGGTAATTTCACCGAAATTTTGAAGCATACATTTCATGGAAAATTCGACTGATTTTGCTTTCACATATTATAAGTATTGTATCGCCTGTTATTATAATCGACTCGTTTGAATTTCTATCTCGCAACTCTACCTATAGGATAGACGTATGACGAAGGATTTTTTTAGCGGGGACAGATTTTTATTCGAAACGAATTTTTTGAACCGAACGGGCGATAAAGGTTGACGGAACTTTTTTTCCAGTGCGAAGGAAAATCACGAAGCTGCGGCAAGTTAAGCGGAATCCGGGGGAAAGTTTGATGAATCGGGGCCAGTTAGATATGCACGTCGCTTTGTCAAAGTTACACGTTACCTAACCCAGACCCGCTGCCCTTTTTCGCGAGTACACCGGTGAAGTTGGACTTTTATAAAGTCTCGACGTTGGTACGACATGCACGCGTGAGAAACACACATTTTTACTCGGTCTGAATTCCTCGATGAAGTAAATAGCAGGGTTGCGAGCTGTGCGCCGCGCGCCGCTCGTCTCGTTCCCTCTATGTTTGACGAAAAAGAAAGAAAGAAAAAAAAAAAGAGTTTCCAGTAGTGGCATGTACCGTGCAAATTAATATAACAGCAATTACGGTTTTTCCATTTTCGCGACTTTTTATCGCGGTTGTCGGCCGGTTCCCGTTGTTTCCTCGGGAATTCGTCCAACGATAACCGACGATAATCGGGTTCGTCGCGATAGAAAAATGGAAAAAGCGATTTTACATTTACCACAATTTCGGTCCTGGTTTGGTATTTCTAGTGATCGTAGAAACGAAAGAGAAAGAGAGCGAGTCGACGCCCCCTGCGAATCAAATAAACGACCGACAGTGAAATTACGAGGGGCGTGCGAAACTCATTTGGGCCGAATCTTTAATTAAACGCGCCGCATAACGCCACCAATTGTCATGCAACGCGACTATGTCCCGTGTAAAATAATTTCTTCTCCTCGTTTCTCCTCCTCTTTAACTTTCTCTCTCTCTCTCTCTCTCTCTCTCTCCTTTTTTCGTTGTTTGCGCTACGACCTGTACGTGGCTAATTTGCACAAGAAATTTTGCGACCCTGTTTTTAATCGTTGTTACATGCGCGTACAGTATGTCGCAATTAGATCTTATTTGGACGATTACTGTTGTCATTTGTTTTTCAGCATACAAGCTGGAAAAATGAAATGCGATTCAGAATTTGGCGACGAATGCAACTTATCGTAGTCTGTACGGGCATAAAAGCTTTACGAATTTCCTTAAATCTGTCATCCAATTGTACATGTTGACCTGTGCAATTCTAAGATATCATGTTCTATGCTTTATTTACAATGTCATAAGTGCACTCGCGTTACGATCCTATTCTACACTGAATTGGTCGCGCTATAAACGACATGATAATTCCATCCTGTACCATGTCTGCATTAAACGCTTCATCATCATCATTGCTAATTTTCAACGTCGAACAAACGCGGAACAAGAAGAGCGAGAGAGTGAAGAACGAAAACCAAGGTTCTTCGATTGCTAGTTTTACGTGAAGCTTATCGAAGAAAATAGCCGAAAGAGCAAATTCTACGGATATTTTGGAATACCTTAGGAAGGAAGCTTTAATATTTCGTGTGATCGTCAATCGAAGTCTACCTTGTCTCTCTCTCTCTCTCTCTCTCTCTTTGTCTCTCATTCGCTCGTTCACTCACTCGCACATATTTTCTCTCGTTCTTTCATCTTATACCCAGCGTAGACGGTGGAGTTCGTTTCCGATTTATTTCTTCCGCGTTATTTCACAATTCTGCAAAAATAAATGAACGATTAATCGATGTCGCGCAATCTGCGGAACTTTCTGGCCGAGCGGAGGCCGCAACCGATAGGAAATCCGTTAGCCGTGAAATTAATTTGCTGAACGACACGAGATTTTAATTACGTTTGGTAATGATCGCATACATTTACCCACTGAGAACACACACGCTCACACGCACTACGTCAAAGTAATTAAGTTCTGCCCACGCTGCATCATAAAAGACGTTCACCAGCGTAGTGTCTTCAACCTCTTGAGCCAACTCGTAAGATTTCTTTATATTCCTGCCCGTTTTCCATCGTGCCGACTATATTTCTTGTACACGGTCGAGTATTCGTCCACTTTCGTCTTTCGGCCTGTTTCACATCCATCTTGACCCTTTTCACGTTCACGTTGCCAGTTTCCGTTTTCTTCAAAAGGTACGCCGCGGAAGTAAGAAAGCGACTCTCCTGCGCACATGTATAGAGAAAGAGCACGTGTGCGATGGTTCCTTTGCGTACATGGAACCGTGTACACGTGTGTCGTATATAGGTTGACTACTTGGAAATTCATAGATAGCTCGGAGGGTTCGAGGTAGAATTATTTATTAGAGAGAAAATCTGTAATCCTTTTTCACTGAATTTGTCACATTGTTTGCCTTGCTTTCTACAAAACGGTACCCTCTCAATCTTCTCACTTGCATCTATATTTCACAAACACTTGCACGTATTCTATGTCTTGGTTTTCTCACTGATAAACAGTAGTCCCCACGTGTGCCACGAATATACACGAATATTCTTTTCCTCATTCTATATATATTTTTCTATACATCTTCAACGAATCTTCTGAATATCTCGTACATCTTCTAAGAAGATCTATCTTTATAAATTAAACATCTAAGAATATCAATTTGTATCGCTATCGTACTTAAAATACAATCCGATCGAAATTTCCTATAAATCGTGCACGATCGAACCTGGAAAGGTAAGCAAGAAGAAGATAGGTTTCGCAATCTGAGCATCGCTTAGTCAAACACATGACAATCATTGCTACTATACTGCCGTTGGCTTGTTATGAGCTTCACCAATTTGCGTAGACCAGCGATCTCGTGGACAATTGCTCGTAATTAACACAGAGGCCAGTCGTCGTTGCAGGACCAAGCAACCAGTCGTATCGATGGCTACCCCTCGTAGATACTATCGCGGAAATTGCACTTACCGTTTCTCCGACTCGGCTAATCCGATCCCCGTAGGGTGAATTCGCGGCCGTAGACTGCGTCTAAGATCGAAACGCGCCACCCTGCGGGTATTATTACGCGTGACGGAGCTTACAATCGGGTGATTTCGGTTGAAACGTTACCCACCTACTAAACATCCGATTGCACTTTGCTCACATTGCTGTCGCGTGTGTACGAGGCTTTAGGTCGCAGGAAAGGGACAAGGATGGAACTTGTAAGGGTGGTTTACGTGCTTGTTGAGTTTCGAGAGCATTTGATGGATGGATTTGCGTTGCTTCGAACGTGTATTTGTTGAGAATTCCCGATTTCGATGAGAAAATTACACGTATTGCATTTTGCGTTACGGAGAGGTAGAAATCAGAGAAATTGTTTGTCGGAATAGATGTTGGATGTTAGATTCAGATTAGACTGGCTGTATATGCTGTGACAGAGATTTAAAGACAGATGGCCGAACAATGAGAAAGGGTTGTGAAAGCTCCCATCTTGAACGACCTTGAGGGTTGTACGGTGTTCAGGCAGATGTGTATTACGTTTACGTTAGAATATGTTAGAAGCTAGAAACGATGATTGTACCTTCATATATGATGCAACTAGTATTTTGAACTAAAATGTATAAATAAAAAGATTTCTTTTGTGTAACTTCTTGGACGATTTACCATTTCAATAATAAATCACTCGCTACGGAAGATACTCGCTGTTTGATACGTTTCGTGACAAAAGTCGCTCAAACTGACAAACGATCGTAGGTCGACGCGCACGCGACAGCTTCATTTTTTCGATAGCTCGGAAAAGTTTGTTCGTTGATCAAACATTCGCAAGAAAATTTCTCCGATAATTTATGCATCGTCCGTTCCCAAGTATTCCTGGTATTCGTGGCTACGATTTATGGCTGTTTCCCCGACGATTACTGCTATCTATAATCAATCGCAAGTCGACGATGGACGCGCAGACGATAAATTAATTAACCGAAAGCCGCGAAACGTTAAGTTCGGCGCACTTAATCGGACGCGGACGAGTCAGTTTAGCAGACAACCGAGTGTAATTAACACCACGGCACATGGCATCGTTTGGAAACAAGCCACTACGCGGGGGCGTATCAGTATCCTCGTGCCCTCTGCCGTGTTGTAGAGATACAATCACGGAAATTGCTCTTACCATCTCGCCGACTGTTAATCCGATTCCCGTGTAGCGTTCTCTCTGCCGTTTGTGGCAGTCGCCGCGACTAAGTCCAGATGACTGATTCGTGATAAGGGATAGATGACCGGATCGAGATAAGAGAACATGATACAGAGCTGGTACAGCACGAGGAAACGTTGCCTGGCGGACAATTCCACGGAGCCACCCCTCGAGAAAATGTTCTCCCTGATGTTCTCTTCGGTGGGAAGCCCATTTTTGTTTCTGACATACTCGCGAACGAGTATCAGGTTTTCGAAGGGTGAAAGATGACATTTCGGGTTGGCTAACCTGTGGAAAGTTAGAAAAATGGGGGTTGGGGTAGCTTTGTTATTATTGTTGCGCCGAAATACAGCCCGTAGTCATTGAATTAGAACCACGTGCAAGAGTTTCCCATGTTTATTCTTCTTACAAAAGGTAGAATATTCGTAAATGAGAAATTTTATTTGGCTGCACAAATTATTAATAAATTTAGATCATGTATACGTAGGAATTAATTTATTAGTATACCATATCGCAATTCGTCGAAGAACATCCTCGTATTCTTCGTGGCTGGAGGATATAAACTATTAACATGCATAGGTATAGCCTCATCTTAAGAATTAATAAACTTTGCTATTAAAGTTTTCCCACGCCTCTCTAGTATTCTAAAACCGTACAAATTTTAATTAATCTTGATTTGATAGCCGGAGGATGTACGTGCTTTACCGCGTGATATTACAAAAACCTGCGAAGACGAGATTTTTATACCGAAACAGAATTTTGTACAACAAGAACGAACGTTGGAAACTGTTTTAAAATTCAATTAACGTGGTATACGTATCGGTCTTAATTTTCGCCAACGTATCAAAATACCCAGGCTTCGAGGTAATGACAGCGAAAGCCTCGGTATAATGATTCGCATAAAGTAATCTAAAAAATGGCTCTTTACTTTCTTAACGATCACAAATTGAAACGCATAGACGTACATAGCTCGCGCACCATTGAATTACTCGGTAACATCGTTTCGTTAATAAGACGTAACGACGGAGAATTACGGTTCGTAGTAAAAATACGCGGAGAATTTTCGACGAAGCAAAAATGTATCAGTCGGGGGTAATAAATGTTAATACGCATTTATTGCATCCGAGGGACGATATTAAGATCGTCAGCTTGGCGTCGTCGGACTGGCGTCGGCGTTGGACATTAAAGGAGAGAACGATCCTCATAACGCTGATATTGCGGCAAGTATCCTTCAGACTTATGATTACACCGACGAATCCTGTACATCATCGGGGTGTCGTGTCTTTGAGTGTCCTTTTTACTTTTCCCATTGGTCGCCTCTTGACAATTAATTCCTTAATCGTCCACTATTCTCGATAATGTTCTACCTCCGCAATTCCAGCTCCATGCTTTATGCAGTGCATCGGAAGGTGTAAGAAAAATGTAGTTAACAATATTATTCTATAAAATAGAAATTACATGTGCATTTTGCGTGATTCGATTGGCTTGCGCGAAATAAAACAGTAGCATTAGCACGACCAATAAACGTGTTATAAAATCTCCAAGGTACGTATTTTATTCTTGCGATTAATTCCAGTTTCATGCGAGTAATCTTGAGTTCTATCGTATCGTAAATTGTTGAATTCTTCGTAGGATTGCTTTCGTATATTTAATATGAAGACAGTCGTTGACAATATAAATACTCTGATGTTTTCATCATCGTACGAGAACCATAGCATGTTTCAAAAATCTGTTCGACCTATAGTCTCACAGATGGTCAAAATGGTCAAATTTTTATCTCTTCTATCTTTCTCGCGTATCTAACGTTTAACCAGAAAACGACTGGAAACAAGCAGCGTGGATAGTCTAAAGTTTCGAAGCTAAATATTCTGTATAAATGATAAATGTATAGTGTAACATAAAATTCAAATGTCGGCCAGAATGTACTGAATTTTTCACGACTCGAAGCCGACTCCTTCGAGCTTCGCGCGGAACCGAAATGGTAAAGACGATTCGGAAAGCTTCGTCTCTGTTATTTGCAGAGCTAATTTTGTATTCGCTAATCGATTTACTTTCCCTGGAGAATCTTATTCCGCGGTTGTAGCGCGTCGAACAGTAAATCCAATTAAAGATACATCCCACCCAATACCTTCCATCGATTTCGTGGCCGGGCGTTTTCGTTTCGGGCTCAACGAAATATCACGATTTTCGATTACCCATCGGGCGATAAATAAAAATGAACGGGGCAAGATGAACGGGGTATAGGTATTTCGTTTTATTGCACTAACGGGAATAGGAATAAAGTTTATAAAAATAAACGACTTCGATATTCAAAATAGGAAAAAGATGAATGGTATGGATATAAAGTGATAACTTTTAATAGTTTTATATATGTTTCGAATACAGAAATATCGTGAAGAATAAGCGGAACACAAAGTTCTCGCGAAGCTTTACGATCGTAGATCACTTCGTAATCGAGGAATAAAACCGATCAATTCACTTTTTAACAATTTGTCAGTTTCATTATACAGGTAGATATACGATTAATGCTGAATCTTTAAGGAACAAATGTATATTTATAGAAATTTATGGTCGCAACAGATAAACATTTATTGCAACAAAATAACGTAGGTGGTAGTAGTAAGTATCGAGATAAATTAAAAAAATCGCTTCTGAAATATCGTCACGTCTTTACAGTTTTTAATTTATAGAGTTAATCAATGTGGCTTCCGAATGGCTCAATCATGAAAAGTGTCATAAATAGGAAAAGATTGCTTCTTCGTTTAATATCAACTCTCTCAAAGTAATATGCAAGTAATATACGTTAGAATAGAATGAAATTGCCCTTGGAACCTGCATAACGCTTCCGACTGTATCGATTTTTCTCTACGAAATTCTAATAACCATCTCCTTTAACCATCCTACGCGTTCAATGCTTTTAACTCGACGCGCTTCCCGAGATACGTCCATATATAAATTGAATAGGAATTCAATCTTCCTATTCAATCGGACTTCTATCGCTAGCACGATGCTTACATACATTTCGGTCGAATTATCACTAATAAACGCATCGTATACCTATCAAATTATTAAACGGGTTTCACGGTAAATATGATACCGACCGAAGCCCAATTACATTCCGAATAAACAAACTATTGATCAACGTTATGTAACGTATGCAAGCTGCTGTGCATCGAAACACTGCTTCGCCTGCCCCCTTCGATATATCATAAAACGAAACGTCCCGATAAACCAAGAAAAAATATCGATTCTCTTAAATCGTTAAATAAATTCACGTTTTATCCTATTGTACGAAATTTTAGTTAACATTTTCATAAAATTCTATCTCCCCTCCTCCTTAAATCGTATTCGATGCTTGGCAAAAAAAAAACACCAGTTATACAAGAAAGATAAAGTATACTGGCTTAAAGCGTGAAATAAATATATATATATTTTATCCACAATATTAATCTTTTCTAGTAAGTACTGAAATTACAATTAATAACAGTTACAGTGTCATACGATTAATTACAGTCACACGGTTACATTCAAAGACGAAGATTGCAATTGAAATATTCTTATTTATCAGAAAAATAAGTATACTAAAAATTCTCTTTCGTCCAAAAAGCGCGTTTGGATATCCCAAACATTTGATCAACGGAGTATACGGTATAAGTAAAAAAAAAAAAAAGAGAAAAAAATCACAGACGATGCGAATGAAGACGAGCGGCACACCTGCATTTACCGAGTTTCCAGACACATATTCCCATATGATCGAGAAACGGAGATACGTTTCTAGCTCACGAAGAAATATATCGAGGGGTTGGAGTATCGAGTGGCGAGGTTCGATCGCGTCTTCTGCATCCCCAGTTCAGGGGAGGCAAGCATATTCTAAACGGATCCCGCCATTTTAAGAGCATCTACCGGCACAATGGAATTTCGCGGCAGAACGGACAGGAATACACCGATGGTGGCTGGACTGGTAAAAAGCGCCTGTTCCCTTGTCGTATTCAGCGGAGATGCATTTGCAAGCTGCGAAATACATATTTTTGTCGATCCTAGCGGTGTCGGGATGTAGGATATAAAACGTGGCCTATCTTGCTCGATGATCTCGGCCAAATGGAGCTAATGAATATCCTTTTTCCGATGGCGACGTTTCCGCGATAAACTCGCGGCATATGCGCGACGGTATTTTCCCATGAAAAATACGACACTCGGCCGACCGCTTTCCCCCGTATTTTAATGTTGCTTGCTTCGCTGCGTTTTAAACTCATAATGTTACCTTCTTTCTTTGTTTTAACATTTTAACGATATTCCTGCGTGAGCTATTGGTAGTGTCTCTTCTTCTCTCTTTTCTTTTTCTTCAACTTTGCCAATCGCACGTTTATCGATCTTGTCAAACTTTCCATACCAGATTCGATTCCTTTTTTATTCGACGTTTGGATCAAGTTTTTGTAAGATTGTTAGCGACAGATTGTTAGTGGCAGGATATACGTACATTAATATTGCACTATTTCTGCTCTTATTGAAGCTGAAATTTCCTTTTTCAAGATCTCAAGTTTCTTTGGTTCCATTGTTAAATAATTGTTAACTAATCGTAATTCTCTGTAATACGTCCTAATTCCCTGATGTTATACATTTTTTAACGCTACGTGTTACTTAAAATCAGTAAGACGAAAACGACTCACACGACTATCAGCAGCTCTTGCCACGAAGAGCTTCTGATAAATCGAAAAAGTATTTTCACGGGACGAGCTATTTTTATCGACACGCCGCGACGTTTTCACGGCCGCTGACTTTCTTTGCTCGAGATCCTCTAGACAAACAGCATAGAGGCTAACTCTCTTCTGGCCACGTCGATTTTAAGATTCCTCGCACGCGTGCTGTACGTTCCAACCAGTCAAGATCGCATCGAGCACACTCGCGGACTTTGTTCATTCAACTTCCGCGAACCAATCGACATCGATGTGTTTATTAACCGCCAGAGTGATGAATGGAATCTTGTAGACCGACCTCGCTCAGTTCGTTCTTTTTTAAAGAACGACCCAATGGGATCATCCTGATAACGCACGCAAATTATTCGGATCAGACAGCGTCGATTACGCGAACAAATTATTCGTTTATTATGTGCTTGATTCCACGATTAATTATATTGGCCAAATTTATTTACGCTAAAGCAGGTGTAATGAGTTTACATATCTTGCGTCGTGCGATTGTATATTGTGTTACGGCTGAAATACTTCATTCGTTGATTCTCAGTTGATTTTAATAAATTACCGCGAGTAATATACCTAGAAAATTCGAGTGACATGGGTTTGCTCCTGATCGCTTGATGTATCGAGGTTAGTAGAAATTTTCCCTCGTTCAACTCTGTTAAATCAAACTTCATTGGACTTAGATTGATATCGTTAAAATACAGATAATTTTTCATTGTTCGATATAATTTTACTATTTCTTGTATCTTTCACGTTTTTTACGAATAAGAAATACGAATAAAATATTCCAGGCAAAAAAGATATCTGCAGACGTACAAACATGAAAAAGAAATGAGAGGAACAATAGGCGATTCGTTCGTAAAGAACTTGTTTGTAGAAACGTTACAGGCAGAATTTTCTATGCATCTTACAATAATAGGAATCGTAATGAGATAGCAGAAAATGTTCGTGCGATTTCGCTTTCGACGATTTCGATAATTTGAAACCGAAATTCGAGGAAAAATCCAGCGTCGCCTCACGCGATTGACAACGCGTGAAAAATAAAAGATGGAAGGGTTGTTTTATCCGGCAATCGATGGAACGCGTCTCGGAATCACGGCGAAGACGTTAAGGTGAAGGTCTAGGGTACTTGGACTACGAGGCCAGATTTATAATAGATGCACATGGCGTGAAGCCAACGACAAGGCGCCACAATATTGCCGCTTAGTCACCTCAGCCAGGTCTTCTCTTTGTCCTGTTCTACGTTGACTCGATAAATAACAGAAACGTCTACAGGAAAACTGAATATTTACGAAGCTATTTGGTAACCGTCTCGGTCGTACTCTACTTAATCTTTCACTTTTCCTTCTCTCTTTCTTTCCATAATCCCATCTTGCGATTTCTTCTTTTTCATTCCGTTCTCACCGATGGCCAGACGTTACTTTGATAACTATATTTACTTCGACGCTGATACGTTGCGACAACGTGATCGCCGATTTCAGCGGAGATCTTATTATAGATATTTTCCCCTTTCTCCCTTTTTTGATTAAAACTGAAAATCTACTGTGTCAACCCTTTTCTCAAAATCACTCAAGAAATGGATTTTAATCTTGTTACGTTCTCTACATCGCTTTCCACCTAATTGTGTTTTTATAGTATCGCAAGATTTTCCAAGTTTGAGCAAGATATTGTTCTTAACGCTTTAACAATGGAACAAGCCGATTGAAGATTCGTATGAAATAATCGCACGGTAAAAACGTTTCAAACAATTAACGTAGAATATGTTAAAAAGGCCACTCTGTTCTCTTGAAGCATCGAATCTTTGAAACGACGATTCGTCGCGACATAAAAATTTGCAGACGCTGTAATAAAGTTAAATTAAAATACCTGCAAAAAATCTCTATTTGCCTATTCGCAAAAAATTCCATGGAATCTAATCGAACCTAATCACCGCATGCTCATGTTCGCCGATTCTCTCCCAACTGTTATCTCGCGATTCGTTTACACGCGTTCTCGTTAACAAAATTCGCTAAGAAAATTGCGTCACGCTAATTATTATCGAAGTGCGCTGGCCGTAACGAACGCAGTATCGAATGGCGCCAGACAATTAGCTGGGTGAATTCCGCGAAAGAAATTGGCCAGAACGCGACACGGGAACGAGCTCGCTACTGTGAAGGCGTAAAACAAGACAGGAAAGCGGCCACCGAGAAAGAGAGAAAAGGAAGAGCGAAAGCACGGCCGAGTTAACTTTAATTGCCCGGTCGGCTACATAATAAATGACATTGCAGACGGCCAAGCGGAGGAAAAATTGTTTCGTCCTCCGCCTCTGTCCACCCCCCAATCCTTTTCCCTCTTCGTACGGCTCTTCTAGTCTGCTTTCGTGCAGCTTGTTCGCTGGAACGATTTCTGTGTCGGAGCTTCGGGAAACCGGGACATATTGATGGCTGTGTAATGTTATTTTCAGCGATACATTCATCTTGGACGCGACACTTTCGCCAAGCTCGTACGTTCTTCCCGGAAGGAATTTATTACCAGAATTAAATCTTCGTCGACGACTCTAAAGAATCGCGAATAATATCAGCTTCCACTTGCCAATTTTCTTCTTTTCTTTGGTGTATAGATCCGAGTGTATATTTGTAGGAAATTGTAGCGGATTTTTTTGTAGACGGAGTAGATACCGCGATCGTTTGTTCTGGTTCTTTAGGTCCCGTTACGTGGCAGCTTTGAAACAATTTCTCGCCAACGCCGTTCCAGCTACAGGTGCAAATAAACTTAATAGACCTAATTAGCGGTATGTTCGGCGATCTCGTAAACACGAGATGCACGAAGGAAACGACTCCTTCGCGAGGCTTGTTTGAGGCGCGCGTGAAAAAAATTGCTCTGAATTTTTCTTCGTATTTTTAAATGGGTTAATTCTTTCGTGAGTAGCAACTTAGATTCTCGAAGAAAAGATTTCGATACGAAATATAGCGAACGATAAAAATGTCTCTTTTTCTTTCTATCATCCCTTACAGAGAAGGGTAACAGATGCTACGGCGCGTATTGAATATATTTTGTAGATATAAATTAAAGCACATAGATAAAGAGAAAATTTTAAAAAATAATATTCGTAATCCTCATTCTTCCGTGGATCATAGTTTATGAAGCTGGTCGTGGCTTCTGTGCGATTCAGTTTTAACTATTGTCGGTTGATCTTCGGTATTCATCGCCTGAGAAACAACCTCACGGTGTTTCGTTCGACGAATCTCTTTATCGAATCCCTGACAGCGTCACTTTCCACGTGGTCGGCGTCACGAATCGACTTTCCTTCCGCAACTTTTTCTTCGCTTTTCCGCTTTAAGAACGCGCACTGGATGCCGAATAAGCGACGCTTGAAGTACTTTCATAGCGGGACGACTAATTAGAGCGATTTAGCGTCCGTCGTCGACGTTTATTTAGAATGCAAATGCGGACTTTTCCCAACCCTTTCCCCGCTGTTCGCCCCTCTCGGTTCTCCTACTTTCGTTTTCCCCGTTGCTCTTTCCGCAACCCTTCTCCTTCTCCCCCCGTTTCTCCCCCCTTCTCTCTTTTCCCACTATTCCTTCCACTACACTTTCTGCCCTCGCTTCTGTTTTCCACGTCTCTGTGCCTCTTTCACTGTTCGCTCTGCTTATTGTTTCGCCTTTTCCTCTGTTCTCCAACCTCTGTTCGCTCTGTCCTCTGTCTCCCCTTCGATCTCGTGTTCTCGCACGATGCATTATTTCCAAATTTGTTGACATCCTTGCGCTCACTGAAGCACCTTCTTAACCCCAAAACGCCGCATTTTTTGGCACAGCTTCGCGCGTATCGCTTTCCGTGGAGTGAATTTTGAAATAATAAATACATATATATGCAGGAATGTTATTAAATTAGTTTGTAGGTTACAGTATGATAAATACAATATCGTTTGCCCTTGCACGAAAACGAATACAATATCCCGTTTCGCGTATTTATTTCTCACTACTTTTACGACACGACAACACAACGATCTTCACACGACCACGATAAATTCAACTCTGACAGCATTTACCACGCTTATTTTTCCCTTAACATACCTTGGTAACGCTCACAACACTCCTTGACAATATCAACATATCTTAACAACGCTAATAAACAATTACCCCTCACGCCACGTCCTTCCCTGATGTCACGCTATCCCACATATATATATGTATTGGTCCAGCTAACTACTTCGGTACATATTTAATGGGTTTAGCGAACGAGTATGTTTGTTAATTCTTAATAGGTATCGTTGGATTACAGACGACTGACAGGTGTTTGGGTTGAGTAACTTAATTTCTATTTTTATTCCGCGGTTTAAGCGAGGAAGAACGATGGAGTTTATCACGAAAGTAAGTAATTAAATACTCTAGAAGATTAGAGCGGAGATTTAATTCAAATTTAGCTCCAATTTCATCTACCTACGCTGTCAGATACTCTAGATGCAAATAGAATAGGAGATATCACTGAAAAACTAAGCACAGTTGAATTCATCTAATTAAAACACTCCAGAGATTCAAAATAGAATAAAAAATAAGACGAAATATCCCAAAGTTAAAGTTAAATAACCTGAGTCAATTCCGGTTCGTTCGCGTCCCGAAACATTTCAAAAATAGAGAAACTACAAAATCCTAACATTTATCTCACTCAAAGTCTTTCTCGTTGAAACAAAAAATTCCCAACCCTTATAAACCTGTTACCTTGTTTTTTTTCACGCTTAATAGAGCACGAAAAAGCCGCTCAAAAGCGTAACGACTGCAAAAGAAAGGGTGGAAATACATCGGTAAGAAGGGAGTCCCCGTTTTCTCCTTGTTGGAAATTACGACGGGTGTTTTCGAACGCAATGGCGATTTTTCATCGCGAAAAGGCAGAGCGACTTAAGCGGAGAAAGGCAGAGACAGCCGATGGAAGGATGCGACGGTTGAATGGGAAGTAATCGAATGAATGGAAAGCGCGACGACTGCTTTCGCGTCGTCAGAACGTTCTGAAAGGGACGTTAGGTGTTGTTTAAGGGTTATTGTTGCGGTCCTTTTGTCCTGTCGGTTCGCGGGACGCGGTCGTCGTTCCGCAACGTCGAATGTAATTTATCGGGGCGGAAAAAGGGCGCGTTACCTTCACTACCGCCGCCGTAGTTCTTTTATTGGGACGCGGCGACCGGAGAATCGTATTGCATGATCTTTCGTCCCCGTGATTTTTTGGGTTAAACGGAGGGTTATTGCGAATCTTGTTACATCCGTAACGAGCAGGGTGGAAATCCCTTCGTTCGAAGCAGATATTACCTAACGTTCTCGAGCCGTTTCCAACAGAAATTTGTAAATTACAAGTCACAGGTTATAGACTTTTCTTTTACAATGATCGTTTTATTAAATGCAAAGTCGTTTTATTAAAACTTGTTTCGTGAAACGAGTAATCTTCTGACCTTAGGTTTTGGATAAAATATGAGCGTACGGGGTAGAGGGGCGGGCCAGGGGTAAACGAAATATAATTTGATACGCGATAAATGCAAACGTTAAAAAATGATAAGCAAAAGGGGAGGAAAAATATTTTCTGCGGCTGCCTCCAATTAACTGTTTATTAACTTGTTGCTGGACGTTTGAGACTCGTTTAAACAACCCTTCTGCGAATTCAATTTACCCAAATTACTTTAATCAAAACTCTGACGATTTTCTAATTACTTTACCCCTAGTCGTCAAAGAGATATTTGGAGAATGTAATTATACCATTTTCTGAACTTCGTGTTTCCTCCGTCTTTCTTTTTCATTACAATTTATGACCGAGAGGTCGGTGGCAAAAATGAGATTCTATTATCTTACGTTATGCGTACAACAGAGGTAAAGAGGATTAAGGATACACATATACCCATGTGTAGATTAATCGTAGCCTGAATCGTTTACGAATTTAAAACAAATATTTTCCAAAATAATCTCTAAAGAGGAACAAACAATCGTAAATTTTTAAGTAAATTCTAACAAATAATCTATAAAACAGCCGCTAAAAGCGAATCATACTCTCATAATTATTATTATCGGTTACAAAAAAGACGTAAACGATCGTAAAGCAAATTTTAAAAAATAATACCTTTCATATCACCACTTTTCTCCGCGTTTCGGCTCATTGGCTTGTGCGACGTATTCTCGCATATCAAATCTGCCTCCAAAATTATGTAAATAGCTACATATACCAGGACGAAATTTTATTCATTGTCAATCCTGACGCGCGGGTATCGCGCGTTTATCGTCGAACAAAACGCTTTCGTCGCCTCGCCATTAGCGACAAAGTCGAGGTCTTCTGACCGGCTACGAAATACGAGCGGCTCGACCACGATTTATAACGAGTTTTAATAGCAACGATTACTCACGGTTGACCCGTGAGTAGGACTGCGCGAAACTCGGTAAACCATAAACGTGATTTTCATGACCATAAAGTTCTCAGCTCTCGACAATTACGTTCGCAGCTTTCTTTTCGACCGAAAACCGGCATCGTTCCCGGGACCAACGATGTCCACTTATTCGTGAAACACTATTTTCGGCGGCGACCACGAAAACTGGTTACAGTCGTCGTTCGAGTTTCTCCTTCTTGCATCCAATCTTACGCGATAAACGTTTCCTTGGTAAATTCATAGATATCTCCTTTCGCCTGGTAAATAAGTTTCAAAAGGGTAGAAATTATGGTCGCTTATTTCTAGAGAAATCTTCTATAATTTAGACGCGTATTATTTTTATGGAGTTTGAGACTGTTAAAGCTGTAGATTCGTGTGAAGTTGATACTTGAAAGTTATCATCGGTGAAGGAATCGATAGAATAAAATGTCTGATTATTATTCAACTAGTTGCGAAGTGGACAAATTATTGTCTGCGGTAATTATAAAAGAAAAAATAAAGAAAAGAGTAGGAAGAGAAACGTAAACGTTCTGACATGCCCCGACATCTCAAAATCTGTTTTTCCAGAAATGCAACGACTCCAATTGCACTTTTTTTACGCGAATATACACGACCATTCCCATTGTTTTCCTCTTCCTTTTTATCGATGCGTTAAATCAGCCAGCTTTCCCGTGCTACACCGAATCACACGCGAACCTTCGCTCACCTTAAGAACGAATTTTTCTCCCAATTTTACACCGACGAGGATAGAAAAATCCAGGAAAAAGTTATCGCGCATATTATACACTTACAAGTTTAATGTTCCGGCATAATGGTAGCGCGACGAGGAAACATTTAAACCAGCGAAACTTTCGCGACAAAAGAAGTTGCGTTAAAGTTTCAACTTTAAACCTACCAAAATGTTCTCATCCCTCTCATTTCCCTCGTGTTTCACCTGCTTCGTGTCAAGCATTATTATTTTTCTCTGCCCAAGCCAGCCGTGTATTGATAGCAATGCACAGTCTGTGGAATTTTATACAATTTAAATATAATATAATTTAAAAAATAAATTATCGCAGAATAAATAAAATAGATTAAACAGAAATAAATAAAATATCGAGAGGGGAGTACTCGTGGTGTTTAATAGGCGAGACAGGTCATCGCGTAGGCTCCATCGTTTTAGTTCTCTTAGTAAAAATATGAAATCGCGTAAAAATCTGTCGCGGTCTATATCTGATATATAGAATAATATATAAAGTTTAAAAAATTTGAACGTTCTTCGTTGCAGAAAATATGCGTGTTCCAAAAGACGCTGGAGGATCTTTCGTCGCGGATGGCCGGAGCCGAAGCGATCCAGAGCGGCTGGCAGAATCCGAACGATGCGAACGAGGCGACGGAATTACTGAAGCAATTGGAGAAATTCGGCGAACGACTCTTGCCCATCCAGAGGAGCATCGAGTACGCGAACGATCAAGCGAGCGTCTTCGCCTCGAGCAGCGTCATCGTTTCTCATGCTTTGCTGGCGAAACTCGAAGATCTCAACACCAGGTACTTACCTACCGATGAATTCTCATTTCTCCAACGATTTTGATCCTATCGAATTTATCATGCTAATACGACACGTATGAGACTTGGAGAAAATTTATCGTCTTCCCTACGAAGAAGTTTCATTACAGTGGACTTGGTCGTTTGGTTTTATCCTCGCTACGATCTTGAAATTTTCGTGATACATAATTCGCTTTCTTTTCGACAAGTTCGAAGGTTTTTAATGTTCTAAAAAAACTTGTAGCGCGAGATTGAAATGAGAAAGCAGGTGTCCTTTTATACCTTTTAAATGATATAAAATCTCTTAAGAAGTTTTATTGAAAGTGAAAAAGACACGTCGAGGATGATCTAAGAGAATCTACGGAATGTAGCGAAGTTGAAATTTGAATAATTCTTTCCCGAGTAAGCATATTAAAATTACGCGTATCGTTACTGTTAGTTTCTAATTAGCTTCTAATTTTATAATTACAGAAGCTGAGATATAAATTCTCTATCGAATTATCGCAGCATCCCAGCAGTTCTAATATATAACAGTTCGACTATTTCCAAATCTCACACCAAACAGTTCGATTATTTATAGCGACACAGTCTGTTTGCGATGCAAAATACGTAGCAAATTGTTCTAATAATTTCACTGGTCCAATAACGAACAGAATTTACGTATTATCCACCAGGTGCGTTGTTCCATTTAAAACGAACGCTATAATATATGCACTTAACCCAAGCTTTCAAACAACAACGTTACACCTATTGCAACCAAACGTCAAACGATTTCCACATTCCCTCCGTGTAACACAATCCATTCTTACGCAACGCCAGTGCACCGCTTATCGCTCCAATTACCTAAATAATATTTATAACGTTTCGTAATACTTTTCGTCCAGAGACCGAGTAAACAGAAACGTAATCTTTCGTACTGAACATAAATTGAGAGAAAGCTACGAAATCCTTTCCTCTTGCCGCGATCCACGTTCCTCGGGATGGAGTTGTAAAGAAGGTGCAAGATCTTCGGACGAACGATTTAGTTGAAACTTTGAACACTGATAGATGCAATATTTCTATATTTATATAGATGCAATAGATGCAATAATAAGTTTATACAGATATTCCATTGCAATATAAATTCTCCCTGTTTTTTTTTTTCATATTTATTATATAAATGGAAAAGAACAGTACGAGTATATGTGATGATCTATAGTACTTCATACGGTCATACATTCCAGTATAGTTCACTTGATTGAACATGCTTATATTTTTGTACTTGGACAATTTTGGATACGTTTATACTTGGACACGTTCGTACCTGATGACGCAACGCATGCGTCATGGGTGTCTTCTATTGTACATCTAATGACACATACGTATGCGTCATCAATTCTCCACGAAGAAATCTGAAGCTACACAGAAGGAGAATCTTTCTTTTACACGCGTTTTCAACGCCGTAAATAGATGCATTTTGTGAGAGAGAGAAGATAATGTACATAGGTTGTCGTAATAGAGATTCTCAAACGTGTCAACTTTAATTCTGCTGTATACATACATTCCTCAATTTTCACTTATTCACGAAAATTATTACACAAGAAAGACATTGAAATACAAATATGTCGAACACCAAGCATCTACATTTTATTAACGTTTATAGAATCATAATTTTCATTTTGGTTCATATAGTCCCGAGAAGAACATCGAAGCTACTCGCGAATATCCCGAAAGATATTAACGACAAATTTCTATAAAATAAAAGAGAATAAAAGCTTCGATTAAATCCTTGAGCCAGACTTTGAACATTCAGGTTGTGGTCTTGCACTATACCGTAACATTTATTCACGCGATCTCTGCTCGAATGTTGATTATTTTTCGTTCGAAGACGCTAAGTTTTTCGCGTATTTTCGCAGGTGGAAGGTGCTGCAAGTGGCGGTTGACGAGCGTTACAAGTTGCTAAGCGGATTTGGAAAGGATGGCAGCACTCCGGGTAGCCAGGCTTTCCTCGCGAGCAGCGTGGAACCACCATGGGAGAGAGCCCTCACACCCGCCAAAGTGCCTTACTATATCAAGTAATCGATCTTCCTTTCAACCGGACTCGAATCTTGCAACGCTAAATTTACCAACACCGCGGCCACTGGATCCAGAACGCGATCTTAAACGCAAACAAACGAATAATCGATGAAGACGATCGTGGTTCGAAAGCGGCTACAAGAAGTTCCTGCTATTCTCGTCCTCGTCGTTTGGGAATTTCAAAGCGAGCCGCGAATATTTAGGCGATGCTTGCAAATGGACGAAACCATAGAAATTCTAATTTAGATCGGCGACCGGATTTCAAAGCAAGGGAGGCTTAACTTTCGATCGACGACCCTGAAATATCGATTGCGTAACTGGTAGCGACGATCGCAGTTGTTAGAGCGAAACGTTTAATCTTTGTCGAGAAACAAAATTTTATTATATAATTTTATTACACAATATTGGCCGAATCGTGTTTTAATTACGATAGCTATGTTTTTACGTGAAATTCTTAAGTCTGAAATTCTTAAGTCGCGGTAACTATCGATGAGAACGATTTGAACGTACGTTTACAGACCAATTTCTCGAATCGTTGGCGATCCTGCGTTGAACTGTGCTCGACGTTCTGTTTCTTTCGACGTATTCCTTTAACGTATAAAATCTATTTTGCCTCGTTTTACGTTTGTTAACATGCGTGCAAATTTTATGCCAAAGATAAGCGACTCGCTGGTTACGAAAGTAGACCTGTGACGATATACCGAACGGCTCTTGAACGCGGCTCAGGCCAAGAAGAGATATTAAACTTTGGCAAAAATTGTTTTTCCACGATCGTCATAACCAAGAGGTGATTCAAGAGACTAACGAAAATCACCTGAATTCCATCTTGCGGGCCTCGGTCGAGAGTTAAAGCCGATTTTGGCTCGCCCTTATATCCGGATGATCTTGAAGACCACGAGATCCGATGAATCCGCGAATTCGTCGGTCCGTGGATAAATTCTTAAAACCTGGCTTGCGGCTCGAGCCAAGAATTGTGGCCGGATTTAATAAAGATTAAACAAAGTTCTCCTCTCGACTTTGCCGGGAACTTCTCGCGCCGGGATCCGCGTGGCTGTTGCGTGAAAATTTTGCATGAATCTCTTAATCCCGGATCGGGTCGGTTTAATCCCGTGGAAACGCTTTGCAGCCATCAGTCGGAGACCACCCATTGGGATCATCCGAAAATGATAGAGCTGATGTCTTCTCTGGCGGACCTGAACGAAGTACGATTTTCGGCGTACAGGACCGCGATGAAGCTGCGCACCGTGCAAAAACGATTGTGCCGTGAGTATCAGCCCTTAATTTTCTGTCGTCAGATTCTCGAGTATTCGTATTTAGTTCGTATTCAGGCGATCGGTCCTCGCCGGTGATTAGCCTGCGCGTTCATTAATCGTCGTAATTTTCTCGATTAATCACGTGTCCCGGCAGTGATGACGCATACCGTCGTCGTTGTTGATGGATTTGATCTTTTGCATGGCTCTGTTTTGCTCGGAGAACCAGTGGTGTTCATTCACGTTGTTCTGTATTTTGAAAGTAAAAAAATGTTCTGACTTTACAACTGTACCTTTAATTCTCATATACGAACCTCTGAGAAAGCAACTTGGCTTTTCGCGAATACGAGTTTCACGTCATTAGGTACGGTTAATGTTTCCAAGAAACAAGTAACTTAATTTCGTAAGTTCGTTTTTACTTACTTAACTTAGGAAATTATTTGATATCTTCGTTGTCACATAAACTATATCTTGTTATAAGAATCTACCAACGGGCATTTAACTTTTTTTCTTAACGATACAGAAGAAGATAGAATAATTGTCTTAAAGTTTTCGAACGGTGATGTACGTAATTTCATTTCGTTCATTATTGGTGCTTCATTTGCAGTGGACATGTTGAGCCTTTCCACCGCATTAGAGCAGTTCGATTCACACGGACTCCGAGCGCAAAACGACAAACTAATCGACATTCCCGACATGGTGACAGTCTTGACGTCCCTGTACGAAGTGATAACGGCGGATAATCCGACGCAAGTGTCCGTACCGTTATGCATCGATTTAGCCATCAACTGGCTCCTCAACGTGTACGATAGGTGAGCCCGATCAACGATTATTCGTAATTAAATAAATCATGCTTCGCTGCTCGTTTGCTATTCGACTGACAAAACGACGATTCTGTTGACATTTTAACGCTCAGCAAACTGTCGTTCCATTTCAGTCAACGAACTGGCCAGATTCGCGTGCTTTCCTTCAAAGTTGGTTTGGTCCTGTTGTGCAAAGGTCATTTGGAAGAGAAATATCGATGTAAGTAGCTCTCCATTTATATCGTCGTTTCGCTATTTCATGGTCTCTTACACGAAGAACCTGCACATAACGGAAGTCACGGTTATTCCAGATCTATTCCGGTTGATCGCGGATCCAAACAGACTGGTGGATCAACGAAAGCTCGGTTTATTGTTGCACGACTGCATCCAAGTGCCGAGGCAGTTGGGAGAAGTGGCGGCATTCGGTGGATCGAATATCGAGCCGAGCGTTCGCAGCTGCTTCGAGAAGGCTGGAAAAGACAAAAATGAAATAGAAGCGGTGCACTTTTTAAGCTGGCTGCAACAAGAGCCTCAAAGTATGGTCTGGTTGCCTGTGCTTCATAGACTCTCCGCCGCGGAGAGCGCAAAGCATCAAGCGAAATGTAACATATGCAAGGAATATCCTATCACTGGATTCAGGTATGGCATATCTCCCAATTTTATCATCGTAGAAAACTAGAAAAATCTAGAAACTTGTAGAAATTCATTTTCTTTTATTTCCAAGTGAATCTATAATATCGAAAAACTACGATTTCTATTTTAATTCATATCCATTTCCTGATTCCTGATTCCAGGTATCGTTGCTTGAAATGCTTCAATTTCGACATGTGTCAGAATTGCTTCTTCTCAGGCCGGAAGGCGAAGAACCACAAGTTGACGCATCCGATGCAGGAATATTGCACTGCGGTAAGCTATGTTTCTCACTCGTCCGCCATCCTTTGTAAAATATTTCCTCCATATCCATAATGCGAAACAATAACGCTCGTTTATTTCGCAGACCACATCTGGCGAGGACGTACGCGACTTTACGAGAGCGCTTCGAAACAAATTCAAGTCGAAAAGATACTTCAAGAAGCACCCGAGGGTCGGCTATCTGCCGGTACAGACAGTTTTGGAGGGAGATGCTTTGGAAAGTCCGGCGCCGTCGCCGCAGCACAGCTCCCTCAGCCAGGACATGCACTCCCGATTGGAAATGTACGCGTCCCGACTGGCGGAAGTCGAGCTATCGCGCACGAGAAGCAACTCGACGCCGGATAGCGACGACGAACATCAGTTGATCGCTCACTATTGCCAGAGTTTGAACGGCGGCGACAACGTGAACGTGCCCAGAAGCCCGGTGCAGGTGATGGCTGCGATCGATGCCGAGCAAAGAGAGGAACTAGAAGCGATGATACGCGAATTGGAGGAAGAGAACGCGACCCTTCAAGCGGAATACGAACGACTACGCTCGAAACAGACACCGGGCTCGACACCGGAAGACGGTCATGGCAACCGACAGCCTGACTGCGACATGATCGCCGAGGCAAAATTGTTGAGACAGCACAAGGGCAGATTAGAGGCACGCATGCAGATACTCGAGGATCATAATCGCCAGCTAGAGGCTCAACTGCAGAGACTTAGACAGCTTTTGGACGAGGTACGACGAAATCATATTACGTTAATAATTACGTCTCTAGTTAGGTAATTGTTATAGCTGTAGATCAATTGAAGCTTCTCAAAGTTCTGAGAAGTACGAGTTTCTTGAGGTTTCTGAGGGTTGAAGATTTATTATTTTTGTTATTTTTATTTGTAGCCAAACGCTTCCTCGCCATCAAAGACGGGTACGTTACAAACGCGAAGCGTAACAGCGTCTCAATTGGCAACCGATTCGCCTGCTAAAATGAACGGCCACTATCACGACTCTTCAGGTATGTCACATAAGAGTACGGATGACGATATCACGGTAGAATTTTATAGCGAGCGATACTTTATATCTTAGTCATAGGGCGGTGAGTCATTGGTGAAACAAATTAATTATCATTTACACGAACGTTCAGTTTTTAACATCCCAACTTTTAATTTCCCGCGTTAGTTATTTATTTCAAATGGACATTACGTATAAATAAGATCTTCTTAACATTACGTCGGCGTATACGCCATAGGCGTCGTACTAGATATTATTCAGAATAAGTGGGCGCAGGGTATTTCTAGCGCTATTAGATACTAACCGCATATTAATAAGCGTTTCACAAAAGGAAATTAGCATAAAGCTTATTGGTATGGGTGTGTGGACATAGGTGGTGGAGGCTCGAACGAAGGAAGAGTGAGCAGTTTAGAGAGACCACCACCGCCACCGCATTCTCACAGCGTTGCCCACAACGTGGGCAATCTCTTGCATATGGCAGGTTCGTTCCTTTTTCCTGTACGAAGATCAGTACGATCACTTTTTATATGTAGTGTAATTAAAAGAAATCTGCTATGTCGAACGTTTCTTATGCACGACCTCGTTTCTGCTTAAAAATAACAATGCTCTCCTGTTTTTTCACGCCACAGAATGGATGTAAGGTGAGACTATCAACGCTTCTTTTCCCGCTGATTCTTCTTGTACGCGCTGTTATTCTCTAAAATGTGTCTAATTTTCTCGAATCGAGAATCGTACATCGCTTAATACTGATCGTGTACACTCGTTGTGAAATTTAATATATCTGGTGTTTGCCAACTATATAGGGTGAAGCAAAAAAAAGAGATATACTTAAACATTTCCCAAAGATGGCTAAACTTTGATAATCGCACAAGCGAATTAAATTTTCTCAAAGATGTAGAAATAGCATTTCTGCGTCTGAAACAAGAAACAAGAAATATTTAATGCACCCTTTCTCGATAGTCCACCCTATATACAAAACGTTAGATCTATATGTTAGTCTTGTCTGCTCGTTGCTTTCGTCTCTACGTATTAACTCGAATACTCACTCGCCAGGCAATGTTTCCACCATTCACGTATGCCTGCATGTAATCGATTTATAAACGCTTAAATACGATATAACGATGCGTTTAAGGAGAGGTGATTCTCAATCGTGTAAATAGATAGACTCCAGAAAACGGAGGAGCAAAAGATTGATCAAAACAGGAGTGTTCAACTGAAACGTTCTTTTCCAGGAGACTTAGGGAAAGCAGTCGGTGAACTGGTGACGGTGATGACCAGCGAGGACTCGTCGAAAACGAATGGACAAAGGGCACCGCCGCCAGCTTTCAAATAATGACTATTAACGCGACTCTGGTCGAGGATATTGTTTTACGTTTCAACGATATCGACGAACACGTCACGACGAAAAAGAACGAAATCGATTCGATCGATCACGCACATATACATAATACACGTAGGCGAGATCCACGAACTCTTAAATGTTTGAAATCAATGACCAATAAGAAGCCTGGCTCTAAACGCATATCACGAGAAGAAGAATATCGCGCAAAATGCAGGGTCAGGGCAGCCGCCATAGTGGTTTTGGGTATTTTATAAGTTTTGATATACACCGTTGTATAGCTAAATTATATTGACTATAAGATGATTATGGTTTGGCTTTGGCGGCTCCCTGAGAGTAACTTTACTACATATTGACACGTCATATCATTAAAAAAAAAAAAAAAAAAGAGAATAATCGTATCAGAGAACAAAGAAGAAGAAACGAATCAGTTGTTATATGCTTGCTAGTTAAAGAAAACGAAATAAAAGAAACAAAACTATACGGAAGAAATGAAACGAAGATGAAGATGAATTGTAATGACTATAAGAGAATTACACGAAAGGAAATATCATTAACAATGCATGCAAAAGCAATGTATCAAATCACGTACTCTATTCTAGATCGTAGGCTATATTTACATACCCATTCTGTTCACTGCCACGGGCTCTTCCTCGACATTAAATAACATACACGTTGTACATGCTATGCGGTTCTAGATGACATATAAAGAAAGAAGAGAGAAACGCGAGGGAAGGGAAGAAAGAAAGAGAGAAAGAGAGACATAGACGAGAAGAACAGAGGGTATGAAAGGAAAATTCATATACCTGGCATCTTCCCGTAACTTCTATAAAGATTCGGAACTTTACATCGACACACGATGACACACGTTCACACACGAACACACGTACATGCATATCATTATATACATATACATATATAAATAAATAAATAAATAAATAAATATATATATATATAATACGTGGATACATGAAACAGAGACACGTTACAGACACGTACACGCTGAGGACTTTTTGTAATCAATAATAAAAGCAAAGCAATGTGCATTATGACTTTCAAATTTATTTTTTATCCGGTTACGATCGTTTTTTCATATTTTTTAATGGATTTTAGATGGCAATGTCTCTTATTTAAGCCTGCCGGATGTTACTTATATTTAAGAGTATATCGATAAGCATCTAATTTACAAACTGTAGGCTGTATTCTGATATGTAATAAAGTTGTCTAGAAAATAATTCCCCTCTTCTGTTCTCCTCTTGCAACGGATATCGTTTAATATAAAACGTCTCGCATCGCGTAAAAAGTTATTCAATGGAAATTAACAGATAAAAAGACGGCTACAAAAAATACTTCAGAGTAAATGATACGATATAATAATACTGTAAGCCTCGAACAAATGCATCGATAATTGAAGCTGGAATTCGTTCGAGCTTTAACTATTGACAAGTTGATCGATGAGCTCGCGCGAAGCCGAATTTCTACGCCAGCAGGCCATCCGGATCGCAAGGACGTTACCTTGACTGGTTTCCATTCGATCCGGTTTTAATCACCCTTCGATGGAAACCGTAAGTGAATCGGCAAGAAAGGAAGGATCGAATGGTCAGGCATGATCGCGCTCGGTATGCGTGACGCTGCGGTAAAACATCGAAAGACGATACTTTATTTAAAAGTACTACGAAAGTACATTTTATATCTTATCGTGCAGATATATCGAACGAAGGAAAAGAATACGCATATCGGTTGAATCATAATTTAACGAGTAAAGAGACAGCGTTGAAACGTTCGCGAGCCAAGAAAACAACATTCCCTCGAATCGAATTCCAGCAATATCATCAACATTTCCTACCTAGATCGCAATAATCCGACTTCCATGCTTAGTCGACGAATATTCAAAGAGGAATGAAATATAAACCGTATTCAAAAGCGGTCAAAAATCGGGGGAAGAAGATTTGAAATGAAATTAATATTTATACATATATATATATATAGTAGTGGACGAGAAAAAGATCAAAGTTGCTAAGTAATTTGCTCGTGCATATGCCTTTGCATTAGATATTTTTCGTCGCGTTGATGATTGTCGTGTATTCTGGAAGATATAATTATTCGCTGTTTTTACCAAATATTATTCTATTGCGTAGATTTACGGCATTTTAGTACCATTTATATTTAAACTTCCTTTTATCCGCTACTATAAATAATTGTAAGAGTTTTCGAGAAGAGATACTTGAAAACTAGCGATTTCGTGTCGATCGTAGGTAGAAAAATTTGTTTGCTCATAAGGGGAGAGAACTAATAGAAATAAAACAGTGGTTCCGTCGCGAAAATTGCACGGCGAGCCAGGTAAAGTCGCGCTCGTCAAATTAACGAGTATTTCTGAAACACGCGAGGGGAGGTCTTTGCACTTAACACTGGTTCGCGTGCGGCTAACGTGTGCACGCAACGCGTGTTGCTCGCACACGTATACAAGATCCAAGATGCACTCTCTCAGGTAATAGCATAGGTGGCCTCGACCTTGGTGCATCGCTCGACTGCACTGTGCATCGTCCCACGCAGTGGCGTAACGCCCAGGTGAGACTCGAATCTTTCGGCCAGCCAGCTTCCCGACAAGAAATCGTTTTACATTTATTTATCCAAACTGCGATTCTTTCCAACGCGACTAAATGGAAATTCATTTTGCGATATTTTTTACTGTGATAGAAATTTGTACATTTCTTTCTCCTTACGTTTTATAAAACACTTGTGTTAATTGACAATAAAATACCGTTGCTTAGTATTCAAATATATTATACGTTCGGATGAGTGTAATTCAAGCGGTGTATGATATATACGACGAAAGTCTATTGACTAATTCTATTTAAAACAATTTAGCAATTTAAAATGCAAACAGTCGGTTTGTATATTTTTTTGCGATTTATAAAGATAGTAACGGAACTTTATCTCCGTACATGTTGCACATGTTTGCTCATTGAATTTGTCATCTAATGAATTTACATACGAAGCACATACGTCTTCATTAAATCTCCGATAAACTTCATTAACTGGGAGAGATATATTGGCAAACCACTTAGAGGAGAAACAAAATACTACGAGCTCACACCGTGCCTTCTGCAAATCATACGTTCGTTGGGCTTGCAGTAGTATAGAGTTGATTGAGTCATCGATACGTGACACGTATACGAAAATACGTAAGCAGAAATTTTAGTGTACGCTAAGATCGGAGAAGGTCGAGCGTAACTGTTGCCTATTATGGCATGTTTTCATTGCATACCTGTTACCAAATGAAAAACATAATACTTAATCTTATACGATATCAGTTCTCGCTCTTTCGCAATCTCTCAGCATTAAAATTCACTGGATTTAGTCTTCGCTGGTCGAAGAAGACAATTAGAGAAAACAACGCCAATTTCTCACAAATTACTCCGCGTAAACGGACGTTTCAAACGTAGTAAAACGGTGTTTTACGTAGATTCTTCCAAAGATCCGCGCTACGCTATAAGAACTACTAGTTATTAAGTAAATTCCATGGATTCCTTCTGTTACGGCAATGCTTTTCTCACGGGGCGCCGAATGTCCATAAAATACAGCGGAGACTCGAGTAACCGATGTACGAGAACCTACGTGCAACTTGTAAAGGAAATGTCTAGAGGAAATCGAGCTCGTAGTAACGTAAATCCGACTGAAATATTTTATTTTAAAGTTCGCCTACGACGCGATGATTTCCTCTTCCGAGAAGAGAAACTGGGAATACGAAATTTAGTAAATATCGCGAATAGCAAAGCAACTGGGAGCATGAACCAATCGTTGCTTGAAATTGTTTGTAGTATTAATAGCGAACGTAAAACTGGATTTATACGTCTTTAATGGATCACGTGGTTATATTTTTTAAATATTCGTTTTGTAGAATTCACGTTCGTTTTGAAAGCGAATAGGAGAGGTAAGAGGTTCGGGTCGGAAGAAAGTTTCAATTTACTGGAAACGGGGGAACAAAATGAAACGCGTACGTAAAAAATTCTTTGTCGTTCTATTGCCAGTTCCGTTTCCAGAACGAGTTCTCGTTGTATCGTCCTAAAGCAACAGAGTGGCTCGAGAAAGTGGTCAGGATAAAGGTAGTCGAAGGATTTTACAGTCTGTATTCATCGTAGGTTCTACGACCCAGCTGGCATTCTTTCGTCTCGTAAAAATTTCTACTACTATGCGTCGTATAAAGCTGCAAGCTTTATTTTCTATTTTCTTAATATAATACCAAGAAGGAAAAATTATAGGATTGAAACGGATATAAGTTTTAAAAACAATTCATACCTGCACGTCGAGTTATCAGAAATGGATAAAACGTTATTAAAACGAAATACTTATCCTTCGATGACTAAATACAAAGCTACGATAAGATTACCACATAAAAGATTTTAAAACAGTTTCAAAACGTAGTAAGTGCCTTTCGAAGCATTCGTCAGCCTATATCTGAAGCTGACGTCACCAGTGCACACAAATCAACCACAAGCCTAGACACATGGCACACAAAATTAACAAAGCAACGTTTTGTAAAAAAACGGCCCCTTAAAATTTACTTCCCCATATATAAGCTTAAAAATAACGTCCGCTATGTCGATTAACACTTCTATGGCTTTACGTTTGTCCTTTCTTCGTTAAGTTGCGCTTTTTTATCGAGTATTTTGCAATGCTACACTACGGATGCTTACAGAAATTTCTATAAAAACGAAACCTACGCAGAGATTTGCTTCATACGTTAAATATTAGGTTGTCCAAAAAGTGCCTTTCTTTTACAGACGCGTCTTTTACAACGATGCATCTTTATACAAACATGAAACCTGATCCGTCGAACGTTGCGATCTTTGTTTTGATAGAACAAAACGGATCACACGTAATTCGATGAAATAATACGAAACGGAAAATTGTTGTGCATCTATTATTTCCTCATAAGACGAAAGAAACTTCTCGGACGATCTAATATAACGATTACGCTTCTGATACTCTATGTACTTTCATCTGTCATACGTATTGCGTACACGTAAATGCATAGATGTTTCATTAAAAACAAAATATCAATTTTATGAAATACCATTTCCTATTTCGCTATATGACCCGCGATATTCGTATTTCTCTGATAGTCCCGTTACTTTTACTTCGCTTATTGAATATTACAATTTTGAGACACCGAAAATCACGAATCTCCGTGATAATCTCGATTAAAACACAATGCATCCTCCCGTACCATTGTCACGCCATAGGTATATCCTGTAGATTCTGTCTGAGAGAAATTTTTCCGCACGAAAGCGACTCCAGGAATTCGTCAGAGACGGCGCCTGACGTCATCTTCGTGCCAGACTGGAGAACGGAGGTCACGTGTCTCGGCGTCAGACGAAAACTCAATACTCGACCAGTCCCGGGTCGGCCAATAAGCGTCGAAAGGACTCTTGCTCTTGCCGATCGGCACACGGTTCCGAGGCGCGTCAGTCGTGCCGCAATCATCGGACGGTGAACTTCGTGTTACGGTTCGTAGTTCATATCGGCGTCGTTCTGTTTGTGCATTTCCTTTGAGTGAAACAGATCGAGGGTGAAGAAAATGGCTAACAACAGGGCTACCAAGTCTGGATTCGCGGCAGAAGCGCAAAGAAAGGTAAAGAATGAATTTAATTTTTTTCCTTAAAAACACGTATTTCTTTCGTCTGATGTTTCGTGACCTACTGAGAGAGACCATCCCTCGAGGAATTCGACCTACTGAGGGTGGCCACGCACGCGCAACGCGTCGTACGTTCGTTGCATCTGTGCTCTCTACGATAGATGAATTATTTCTCTCGTGATAGAGAAGTGGTTGTTTCGCGATATTGATTATCGATATTTGAGGGAAGAATTTTTAAAAAAATTTTTTGACATAATCTTTAAGGGGTTTATATATGAAATTTAGTTATCGTTTTCTAAGGATAATAATTATTTTATTAACGAGAAGAGAGAATTAATAGTAAGCTGTAGTATTAATAGCGTTTTGTTTTGTCTGTCGACTGCTGTTTAATCAAGAATTAGAGACGGAATTTCCACTCGGTGAACGTTGCGATGCTTTATTGAATGCTTAGGAACGTTGGAATAATTCACACGTTTATCTTAGTCCTATATGTACGTACGTGTCAGCCAGTTGTGTATATAGATTACGACGCTCGTGTCAGAGATATTCCATGACGCTTATCGCGGAGTAATCCCAAGTGTAATTAGAATGCGGAGCGTGAAGGAACGTAACTGTCCACAGGAAGATCGTGACGTGATTTTGCCATTTGAAAATGTTTCTTTCTTTTTTAAGACGAATTGATTAAATTGCTCGCGTTCCATCGTTTCATAATCAGAATTTCGTTCTACGTGTAAATAAAGTCTTCGCTTATTCATCAAATTCCTGCTCGATAAGAAGTCAACGCGTGTTTCAATCAAATTCTCCAGAATAGAACTGTCATTGTACTCCGTGCGGACGTATCGTCAGATGCAGATGTTCACGCGTGCGATGCCAGCTCGTAGAAATATAGAAAACCTACGTAGGAAATAAATTTGTCGCGTATGATCGTAATATACTCCGCAGGAAAGTAACTTTCTACGAAAGTGTAGTTCGATGTTGATTCTCTTCGAGCATAAAAATCAAATTCTCTTCGTTGGAAGCAAAAAAGGAAGATGAACGAATTCGTTGCAGTTTGAAGGGAACTGCAATTTCATCCGGAACGGAAATGACAAGCCGTCACGTAAACGTAGATAAGTCAAGTATATCTTATAATTTCGATACGGTCGAAGGTTGTTTCCTTTCGTTACACCTCAAGTGCTGGCGCGTTTCCATCGGATTCGCCTCGGAGGGAATCGTCTGTTCGAGCAACAGCTGCCGATCCTTTCTTTCGGTCGGCGAATTAAAATGAGTCCCAGTTGCCAAAGAAGGGAGCGTCCCTCGAAACGAAACTCACCGGCCATGGTACACTTATTCCTTCGCCTCGACTCACCTTTTGCCTTCCTAATATTTCCAGGTTACCACGTGAACAGTGCAGTCACCGTCTATTCTGGGATCCATTTGTACGTTACTCTTTCATAACGTTAAACCGTAGTACTGCGCGTAATGGGTTACGCGAGTTCATTCATAAAGTTTTCATAACCGTTGCTTTTACTATAAATATTTTAGTGATACAGAGACGATCATTTTCATGTTTTTCGAGGATATCTATCTTAGTATATTTCGTTTCAGAAAAAATATCGACTGCATGAAAGAAATACAAGTTGTATAAAAATGCCACGAATGCCATATGAAATCATACGCGATTTATTGAACAACGTTATTCTTCTTGCGATTATTATTCGCCATTGACGATCGAAGAGCTGAGAATCAACTTCGCTGCTGGCATTCTGCGTTTCTTATTATAAGAAATTCGTCGTATTTTCTACAGTCGTGAAATCCTATCGCGGCTGAAAGATGAGACTTCTGAAAATTGAAATATCTGACTAGATTCTAAAATCTTGATCAATTTGAAAATAAACCACAGATCCAATAAAAACTCGTCGTCTTTAAACAAAGAACACTGGTACTCAGACTGATAGAAAAGAAGCAACCTCGGTTTCCTAATTAACTTACAAACAAAAAAGTGGAGCGGAACTGTGTCATCCTCGTGTTGTACTCATACAATGGAAACTAACTACGTTCCATATAAAAAAACGAAAGAAGAATATGAGAAAAAGGAACGCGATATTCATCGTCTCTATCGAACGAGAGAGAAAAATGGGGTGAAATACAAAGGGCTCGTTGTGCACCGGCTCCGAACTCGTTTCTTTTTTTGTCTCGTGAAACAATCGGCGAATAACTAGTCCGAAGGACGCTCGTTATAACACTCGTGAAGAAACGCATGTTCATTATGAAGATACGCTTATCGCTACTGGAATGTGATCGTTCGTTTACTGGTCCTGGTTCGTTCCTTTTTCGCTGTTATCGTGTCATTTATTCAATTATCAGAAAAAAGCGAATAAGATCTCGCTACGTTCTAAAAATGGAAAAATTATGGAACGGTGGCTTCACGAATTTTCGCCATTGAACATTGTAATACTACACTAGCGATATTAGAAGAAATTGACAAACGTATAGAATGACGAGAGGTCAACGATAGTGTTGCTATCGGTACAAGGTTCACGCCACGAATCATAGTTATTTTTCATAATTACTGGGTCAGTCGGTGCAATGTTTTCCTTCGAAAACGAATTTTAGTTTTATAAAAAAAAACGATAATCTTACAGATAATAGGTAATGGGACTGTTAAATGTGAAATAGAGTAGAATTGTACCTTATTCTATTTCCCGCTAATATCTTTTGTTATTCATACGCCATTTTAATATATTATTAATTAATGTATTTGTATTAATATTTATCTTTTTTAATAACATCAATATCCATATTAATACATTTTATATTTAATATGCAGCAATCATTAGTACGAGTATCCACAATCTAATTACTATAGCATATACCACGATATACCAGGCGATATACCACGCCCACGTTTTCGTAGAGCATTTGTTTTCACTGATATTTGTAGCACTCACGAAACCATAACTGCTTTTAATTCCAAACACGCTAATTACACGTATGCTGTAGCTAAAACACGCTTCTCCCTTGTGGTTTATGGCACGATATTTTTAAGAACTGTTATTTCAATTCCTGCCTTCTCTGTATCGTTCCCCACGGTACACCATACGGGACTGATGTTTCGTTACAAAATAGAGATAACAATTATAGCCACGTGTTTCCGTGAACCAAGCACGATGAATGTGCAGCATTATACTACGGTTCTAAAAATAGGCGTGCTTCATCCCTGTGCACAAGATATCTGTATTAGCCACCGGAAATACTATAAAGTGGTTTCCATTTTAGGAACGAATGACCGAAGGCGAACATTCGAGAAACACTCGCTCCTTGCTTACCATTCGAGTTTCCTTACTACGTTTATATAACAATCGATACGAGAATATACGATGCAAATTCCTTCAGGCTCCTTCCAGCAATTCCTGTTGTCCGCTGCTGACCTTTCCTCTTCCGTCGTTCGAATCTCCACGCGTGAATCAACGCTTCGTGGCTAACAGCTGCGAGTAAATTGGCATACTAGACGCGTTGGAGATCTTGGAAAATATTTCCTTTCATGGATGAGTAAAATTATACACGCAATAGTCATCAGTGACTGTAAAAATGAGATTTAAATCTCGAGAATAGAAGTTTCAAAAATAATCGCATTTTTTGAACATTTTTACGTGTAGAATTCAATTTAGGATTATCACAGCAGGTTTCTCTCGCGATTGACACAAAGCAAATCCCTGAAAATGTATCGCGCAAAATTCCCAATTGCAAATTAATAAAAGAAAATTACGAATTGTCCGTTCTGACGTTGGTTCTAGCATTAAAGTCGTAGAATTCGCGTAATATGTTTTAGTAATATCGCGTATCTATGTGAAAATCGTTCCAACGAGATTCCTGCGGATGTTTCTCGCAGTTGCGATCTAAAATCGCGAAATACCAAGAACGCGTTGGCTACGTAAATTTGTACGCACAAATCATTAGCTGACGCGCGAGGCCGAGCATGGCAATAGAGGCGAAGGACATCGTGCAGTGCAATACAAATTCTGTTCAGCAAGCCAAGATACGAGTCCGTAGAATATCCTATGTCTGCATTCTACTTCTTCTTCTTTTTACCACGGCACGCTACGAACATTCCCTCCACGTCGACTCTGATTCATCGAGATACGTCGAAAGATACTTGACTTGAAGAAATCTCGATAAAACGTATAGAAAGCTAGTATTAATTCGACGTGTCATCGGACATCATCAACGCGTGACTGTTCATAAACTTGGATATGGAGGTTAGTATGACAGTGTCCTTTGAAATTTCTAAATTCACGATTAGACTGCGAATTTTTATGCAATCACTTTTTACGAACACGGTTGAAGGAATAGAACCTAATAAAAATTCGTTTTACCTTGTGGTAAGAAATTATAACGAGTACTCCATTGTGGAAATGTTACGTTTCTGCGTATTACGCGTAGTTTTGCATCTTTAATTTTCACGTAAATGTATGTATATACACGAACGATAATTTCTATGCAAGTTTATTAATTATACAGTTATTTACAAGTTTAAGTTTAGGTTTAGTTAAACAGATACGTATCAAATTTAATGGGAGAATAAATCCGTCAAGTTCGATAGTCTAATTATTTTAAGTGGCGTGCTCCAAGCTATCTGATATTCGATCGCCATATGGTAGCGATTTGAGTAAAGGGCTGTTTGAAAGAAATTAACCTCGAGATCCATAATCATGAAGTCCGAGCATGAAGTTCTTCGGATGCAAAGTATCGTGATAAAGTATAAGTGCATAGGTTGCAACGAACTTTCTCTTGCTTACGAGTGATTCACAAGAAGCATAGCTTCTTTTTTACGTCATATCTTTGACACTTATCGAGTTGAAACAGCTTTAATTACCGATCGTTCGTCACGATGATGGAACATCTTACGAAATTGTCCGCAATTACGTATACCGGCGAATTTCAGCTTCATGCTCGAGGGAACTGAATGAAAGATTAATACAGAAATTATGTTCATATTACATATCTTCACGTGCGAAGGAGAAATTATCCGAACGGACTCGAAGTTACTGAAGAATTAATTAACAGTTCACGGGCCGCGAAAAATGACCGAGTTGTAAAGACCTCGGCAACCTCGACACGATCTCCCCTCGTGACCTTGCGTTCTTTTAAATTAACAGTCTCCAATTCCCACGAGCGCTACAGGGAATTTCACGGTCGAGGAACAACCGTGAACTTCTCCACTTCGTATGCAATCAGTTTCCATCAGGACGAAATCTCGTGCGCTCGTTAGCAAAGATCGCATAAATAGCGACGAACGATCGATGGAATTTGTAGAAAATGAACAAAAGACGAATACGAAATACAAGATACAAAGAATATTTGCAGTGATACGTGGACTCGTAGAACAATATAGTAGAACGTATAAGTCGTAGAATATAATTGAAATGAATCAGAAGCCAAACAGATCGAAATCCTGGCATCGGTAACACAAACAAGCGACAATTTGTTCAATAAAATAAAGTTAATGGAGTTCCGTGTGACCCAGTCAGCAGATGTTCGGTCTAAATGGCTGAAAAAAAGTGATGAGCTGTATGGAAGCAATGTTTCACGACGATTGTATAACTTTTTGACGTATATTTACAAAGTATGTCGTTCAACTTGCAAAGTTTCACGTGCGAGCACAAGATGGTTATCGACGTGGCGACGGTGCCTTACCTGCTCGGGCTTCATCTCGTTTAGAGGTCCTTATATGGCCGACAAGGCAGGCAACCTTGGAGGAGACTCACGTTTAAACACGCTTATGTATCTGTATGAAACTGTGTCGTGTATGAAACGTGAAATTACGCAATCGCGACTCCTCTTAAAGTGGGTCAATAATTTTTTTTAAATCTAGATCACGTTTTTCTCTATTTTTTATTTTTTATTTATTTTCTTTTCTTCGTTACTAAACTCATCGACAATTTTATACATTCATTGTATGTAATGTAGTCGCAAGTATCACTTTTCTGGAAAGTTGTCCGCACAAAGCGCGGAGAAGAGCCGATCAAGGTGACAGTAAAGTAGATAGTACTTATCTATGTACTTTAGAAATTATCGAGTGTCTTCTTCATCGCTAGAACGTAATCAAGTAAGTTGTAAAAATAATTTGAATAGGTAGAAATTGAGTGGAAGATAAAGATGAAAGAGATATAGAGGTTGGTTATCGGAAGGACATATATGAGTCATAATTGGATTAATTATTGGAAGACAAATAATCGCAACTGCGTCATATTTCAGAATATTTATTAGAAAGTAGGTTAATTATAGATTTATGACAAAGGTCGTTCTTAAGATAATCTACTTCCTAAGACAGATCGTTAGACAACCAATCGTTTCAGCAGCAAATCTTTTGCACCGATATGGAAACTGGTCGAACGAGAGACACTTTTAAATGCTGTTCTCCTTGCGTTCGTGATCAAGGTGAATCGACGTAATCGATGCAATTCCATCTGTTTTTTTCTTCTTTTTCTTCGATTCGTGGAAAGGAATTTTAGATCACACGTTCTGAACATTGCAAATCTTGCGATACCGAACTCGTTCTGGCCGTTTTATTCTGCCAAATTAAGAGAGAATGAAAAATTGACTTTGAATTGCGTAAAATTATACAGAAGCATTACGTCATTGCTTGTACAGCGAATTCCATCTGTAAGAAGTTGTAAAATTCGCAGGATTCGTGCCTCGATATCACAGTTCCGTATCAGTTTAATATTTATTCAGATATTAGTCGATGGTTTTCTAAAAATCGTCGCGCTGATCGATCTAACTGCCTCTTATCGTCTAATCGATGACTAAATGTGGTTGAAATATTGCTACGTCGTATACAGCGAATACAGCTTGATTCGTAGCAATTGCTACTTAATCGTCTTATCTCTGACAAAGAGGAATTGTAAACGATTTATTGGTAGGAATTTTTTAATCTGTAGAATTAAATCAAACTCAAACGACGTGTATAATATAAAATATTGACTAAGTCAATAATTCTATATAATCAGTAACGTTAATAATGTTCAAATTAAAACAAATCGAATTATTAATAAATTATAACCAGTAACATTTTGATATATTTGCAAGAAATTCAGAGACACTTTCGAGTGAAACATGTTGCTATTCCATCAATCAGCGGAGCAATCGTGGGCTTCATCTCCGATCGTAAGTTAGTTAACAACGTTAATTCTATGACCAATAAATTAATCTAAGTGGACTTGGTGTAACGAGGAAAATGATTTCGCTGGTGGCATACTCTTCGAGAAGAGCAATTCCTTCAATTTGTCCAGCGATTCATTGATGGCCAGGCCTCTGACCCAATTTTCATGACCGTGAACGAGCTAGAGCGCCGTTAAAAGCGTCGTTGTCGCAAGTATCAGAGAGACACGAGGCAATCCTTTAACTGCAAACACTTGCCCCGGCAACCGACTCACACTTGCGCTTGCAACAATCTTCCATACAAGCTACGTTCCTTTGCAGAACGACCTGCGTGACTGCGACACAAATTGCGTTTCTTTCGGATTTTAACGATAAGAAAGTAACACGAGCTGATGTCAGATGCATCGATTGATGCACAGATCACAGATTATCGATTTCATGCTAATCGAAACGAAAGAAACCTGTAATATCTTTGCACAAGGAATAGTAGCTCTTACATTCCAATGGCACAAGATAAGACCAATGTCTAAATATTTTTCTGTCCAAAAATAAATGGAAACGCGACGGTAAACAAAAATGTACGGCGTCGTTTAAAAATTTAACAAGTATGCGATATCTAATCGGGCAAAGTGCAATGATCACGTAAAATAATCTAATATCGACACGTCGTTTCTTACGTCATGTTATTTGAGCGTGATAGACAATTTCGACAAACATGCCTGTTTCTTGGTACAATCTGCCGTGAACATAAGGATTCTTCTATTTCTCTTACCAAAAACACACAGTTTTTACAAGCAACTCCAGCCAATTATAAAGAAGATAGCGTTCGAGCGTACTTTTTATAGCAGAAGTTTTATAGCTCGTCGGAGGAAGCAAGAAAAATGATATAAACGAGGGTTCGCCTGTTGCAACCCCACATAATCTTCGACACAATAGGCCCCACCACGCCCTTCAAACTTGAGCAGCCTGCTCGAGAAGATCCAGCTTCAAGATCGCCCGGTATGCAGCGAAATCTATATAGGTAGACGTCACACCCTGTCCCTAAACATTTCGTTTTGCCTCGGTAGCTTTTGTGAGACCTGTACGTTGCCTTCGTGAAATTTAACCTAACGATAAGCGTTATTCTTTAGTCGAGGTTAAATAAATTAACGTGCGACTGTTATTTTTAGATTCGTTTCTCGATCACGAAAGAAACAGAATAGAAAATAATCGTTTCCCTGGAATATCGTGTTAGGTTCTCATATCTTTTCATTATCATCAACGGACAACGCAATAATCAAAATTAATTTCTGTAAAAGTTAAAAGGCGAGAGATCTCGTAATAAGTATAATAATAGATATTACTGAAAACGAAAGATCAAACACGGCGACGCACGGGAATAATTACACAAGGAAAAATTGCAAAGCGACCGCTGACGTGGCCGCGAGTTTATGCAAATGATCTCGCAGAGCTACAACCTTACAATAGAAGACTCGCCGATGTTATAATCCCGTATTAAGTAATCTGAAAGGTACTTTCATAAGCGAGACACGTCGCTCGGAACGGTGTTTGCTTCGTTCCACTCGGTTGCCCGAAAACCGCGAGCATTTTTCAACGCTCCTCGTCATTCTTTCCTCGTTAATGAAATTATCGTGCGCTTACTCAATATCTAAATATAGTATTCACATCGTGTTCTACATCATACACGGGCTTATATCACGGAGATAGTGGATGTCGTTGAGGACGAATCGAATGTTATCGTTGGCTATGGGAAACCGGGTTTAGAACACTTGTGACTACAAAGATTACCTGCTATCGCTTCCTAAACGTACTCTACACGCATAAAAATTACAAATATAATATTTATAAGAATCGAAGGATTTATATTAAATAAAAGAAATGTCAATCGAGGGAAATTAATCTGAGTTTCGCTCGTAATCTTCCTTCCATTAATGTAATACATGTTTTCTACTATTGTGGATACTCGAGACTTTGTGATCGTATGATAACGATAATGCTATGTGATTTTATGATAACAACGTTCAAAGCATTTATTTCAAACAAAGATACGAGAAACTAGAAACACTTACATAAATACGAGTGATAATATAGCAGAGGATGTTTTTTTTTGTTTGAAACAAGATAGCTTTGAACACGGAAAAAAGTTTGCTTGTATACAGAAATGTCGCGTATTTTCTTGTCACGTCTTATGGACTAAGGCGAGTCGTAGCAACAAAATGTTCCGTGAAATAGCGAAATAACAGGAGGAAGTTAGAGGAAGCAAGATCTACACTTGCGTGAAAGTTCCAACACTTCGAATTTAACAATCGCTATTATTCTTATTAATTGCACATTGTAATTGCTCGTGCATATTCTTCCTCCGTGATTAGGATGCAATTTCAACGGACTGCTGAATGATGCGCTCGGAGAAAGTGAACACCTCTATCGTGAAACTTCTTTGAACGAGGCATTGTTTATGAACTTCCTGGTTTATATGTCTGTAACAAGAATTCTGACAGATTCACATTATAATTTATAATTAATACGCTTGGCCTCCTGGTTGCTCGATTCGCTCGATCTCATAGTTGATTTAATAAAACTTACTGTTCGAAAATTACGAACTCTAGTGTATCGATTTAACGTATACGAAAATACGAAGAATCTGAAAAATGAAAATACCGGACGAAGAGATATTTGCAACGATGCTCCAAATATTGCAAAATTCTGATTACCACTACGCTTAGAACAAGGATACCAGACGCCAAATCGATAGTATATTATTCTAATTGCATGCACAGGATCACAAGACTGGTCGTTTTACGACGCAGACACGTGAAATACATCACGATCAAGACACCGTATGCCTAACGGAATATACATACTGCATCGGGATGAATGCGACGGTCCATGCTTACGAACCTCTCCTTTTTAGGTAGCCTTTACGTGAATAACTGTGCGCCCATTACGCGTTCTCCACGGACTTCAGGATATACGAATCTCGTCGTATGTGCTGTTGCCGTGGTCGTTCGTAACGTCTTTTGTAAAATCTTGAATTCAGAAACGGGTTTGGTACTTGAAAGGGACCAAAGGAATTTCTGATCCTTATTTTGGAATTGGAGCAGAGATTTTTGTCTTCCTAGGTTGATTAAAGTTTCTCTTCTATATCGATAGATCGGTAAGCATTTCGTCGTTTGTTCTACGTACTCTTCAGAAACGTAAAAAGCAAAAAAAAAAAAAAAAATTGTTACTCTGGAAATCGTCTTGACAACAATGGAAAAGTAAATGAGAATACATACTACGTCCTTAATCTTTCTTAAACAACGCAGAAACTTTCTGCGAAACGATGCTTTCGTTCACGGGGAAGATTTGCGAGGCACCTCGAAGAAACAACGAGCAAAGTGTTTAAACAAGTTGGGTCAGTGACTCCGGCCACGCTCATGTCGCAGACCCTACAGGATGTGTTACTTGGATCACTGGCACATCGCATAATTAATAACAAGCAGTCGCTAGTGGCTCGTGCCCCTTCGAGTTCGAAAGATCGACGAAAATCTCGTGAAATCTCTGACATAATAAAACATATAAATTAAGACGTCTGATAAACCAGAATATTTTCTTTAAATCAGAATTTTATACGACGTTAGATGGACAGAAATTTTGATTTCTGCTTTTTTTTTTATATCAATCTTACTTTTTCGATAATCTCGTAACTTTTGTTATTGTTGGATTCCTAAAGAAAACTGAGACTGATCGTAAATGCATTTCTGTTACAGATCAACAGCAAATATAGCAAGGAACTGGCGCAGGAATGTTTGGAATGGATCAAAACGATCACCGGTGAGAATATAAACACCGACGGGGATATGGATAATTTCTATGAAACGTTGAGAGACGGAGTCCTTCTTTGCAAGTAGTTACACTTTGTTAAACAATATTGATCGTTGTTGGTCCGATTTTTTCATAATTAATGATCGTTCTTCGTTTTTCAGACTAGTGAACGATATTAAAGAGGGATCGGTGAAGAAAATTAACAAGACTAGTTTGGCCTTCAAGTGTATGGAGAATATCAATGCATTCCTCGAAGCTGCGAGAATGCTAGGTGTTCCAGCCCAAGAAACCTTCCAAACTGTCGATCTGTGGGAAAGACAAAATCTCAATTCGGTCGTAATTTGCTTGCAATCCCTCGGTAGAAAGGTAACATCTTTTCCTTCTTCGAAAGCTTACTTACTAGCTTACTATAAATTCAAGGTTAGTTATATCCTTTTGAAAGTGTTTCAACGTTTCGTCTCCACATCGACGTCATTGAAACTAGTTGGTGAAGCTATTCAGCAATATTATAGAAACGTTAAAACATCTTTATGTCAAGTTTAAGTAATTCTTCGAATATAGTATTAATCGTTTAATCATAATTAACTTACGAAAATTTTTTATTAACGAATAATTTTGTATTGGTGTTCTAACTTAAAATTTATGTTTCTAGGCGGGTAACTATGGTAAACCAAGCATCGGACCAAAAGAAGCGGATAAAAATGTGCGTAACTTTACCGAAGAACAATTAAGGGCTGGACAGGGTGTGATTAGTCTGCAATACGGCAGCAATAAGGGTGCTAATCAAAGTGGTATTAATTTCGGGAATACCAGACATATGTAAAGCTGTTCGTCTAAAACTAAATATTGTTCGAAGAAATTCCAATTACATTCGCGTCTCTTATTTTATCTTTATGATACACTAGACTTATGGACAAAATTTTCTTGTACAACAATGTTTCTTATCGTGGTCCAATTTTAAATGGTGCACAAAACGCACTCTTCGCGCGTGCCAGATGACTTTCTATGCATTTAATTTAGGAGATAGTCAAGTATAATATTATAAAATTTGTGTACTTTCCTTTTCAAAGATATGAGCAATCTCAATGTTGCACATACACATCTATGCTCAATCTGTGAAAATTGAGAAGTATACTTTGAACGATAATACATCGAACATATATTATTAATGTATTTAAAAACTGTTAAAAAATTCATTCTTTAACGAAAAAGCGATTTATTTGCAAGTATAAAAGAAAAGAATATATTGTGCAACGGGACACAACCGGCTGATTATACATATTTGTTAAATATTACAAATAGATTATAAAACAGAGCTATCGGTATAAACAGCTGACAACTCTGCTACTGTTACTGTCGAATCCCTTACGAGTTACAGTGTAACCAAATTATACTTTAAAAAATTCATGTTACGCGTGAAACGATAACTATTATAGTTATTGTATAATGATAAATGATATATAATTATATTAAGTATTTTGTACAAATATTTTTTGATGATTATAAAAATAATTTTTCATAATGTATTGATAATATGAGTTAATAAATGACCTACAGAAAAACATAACTATGTGACCTATACATTTGCTAAATTATTTTCATTTTATTTGGCTTTGCTCAAATAACATATAATCAAATTTACATAACTCCACAAATTTGTAACTTCTACGTATTTTATTCTTATACTATACATGATATATTGTATCGTGATCAAGTAATTCATTCATCGCAAGAAAGGATAATAATCAAGATTAGAATTATACTTGAATTGAGATCTGTACCGCTTATGTTTCTTGGCTTGTTCTAAAAGTTTTAACACACTGGGTCTGTTAAATAAAAAATATATATGAAACAGTTATTACAGATAAAATATATAAAGATGCTATCTAAACTTTAAAAGTACTTACCTATAAGGTGGAGGTAACATCTCTTCTTCCCATGTGCATTGTACATTTTGAGGTGGAATATTTTGTTTATATACCTTTGCTCTAATAATACTTATATTTCTTCCACAATCGTCTTCAAGTTTACTAATTTGAGATGGTGGCATATCAAAACAAATCATGAAATGTCTGAATATAATAAGAATTATCTGATTAAGACATATTATTTAAATGTACAAAAGAAAATAATTGTAAATACTTACCTAGCGTGTGTATTAGTATTACCATGAGCAGATGCTACGCATGGAAGTTGCTTATCACCCCAATTTTCAATTTTTCTAATAAATCCACCTGTCTCAAATATAGAATTTGCCACATTCTTTAAGACAGATGCATATTGTGCCTACAAATATAATTTGTTATTTTAATTGTTAATCATAACGTAAAAAATTTATTTTGAGGTTAAGAAATATGTTAAATGTATCTTGTAAAATGCGTTACGAATTAATATGATACCTTGTTTGCTATTCGTATTAATAATGGCATTTCGTAGGTCGGCATGTTCGCATAATATGTTTACTCTTAATTTATAATTGAAATTTTATTTGGAACACTACCTCCTTATTGATACTAATTCGAACCACGAACTATATAACCTGACGTGATATTTTACAACCTACTAAATAGATTTCTCTTATAATATCAAATCATTTATAGTTTATACAATTAATAAATATTTAATGTTGTTAATTGTTAATCTTTTGTCATCGATTAAAAATTACGTATTTATAAGTGTTTATTTCGATATCAAGACATAACAAAGTTATGATAACCTTATACCGAAATTATGTACTTCAGAAAATCTTTTTTTAATTTTATAAAAAAGTATAACGTCTTGTATCTAAATCTTATACAACAGCAACAAAATCTACATTTGTATTATGTAGATAAAAATTACATCTCTCCTTCAACGTTAACAAACATATTACAATATTCAAGTAATAGTCTGTCAAAATGTTGGAACTGCAATTTTGTATATAAATCTGACTTGTTTTGCTCCAAATGTAAGGTATTACAAGAACCACCTGAAAATTTAACTTATTTCGATATAATAGGAGTCCCGAAAAGTTATGATGTTAAAGTTACGGAAATTCAAAAAAAGTATAAGGAGCTCCAGAAACTGCTACATCCTGATAAATTTGGTACCAAATCTGAGGTGAGTGCATTGCTGATTATAATAGACATACTAATATATTTATCTCAAAATATATTTTTTTTTTTACAGAAAGAAAAGCAATTTTCTGAAACCCTATCATCGCTAGTGAATAATGCTTATAGCACATTAATACATCCACTAAAAAGAGGATTATACATGTTAAAATTAAATAACATAACAATATCGGAAGAAACAGACAATGTGAATGCAGAATTTTTAATGGAAATCATGGAGAAAAATGAAGAAATAGAAGATGTTGGAGATGACGTAGAGAAAATAAAGAAGCTAGTACAAGAGAATGAAACTATGCTAAATAATTTAACAAAGTAATATTTTTTTCACTGAAAAATGAATCCATTATTTTCAAACTAATTAATGAGCACATTTTTCATATAGGGAAGTAGCAGATGCATTTCGACAGGAAAATATCAAAAAGGCAGAATGTCTTCTTATACGAATGAAATATTATGATAGTATAAATACTAAATTAAGAAAATTAAAGCATGATCTAGGTATAATAGAATGAACATAATTTTTAGTATCATATGAAACATTTGTAATATAACATAGATTAATTTTTATGTATAAATGTATATTGTTAATGTGAAAAGTATGTTGTAATGTATTTATTGTTTATAAATATAAACATTTTATTATATATTTAAATCTTTATTTATTAATATATGAATAATATTACATTATTTTCGTCTGTTTATTGTTTTTGTACTAAACAGTATTATTCTGTAACCTTGTAAAACAATATGTGTTAAAATAGTAAAATAAAGGCACTATTGTATAAAAAAATAAAATAACAAGACTTATAGAGTTAAATTATTCTTCTTTATTATCCAATTTCCACTGTTCGATCCATTGACATATTCTATTTACATTGTCTGTTAGTTGATTTATATCATCACTTGTCAGTTCGTGAACTATTTCTTTCTCAAACGTTGTCGTCGCCTGTTCAAGAATAATTTGAAATATTTCACACTGTATATTATCTTCCAACTTCTTTCCTGTATAACCCCTTTCCTTTAAGCGATCATACAAAATAGTATTGTCTGTTCTTAACACAAAAACAATGTCAAACCAGTCTTGAGGGAAAAAGTCGCACCCATGATAATCAACTACCATTCCACCTTTACACATAAGGTCTTCCATTTCATCCAATAACTGCGATTGAAAAATATAGTATTCATAAATATTTAATTAGAATTTCTTTTATAAATTACCTTTTCCTCGTCTAAAACAGGACACTCATATACTTCATCATATTCTTCCAGGCAGCCTTTTTCAATAGCAAAATCGCTAACCTCAATGCAAGTTAATCCAGTTTTCCGACATAAAATACGAGACAGTAAACTTTTTCCTACCCCAGGTGTACCTATATACGAAGAGTTTGTTATTTCATTTTATTTAATTTCTGAATGAACAAATTCAGAAGCAGCTATTGTATTTACTTATTTTAGAAAAACAGTGGTTATTAAATTTACCTGTTATTAAAATGTTTGGAAGACTTCTATTTATATCGGCCATCTTGATAGCAATACGTGTATAAATACGAAATTTTATTATGAGTAACGCGTGAGTAACAACTTATGAGTAACAGATTACTTATCCTGGTAGGCTGAGTTGAGAAGTAAGCTACGAATTGAATTTTGATAGATTTAAGAATGTTTTAAAATTTTTTTCATTTGACTAACATTTTTGTCACTTTTTACATTCACTATTAATAATAAAAGCTTAAAACTCTTAAAACTTTAATAAATTTCGTTTAGGTTTCTAGTTTCTGTATGAAAAATCTTTAAGAACTGAAATTAACCATCCCAAATCTATACACGAATTAATGAAGACAAATCACTTTTTATATAAATTAAATTTCTTTCAAAACATATAGAATCTTGTCTTAGAATCTTATATTAAGAGTGTAAGTTATAATCTGATGATTTTAAAATTATTTTTCTATCTCTGTAATATTACGAATAGGAGCAACTGTCGAAGGTCTATATTTTTTTACATACTTCATGGACATTGATGCAACGTAACACGTGTTGGGTCGAGTACGTTTATTTAAAGAGAGTGAAGACGTAGTAGTTTCACCAGAAACACGGAATTTTCATCACTGAATTGTAAGAGGTCAATTTAATATTAGTACTAAATCTTTATGTATATCAAACGAAAGTATACGCGGCAGCAGTAAAATATTATGATAAATAAATAATCACCAAGACTGTGAGTTGTGATATTTCAGGAACAATCGCTCACGGCACGACCTGGTACGACAAGAATGAGCTGGCATAATTCGTTGTGCTCATTATTTCGAAACAATCGTTTTTTCAAATTTGATGTACTTTACAATGGTGCCGTTTGCCTTGTTTCTGATTATTAATCGTCGTGATTGCAGTGTAATTCGTCAATATTGTTTCTTTAAATGATTTTCCTAACCTGAGTTATTATGGTTTATAACCTAATTAATACCCATAACATATTGTTGTGTAGTTCTACTGTGAAACGAAATCAGTCGTTTTGTGTGTTGATATACATATCTATAATATAATGTAACAAGTCATGTGTACTTAATATAATCAAAATTTACTTGTTTAAACGTTTTTTCCCATTTGGCCATTAGAAAAACAAACAAACGAGATTCTTATAGACACATATGTGAGCTTAGTTTTATAGAATATTAGTGGATATAAACTTATAAAACATTGAACTTTTGAATGATTTATTACTAATAATCTTTTATATAATTTCAGGTAGGAATAATAAAAGATAATTGGAATAAACTGCGCATGTGAAAGTAACAGTAAAATAGCTTAGCAAAAGCTGTTTTCCAAACAAAAATAAAAGAAAAACATCATAGATCATACAAAATTTAGGCATTGCTGCGGTGCAGAAGGGCTCTATGTGCTCCACATCAGCTTCAGCAAATGATACTTTAGTTTTCAAGAATATTGTATCACAGCATCAAAGGAGAATTTCATCTGCAAATTATAAACTTGGTACACGACAGAGACAACATGCGCAACGAAATTACTGCAGCAGTACTATTCTTAGTACAGCTGATAGAAAAAAACGAAAAATTTAGTCCTGATCAATTGGAATGTTTTAAACGACGTTTGGTAGAACTGCTGACGGAACGTTTTAAAAATCATTGGTTTCCTGACAAGCCATTCAAAGGCCAAGGTTATCGTTGTATTCGTGTAAATGGTCATAATCGGAGGGATGCAACTTTAGAGAGTGCTGCCAATGCAGCTGGAGTAAAATATGAAGATCTATCATTACCAGTAGAATTAACGCTTTGGGTTGATCCCAATGAAGTTTGCTGCCGATTTGGAGAGAGCAAAGGGTCATATTGTACATTGGCTTCATTTGACGATAAGGAAAATACTGTACCAATTTTTCAAGGAAATGAAGGATTAGAAAAGGAAAATAAACAATCTGAGGGGCCGACTAAGATACAGGTTAATATATGTTGCTATGTACATGTCTATATTTATTTTCTCTTAATAATAAGAGATAAGAAAAGTAATTAAAAAAAATTAAGTAAGAAATAATATATTTTTATGTCTTACAGAAATCCCCTTTGACTAGTAATACAGATCAGCAACAAAAATCAAAACCACTAAGCTCTGCTAATCAAAATCAACAGCATAGCAATAATGGTACAGGTAGGAAACGCAATCTAAACAGTCCGAGATTGCACCTAAATAGAAACCGTTCCTGGTTTGGTCACTCCTTCAGTATGGGCTATGGTCCTCATCCAATAAGTCAACCATGGTATAATATTATGCCTCCTCATTTTTTGGGTGGTCCATCTCCACCTCCTTTTATGGGTCACAGAGGAAACAAATGGATTCATCCACCATCCTACCCTACAGGACCTAGCCGGTTCCATCATTGGTCTCCCAAAGCTGCTCTTAAAGTATAAAGAATCCCTCCTTATGAAAGTAGTTAAGAAATCTGTTCCTTTTTATAAATAAGATCACAACATTTTTTTACCAATTAAAAAATTTTATGTTTTGATGTAAAACTACATGACATTTATAGCAATTCTAAAAATATATTGTTATTATTAAGACTATTATTTACATTTCAATATGAACGTCTTTGTATTAGGAACAGGTTTATTAACATTTCAGTGACGAGAATTATCCATTCTGTAATTACAAATGACCTTGTTCGAATTACGACTAAGGCTTACGATTTTTTATGATGAGAAATGTTGCATTATTACATGTTATACATAAATAATTAATTGAATGATAGATGTTTAATTCCGGATGCAAGGTTGCTTGTAAAATATTAGATTAGTCAGAATTTAATTAGAATGAATTAAGTCATTGATGTGTAAGACATAAAAAAGATAAATGTCATATCACTTGTGACACTCTTTCTGATTAATCCTCGGAGAAAGGATTTAGTAGGAGATAGATCATAGGTATTTCGAGAGGAAGCAGTATTGATTTTAAGTGAATTTCTTAAATTGAATACAATTCTTCTTTAAATTATATGTAATAAATTTTAATGCCTTATATAGGCGATCTCAGTTCATTAAATAACATTTCATGTTTGAAATTCTGTCATATAACAGAGATAAAGAGTTTCGAAGGAAATTCTTTTCTATCATGTGTATATATGTAGTGTATTCACGATAACTGGAGCTTCAAAGTTCGCCTTATTTTTCAGTATTGTTATAGCGAAGATAAAATAGAGAATTTAGATAATATGATCTATCAACTTGTTAAGATAGTAATACTCTATAACAATATTGACAAACCACGTAAGCTTTGAAATTCTAGTAACACTGATTTGAGAATGACGTTTGACGAGTTCAAATCAACTTTTACTGTATATTATTATATTGTGTTAACGAATAGAGAGAAACAATGTAGCTTCTGAATTTGCAGGTCTGTGGTGCAAAGAAATTTAGTATATTTTCGCTTTAAAGGCACATCATACCTGTTATGTAATACATACTGCCTCCAGTAGAGATTCTATTAATAATCGTTTATGTTAGAAGATTATTAACAAGTGCATGAATTTCATAATTAACGTTACAAAAATGATGATTTATTTTAATCATGCTCTTCATGCTACATGAAAATATATTGAGCTTATTGCTTTTAAGTAAAACTACTAAAACTTAGCATTTAAGAATATACATCATTGATGTTAGTAGATCTATAGCTTATCACAGTTGAAACTTTAATTCTATCATACTAATGCAAATGTGTACATTCAATTCAATTCTTGTATATTGTAGACAATTGATAATATCATAGTAATTTATGCTCTTGCTTTGTTAACAACATAAATATATGTTTGATTCTTATTTGGGAATTATCTATGTATGAAGGACTCAAAAACCAAATCAAATAAATAAGCCTCCTAATTATTACTTCATACAGTATTTTGAGTGTTACAATAGTTTACTATTCTTGCATCTTGCTGTTTACCTACAATTGTTTCATTCAGATACATTTGTGTAAATGTACATATTACTATGTTTATAGATGTAACAAAATAATATTCTTTAATTTTTATATTTAAACACCACTAGTGTTTGGTTTTTGAACCTTTCACACATACGCGAACGTTTTAATCATACATATTTAAAGTATGCAATTTTGTTCAGTTTATGTTGTAACATAGAATTATTCATAAAGGTAACTTTCACTTTATTTATGCAATTTTAATGTGAGAATTACTTTTATGAGTGAATTAACATTGTATGTAAAATGCAGTGTGTAGTGTATTTTATTAGTATATTATTAATTTATATGGTTAAATCATTTTATGAACTTTTCTTTAATATTCTAAAACACAAAATTGGCGGAAATCTGAAAAATTTAAATCGGATAGGATAGGTATTATTATCCATTACATAATATTTGATGACACAAATTTGAATATTGTTGCTAGATACACTTAGTGCCCTTAGATAAATTTCTAAAGATAAAACCGGATACAACATAAATATTATTGAGCAGACTGTGTTAAGGAATTTTAATCAAATATGTAGTATAAATTTTGCAACTTTCATGTTCAACATTTAGCATTGTTTAATATATGCATGAAATTTGCTGTATTGTAGGTGATTCTTGTGTTCAATTTGTTAAAACTTATTCAGAAGAGTCATTTTGTTGTTATGAAAGGTATAAAAATTCTATATAGATATTATAATGTATATGTAGAGTTAAGCAATGTTGCATTCGGACATATTCTTTTATTAATATATATGATGCTCAACATTTGAAATGTTCCAAACTTTTTAATTGTGTTCATATATTAAAAAAAAAAAAAAGAAAAGATACACTTTATGCTCCATACAATAAACATATTCAAATAATAGAAAATATTCAGAAACAATTTTTTGATAAAAAAAATCTATATTCAACTAACATGTGATAAAATACGTAGTATTAATGTACATTTGCATTCTTGAGAAGAAAAAGAATTAAAAAGATTTTAGGCAAAAAAATATTCCCTTTTATATAAAAAATTCTTTTATATCTGTATCTTCTTAAGTACATACATTATAGCTAGGCATTAACATTGACAAGTGAATATAGTGCTTTGGCGTAAAAAATTGAAGTTCTTCAGATTGTTAAAAAAAAAACAAAAGAAATTTACACAATATTAAAGAAAAAATCGAAGATTTCAATTTGAAGTACTTTTTTTTTGTATATTCAATACCTAGAGAAAAATTTTAACATTTCATTATTGTACATTCTATTATCGTCTATGAGACTGTACTTTACAATCGTGTAGAAACAATGTATCCAAGAAGGAAAACAGGTTTGATATTAGGCTTTAATGTTTGGATCATTTCGATTGTAGGGTAAGGCACTATATAAACATATGCATATATTCTATCACTGCTGTGTCATATGTTATAAATCTACTTCTTGCATAATTATGCAATGATAATTATAATCCTGTTCTACAACCACATTGATCTTCGCATTTTTTCATAACTTTAAATATATATATCTGTTCAATATTTTGTTTCGTGTTATCTAATAAAAACTATATTAGACATTCAAGCAAACTATTTATACATCATTGATTGTACAACCTCTTTACTTTTACCATTACAATCAAAATTTCTAGAATTATTAAACAATAATGAATGAAATTTCAAAATATTCTAGGAAGATTCGTATCTGCACTGGAAAAACATAAAGAATCATAATAAAACCGTATTATTAATTACAAATTAATTTTTACCCTATTATTTTATAGGTAATATGTTGCCTTTTCGGATATAATGAAATAGAAATTGTTTTCATTTCGTCTTTATTAATTTTTGGTTTTCGTTTAATGTCGATTTAAAATTACACGATGCATTTTTTTGTAAATGAGAAAATAATATTTTGTAACGTCTCTTATTTTTTCGAATATTATACGAAACATATTGTTATATTATTATCATTAACATTTGTATGATTACAAACATTATATATGAGATATAATAAACACTTAATAAATATTTCTGCAAATTAAATGTCTCTTATTCTTCAAAATCCATTTTATTAATATTTCCAACGTATACATTTCAGGTATAGGCAAAAATCTACTGTTTCAAAAATTGCATTAATCTCTATCAGTTTTCCGCGTTTATTCAATAGATAAGATGGCTATATCTTGGCATCCAATAAGAAATGTGTATGTTTTCTGAGTTGTTCTATTGGTTATTCATAAGTAGTTTGTTAAGTACGATTTTCATTATTGCAAATTTCTCTTTGAATTTTCCTTTTCATTCGATTGTTTTTTTTTCTCCAAATAAATTAATGATACATTATAAAAAGTAGTGAAAGTAATGTAGTAGCGCCGTAAAGGCAATTAAAAACATCTGTAATTCAGTTACTTGAAGTTGACGATTGAATTGCTTCGATGTGTCAGATGTGTGGCAGACGACAGAGAACTTTGCAATCTGTCATTTCGAAGCTAATCGCAACGATATTTTATTAAACATTAGCTATTTCATAAAAACGACTCTTATCACATAGTTTGCCATAGTAGTAGACTATGTTATAGGAAAATAAATTACGTTGGAACGTGTACAAACTATCCATATTTCTGTTCGGATTGAACGACAGGGTTATGAGGCTCCAATTTCGAAGTCTCGCTATTCATAAATATTTTTTCAGTGTTTTAAATATAATTTGTACATTACATGATGGCTGAAAAATGTAAGGTATGTATGTTAATAGGAACTAGGTATTACACATATGTAATAATAATTAATATTTGGATAAAACCGTATGATCAAATTATCAAATCTTAAAATTTTTATCAGTATTGATTTTAATCAAACAAATAATAACTAATAACATAATTACAGTTAGGAAAAAATAAATTTTTAATACTTACGTGTAGTTAGTACTCAAGTATACTTAATTGACCTTTAATCTCTTTTTTATAATAGTATTGTTAAGTACCATATGTGAACATTATTTTTGATAATTATGCATTTCAGGAATGTGGGTGCAAATGTGTGAGCTGCGATCAAAATGATCAGCAACATGGAGAAATGCATTTACATGTAGAAATAGAAAATTTACGCCAACGTTTAGTGGAAAAAGATAATCACATTGTAACAATGGAGACACAATTCTTAAACGAAGCTGATAAGTTTCCAAATGGAGAACTAGCCTCCATGAAGGAGGAGCTTTTAATTTGGCAAGAGAAGTATTCAAGATTACATGAAGCTCACAAACGTGTTCAGAAAGTAAATCAAAATCTTGAGGATAAATTATTAAGGATTGTAGATAAATGTGAAACAGAGAAAAGTGCATTTACCAAGGATATTGCAACTTTATCTCATAGATTAGCCGATGCAAATTATACAATACATCGTTTAACCCAAGATAATGTATGTTTTATGTACAAAATTTTGATGGTTTCTTTAGGATGTATTATGAATAAAGCTGCTGTAAATAATATTTTATTTTAGGAAAAATATCGGAATGATGTAAATTTGGCAATACAACTTCTTCAGTGTAAGCCTTCTAATTTTGTTGGACAAAAATATGATTCTGTAAGTTATACTTAGTACACTGTGAAATAATTAATTTGCAGTATGAAAAAAATACTTAAAAATCAATTTATTTCAGCTGCCCTCTGAGGTACAAGCCAAAGTTAGGACATATATTGCACAAAAGAAACATTCCAATGATACTACACCTGCTGACATGAAAAGTATTACAGTACCAATTTCAACGTTTCCTCCAACAGCAATGGTATATAATGTAACTAAGCCTGTAGTTGAAAACAATAGCGATGATGATACAGATGAATCCAAGCCACCGGTGGATGTCGTCTCGGCAGCAATAATGGCAAAAGTTTTAGAAGATCGGGAGAAAGAGAGAGTATTTGGCAAACATTGTGACACATGTACTTGTCACAGAAGTATTTTAATGGTTGATGCTGAAACTCAAACCAATATGCCAAATGTTTTTTCTTGTAATGAATGTACAATGAAGTATGCACAAAATATAGAGAAACACTCTGATAATTTGAAAAATATCGACAAAGGTTGCCAAAATAAAGGCAGTCAAAACTCTTTGGTGCATGTAGTTTACCACGAAGGAAATGAAAGCGTTAGTAGTAAAGTACACTATCAAAACAATTGTACAAAGATTAGTAATCACCAACAGCTATCCACAAGAGACAAGTTTTTGAGTAGGAATGCTAAAATTATAGACAGTTTAAAGGAAGATGGTCGTGTAAATGTTAATATGAAAGTTAATTTTAATAAGAAAAATTCAATACGCCGTAGTGATGCGCAACACCAAAGTGTATTCCAAAATCAGAACGAGAACACGATTAAACAGATGATAACTCTCAAAACAGGCGATACATGCGTTAATGGCAAAATAAATATTGATAAAGGAAAGCAAACGAAACTGAATAAAAAATATGAGTTACAAATCGATGGCAAATTCAGTTCGAATTCTTGGAATAAATTGGACAAGGAATCTTCTAGTTGTAGTCACATAGTTCCTGAAAATTGTAAAAACTACTTTGATAGAAAAGAACCGAGTCAGATTGATATTATTAACGATAGACTATGGAAAAACGAGTGGACGAAATTGAAGTCACAGAATAAGACGAAAGAAAGTAAGGACAAAGTTAACAGTGATATGGAGATCGATATAATTAACGATAGGATCTGGAAAAATGATAGATCAGCTCAAGAAACTCATCATCCGACGCAATTAACTTTAATAGAAGTCAAGAATATTGATAGTGTTACACAACAGAATGATTCTGGACAAGTGGAAATAGCCACTAGCCCAAGTTTTAGTAGCGATAGTATTGTAATTTCAACTTCCGATCCTTCCAGTAGCTCTAGTGATGTCGCTCAATTAACTGGACTGCGTTTGCATAATGTTAGTAATTTGAAATCTAATACTCAGAACAGAATAACTGGTCCAAGGAATTGTCTCGTAAGAGTAACACCTGGATCGAAGAATATTCTCTTAGATAATGCTGGACATTATAAAACTGTATTATACACTAGTGGAAATAATAAACCAAATACCGCTTTAGTTCATTCGAAGAAATTGTCTCGGTCTGGATCTGAAAGAACAATTTCAACCAGTAGCGAAGAAAGTACTCCTATGTTGTTACATGACAATAACCAACTGCAGAGAGTAGCTGAATGGGTTCAATCCTCAGTTCACATGGATAATTCTGAGCCAAATTACACGGAGTTAAAGCCTAATGAAAATATAATGGACAAAAGTCTTTCGTTAACGTATTTAGACGAGTCACACACGAAGTGCAAATCGATCGAAAACAATCGAGAACTATATGAGAATTCATTGGAAAACAAATGCAAGGATTTAGTGATGAACGTCCAAGAGTTTGAAGAAGGAAATTTAAATAACGATGTAAATAATTTTTCATTGGCTGTAAATAACTCTGATATAGAAAAGGAGAAAGATTTAATATCTTTCGATGTTCCAACGGAAGAGGAAAAAGTTTTGCCTAAAATTTCGAAGAAAGCAAATCCTGTGGATTTTGATTACGAAGTCAAGATCACTAAAGAAATGGAGGAAACTTATTTAAAACTTGCAGCGAGTTTAGATCCTGTCGCGTTAAGCTTATCGAGCACGGATAATGCAGATTTAACGATCGAGAAATATAGGAAAGATCATAAGAGATTTCAAAGGAGTTACGATAAGACGGGATCAAAAGTGTAAAGTATTCCAGCAAATATTTCAAACAAATTATTACTATTTCAGCAGGGAGTTCCTTTAAAGATAACAGAGCATTATATTTTGTAACTACGTGAAACTAAGGCTGTACCAAGAACAGTAGCTTAGGGTAAAACATTCTATACAGCACTGCAGATATAGAATTATATTTATTTAATTTGTATAGGTAACAGCAATACAGCAATATTTCTGTCTTGTGAATAAAAGTCCAATTTCATAATATTGCAATCATGCAACATTGCTGAACACGCTATTGTTTAAAAGCTATATTAGCCAATTATTTTGTAGTTATGTACGTGTATAGTTTAGTTCTAAACTAGTTAAAAATCAAATAGGGTTCTTTTTCTTTTTCATCTAAGTAAATTCGATACTGAAATGCTTTACGAATGATGATGCAATGGATACTGTCACTTACTTTTTCTCCTTTGATTCTCTACAGTTTTGTATAGATCGATCGAAATCGAAAACGTAGCCCGACTAAATTAGATGTCTAAACTTTTATTCTTGTTACTGCGATTAAATATTATAGGACGAATTGCGTTCACGTGTATTCAAACGAGACAATATTTAACAAAAATTCGTTATCAAAATGTCGCAACATTGTACCCATAGTGCGGTACATTAGTGCATACTATATACTTCCAATCATTAGAGCTACATAACGCGGATATTTCGCGTTGCAAGACGAGGTATTTTAAAATTCATTTGATACGACAAACACTGTAACGACGATAATATTTCACAGCGTTAATGCGTAACATTGTGATCGTTTTAATTCTTATAACATGTATTCGTGAAACGTTTTATGAACTTCGTTGGGCCGCGTTCACGCAGGATGGATTCGTAAAAATCGTGAGGGAAACGTTTTCGTAATAAAGATTTGTTTCGCGCAGAGATTATCGTCTGTGTTAAAGAGTAATTACGGTACCAAAGTTAAGAAGCTAATATGTTTAGTACTTCTTTAATGTTTCGCCTAACATAATACTTCATAGTATAATTATCTACTTTCTGTTGTATGTATCGTTGCACGTTTATTTTAAAGAATGCCTAAAATCTCTGCGAGAAGACGACGATTACAATACTGCAGTTATATAATTAAAGTAAAGTGGATCGTTACATGATTTCGATGTTAGTCCAAGCTCGCTGTACTTTGGTCGAATTACAACCGATCTCTTAAAAAGAAAAAGAAAAAAAAAAAGAGAAGAAAAGGTATAACAATGAAAACTAGAAAAAAAAAAGAATAGTTCAACAAATGAGAAGAGAAACGACGTAAACTTCTACTCGCTCTACAAGTTTTTAGCATTCTAATGGCAATGAAAAGAATTTCTTCGAAATTGTTCCTTAAACCGTACTTTCATAAATTATTATGTATATCGATAAACTGATTATTATCGCGACTATAACTACCATGAAGAAAGGAGATTCTAATCAAAGTGGCTTTATGAAGAAACATTTAACGGCCACTATAATAATGATTGTACATGTTAATAATTTTTCCCAGTGAAAGAGTTAAGTAAAATTGCTAGTCTTGCGGTTCACGAATTTTATCGAAATAATATATTGTGTTCAGTTGGAAAACACGAATGTTACGATCAATTGCGAAGTAACGTTTTTCCCTAATTTTCGATTTACGAAATATTTGCGCAACAAATTTATCGTGCATGGAATAGAAAGTTACGTGGAATAACGCAGTGATCGAAGATGTGCATTCAAAAAATATTTATTAGGAGTAACTATCGTGTCGTGAACAACACGTTAAAACGTTGCAAATCTACGCGCAGATCTAACCATCTATTATACACACGTAAGGATACAGCGAGACGAAAAATAAATCTCGCAAAGATTGCATATTTTTAGGCTGTTCACCTATGCAGAAACTTCAGAGGCGATGAAATTCGAACGAAAATCCGCGCGTTCTGCGAAGCCGATTGATTTTTATCGTGACTCGTTAAACGCAACGCGTTTTGAGTTAACGACTATTAATTAAGGAGGGTGCATGAGTCACCGGTATATCGGTGCTTAAGTTCTGAATATTCAAAGAGCAATGGAAAATATCGATCGAGAACACGTCGCCAAGTATATTTCCGTCGGTTTCAATTTTTTCTCAGGTGAAACATCCCTCTACGAAGGCAATCAACGAATATCGTTATTATAGGAAGAATATTTAAAAAAGAAAAAAAAAATCCAGTGCTTCGAATATTCGTAAGATTATAATAATTAGGAAACTGGATAAAAGATCTGGTCGATTTAAGTTCGCCAAATAATTCTTTTGAATAAAAACGTCTGAAGAAATTTTTATCGATACGCTGCGCAGTAAACAAGCAGTTATCTAATTCAACCTCTTCGTCTGCTTCCACTTAAAGCTGTAAACAAATCAATAAAACGTTATCAAATAAAAAAAGCCAAAAGTTTTGCAACACGAACGTACCGATGCAAGAGTCGGCGAAAAAGCAAAGACTCGCTTGTTCAGGATTGCGCCGTTGTTCGCGTGTTGCTTGCATCAGCTCGTACGTTTCGCTTGGATTCATTTCGCGGATGATACAACACCGCGTACTGTATCGATAGGAAAACAGTCGGAAGAATAACGAGATATCTCGGATTTTCTCAACTACCTCGTTGCATTCCTCGGACTTTGATAAAGAAAAAGACCGGAAGACTAAGATAGCCTTCGAAGGATAAAAATGCTAACTATGCATTTAACGCCAACGATCGAGACGTACAGATATGGACTGAGATTTCATTGAAACGGACTGATCGCTTTGAATCTTGCACGGAATTACATCCCGTAGTAAACAGTTACCCATTTAACTCGAAATCGGATGTACCGTATGTAACGTGGCGACGATGATTATGTACACTGTAAATATACAGTCGAATAAAATGTGTTTAAAATGAAACCGATCGAATTTCTCTTATGATATCGTTTCGTTTCATCTTTATAATTTTATTCACGTTAAATATTCTTATTTAAATGTTCATTGATTTCTACACAGATAAGACTCGAGTTTTCATTTATCGTCGTTATAATATCAGTTTCTACTTCGAACGGATTTGTCAAATCTGATCTCGATGTAAATTCCAGCGGCGTTAATTTGACGCAACCGCGGCTTTTCAAGCGTCGCAGAAGACACATGCACAAAATCGATCACGCGATCCGGCCGAGCCCAACTTACTTCAATCATGCTAATGTTCCAATAATTTGGATCCAGCAGACCTAGCTCGACCAAATGAATGAATGAACGGCCTCGCCTGCCTCACCGTGTTATAGAATACTCTCGTATAACGCGTTCCTCACCAATATATTCGATCCTGCACAAGTGTTGTAACACTTTTCGCGGTGTACGCGATCCAGCGCGTGGGTGGAGAGACTACGGTTTGTTCGACGATCGATATTACGTAAGAAAATTCGAAACAATCCTACTTCCTATTGTTTCTCTTTCGCTCTACACAGCTTCAAGTACATTTTTTCTTTTATTCAACAGGAAGAACGCTAGAAACGCTGCTTTTATTGTCTACAATTGAGGAACCATTGATACTTTTAACCGATACGTTTAACAAACCTCTTAGGATCCTACGAGAAGCTAAAATTAGTATACATAATACGTTCACCTCTCTCTGCAATCCTAAAGGTAGAGCACACTTGATCGAGTGAAGTGATTCAAAGTAGATAAGGATTTTACTCGACGGACAGATATCTGTATCGAAATGCTAAGATCCACTGCTAACCAGCCAATTATTCTTACAACCGTTCATTCATCACCGTAGTATAACTATAACGAGCAAAATGTTATTGAGAAAACAACGCATATACATTGTCGAATAGCACGACAATACTATACAGATGTATTTTCTTAATTTCGTTACGAACTTACATTCTTCTTGCATCGTTAATCCAAAGACAAACGCAATTGCGTTTATGACACTATACTGTCACGTACAGTACCGAAGAACCGTACGAAAGGTATCGAAATTTCATCCTCATAAATAGACTGCGGATGTTTATGCAAATTCATATTCTTGTGTCAATACGGTCAAAGAAATGGAACCTAAAGTATTAGGTTGTCGGAAAAGTGTCTTTCTTTTACAGACACGTCTTTTACAACGACGTGTCTTTATACAAACATGAATAGTAATCTGTCGAACGTCGTGATCTTTATTTTGATAGAATAAAATGGATCGTACGTAATTCGATAAAATAACATAAAATGGAAAATGTTGTGCATCCATTGTTTCCTTACAAAACGAAAGAAACTTTTCGGACGACCTAATAGACATTTGCTAGATATACATTTACATATTATGTGCATTCCATGTATCGTTGCACCTTTAAATTTCTCAGAAACGCGTAAAAATCCGCAGTCTACTCGTAAAATTACGTCTCAATTCCAAGAACCACAACCACGAAGCCTCTCTTTTTACATATAACAAAATTAAAATTAATTTAATCTCTCACCGTGCTATCCAGCTAAATTTTGGATGTTCAAGTCACTTGATAGCCGATCAAGTTCCCTCGACGCCTGGTCATCGCGCCAGCGCCTCCCGAGTGACCAACTCGTACCCTCGCTTCCTCGACGAATCGCTTAGCCGGCCAACCCCGCGGCAGTAAGGACGCGTTCGTGCTCACGCGAAGACGCGGACCGACGCCGCGGCACGTCGATGCCGATTACCGACGCTTCCTTGAGGCTTGCACCCTCGTAAATGCACCCTGCCCGGCGGCTCCGATTCGCTGTCCACCTGGTAGCCAGGTAAGGCGCGTCTTCTATCCGCGATATGCCTTCATCTGGCTTTCTTCAGCTCGAGTGACACGATTAAAAAATAAATTAAAAACCCAAACAGCTATGGTGACATGGCTGTGGCTAGTTTGAGAGACTAGTTTCACGATCCTGTTGGATCGTCGTCAATGTCATCGTCAAGTGGAACTTTTAAGAGGTTTGGAAATGTTTGAAGTTGTTTGGAGAGGTTGAAGTGGGAGTAAAGTGGATTTGGATGGAACGTTCGTAAAGTGAGAGCTGTTTGAAAGTGTTCGGAGTTAGTTGAACGAAGATCGAGATGGAATCTTGCGAGATCTTTGGATAAGCAGTATGGATCTTTTACTTTTTTCTTTTTCTCAAAATTTTAGTTTGTTATTTATTGAGCCTATTACACATGGTTTTTGGTGATCGGCCAGGCTGCTGTAATTGGTGTAATCGGTTTGACATTCTGACGCATTGGTGGAATTCGCATAGCGCGTGGTCGCTCTCGTGACTATCGCACGAGGTCGTACTTGAAATTTCATGGGTCATACCTTTTTTTGGTTTAATCAGATAACATCTGCTACGAAGTCAATGTGATTGTTACAATGTGGTTGGCCACCTTGACTCGCTGATTGTCGTTAATCGTTTACCGAGAGCAATTTACGGTCGCTGTTCTTCCTGCAAAGTGACGCCTGGCTTTCTTCCTGCCTTGTTAGATTCAATTTCAAGGCATCTCGAAATAGCGAATGATCAGAAAACCATGGATCGTCCCGTTGAATCGTGGTACGAGAGTGTAACGAAGAGTTTTTAGTTCTTCTTGAAAGAAGAAACACTCGCGCGCCTTCCTCGTGGCGGTCTTCGTGGTCGGATTTGAATCAGATCGATAAAAGTCCGACTGTTCCACTTAGGCGAGGAAAAATTCTATGGAATTTTCTTCTTTCTCCGCTGGAAGATACGTTGCCTCCTAGCGATTCTTTTCTAGATTTTCTAGATTCATTATGAAACTTTTAAGCCGTTGGAGCGTAATATCGTAGAAAAACCTTAGATCGATGAAATTCATTAAGATTCAGACTCGAACTAAACGCTTGATTGTCCACGTTTTGGGTAAGAGACTGCCGGAACAAAGGAATGATCACTCTATTTAATGCATTGCTTTTTGTCGTGTCCACTATGGGATTAATATGCATGTACGCGCTGATATTTTCACTTTTGATCGATGACAATTGTCAGAGCACACGCGGCTTAAAATGAACTGGCGAGACCAGCTTGAATTAGAGCGACGACACAAAAGTCACGCGCGAGAAGTTCTCTTGCAATTTCAGAACGAACGGAACGTGCTTATGAATATTTGTATACGTTTGATCGTTTCCACGCACCGAAGGAAAAAATAGAATCAGCAATTAAGGGAGAAAATAGTACAACCTACAATTCTAAATAAATTGAAATTTGCCGTTTCGAATTAACCGCAATCGCGTCATAAAGTTAATAGGCAGGTCTGTTCGAGCGACGGAAGGTTTTACACTTTGTCGTTGCGACGAAGTAGCTGTAATGAAATGCCGCGCTGAAATCTAATTCCGTCTGTGTGCATTGACTTTAAATTACTCGCACAGCCGTACTTGAAATTTCGCCACGACGAGCAATTTTCATTTTTCCATAGAGACAAATATATAGCTCGTATACGAAGAAAGATCGTATAATACGAATCTCTCAGGAGTCAAGTTAATCAACTTCGTCTTTTCTTCGTTTCATTACCCGAAATAGTCCATTTGCCTAGATACATCTGTCAAGAAAATAACACGCACGAATAATAGTAAATTTCAAAGTGGATTTTCGGAGAATAATATTTGTGATATCGTCATTTTTCTCCACGTTTCGACGTATAAAATCGGTCAATGCTGGCTCCTAGTCGATTCATATATTATAAAAACACAAAAAGATATGCTCAAAAGAGGAAAAAGACTAACAAAGATTTCTCATTATGCCGATATATCTTCGCAACACAGAAAACCCTTTGATCTCCTCAATGTAAAGGTGTATTTAAAAAAGGGAACGAGTCTCGTCTATAAAAAAAAGTCTTGCAGCACTAAACGTTCAGATAACGATTATACAGGTGTATGCAAATGTTGGCAGGAGAACGGGACGTGAAGTTGGTGGTACTCGCGTAACAATTAATTCGCCGGTCTTTGCTCGACTGCCCCGTGAAATAATCGGCTGTTACATGATCGTTACGCCGTGCGGAACTTCCTTGGCCGACGGAATTATACACAGGTACATACACGGTCGTTGATCCTCCGGCAATGGAAGCCGATTCCAACGTTTTCCATTCTCGTTAACGGCCCGTTGATTTAATATTTCTTCGCTATTCTTGTGCGTTGGTGGCCGATAAACGTCATTTGCGATATCCCATTATGTACGCGAGAGAGAAGAAAAGACGATGCTGCTCGGAAAGCGCCGCTTAATTGAAACGTTACGTAATGGATGCTAATTAAAAGTGACGTACGTCGGCTTGAGGCTGTGCCTCATCTCCGCTAAATCGTTATTTATAACATCGATCGTGGGAGATGTTTCGCCTGGGCCACGTTAAACGAGCCTCATTAGGCTACCAAGCGTTAAGTTGCCACGAAATTGAGGCGAACCCGATTGGGGAGAGACGACATCTTCTTCGCTCGCAATCGTCGAGCGTATCGTTGGCCTGCAGAGCTAATTGATCGAGTAATCGGTGACCAACTGCGAGGATCGGAACGCGTGCAGACACATTGCAAGATTAATCGCATCTATCAGGGGAGAAGTTCGGTTTTGAAGAATCGGTGTGGTTTCTTCCTTTTCCCTTCTTTTCTGTCCCGTCTTTTTCATTCGTTGTCGATTTAGCGGATCTCCGATAATTCGATATTTCATCCCATTTCTTTTTTTATTATATCGGTTATTTTCAATTCCGATGTCTTAATAGTTGGTAAAAGCAACTTTAGATGAGAGCTTCGTAATGCTTTAATGTGCTCTGCCTCATGCTTCTACCACATTTTCGATTCCCGATTGCAATTAGATAGAGTGCACGATGCATACAAATGTACCTGGAAAATCGTCGATCATGTCACGTGGCCTTGCATTCGTATCTCACGTGTAAGTTTTCACCGGTGTCAAGGTTATAAACGGATCTTCTGCAACGATGCTCGCACACATGCAGTAATATTCACCTCGAAATTCATACTAATATTCACTCTATTCGCATTTATACTTGCATTATCATACCCGTTCCGTAGAGACTGGCAAAATTTCCATATGAATTTCTATTCAAGATTCATCCACGTCGCAAAAAAGGTAGATGAGACGATAAACTGCTACCAAACCGTTCTTTCTAAGGCGTTTCTAGAACGGTTCTTAAGCATTTTCCTCTAATGTATACGAGTATAAGCCGTTTCATATATTCTTTATATATTCGTCCCAGTTCGAACACCTCCGACTGTTCTCCCATGAACGATTTAAGCAACTTAATTACCGGAAACCATCTCGTTTACTCTTCGACGTTCCTCTATCGCTCAGATCGTACCTTACGACACTTGGTTCCAACGATTCCCTTTATGCTTACACGCTTAACATTTTTATTCGATACGATCCTTCTTTTAATAAGCAAAGAGAAAAAAAGAAGAAGATTGAAATTCTGTTCCATAAGAAAAAGTTGTGCTTCCACCTCCATCGGCATCTTTCACATCGATGCACATTGCAGGAGAGGTTCAGTTAGTCGTAGATAGCTTCTGCGATTCGTGGGAGATAGATTTGCAGAAAGTGCGCGATAAGTTCTCGGGGAACGTTACACGTACAAAGTCCGCGGATTGCAAATCGCGCCTCCATTGGTCTGTCCATTAATTCGAAACAAAGGGCCATCGTAAATCAACGCGCCGTCGAGACACGTGAGTCACATTTCGGCCACGAGGTCGTTCGCGCTCGATTCTTCATGCTGGCCAGCTTGTTCTTTGGTGATTCGAGGAATGTCATTGGACATGATGCAGATTCTTCGGGGACCACCAACATGGAGCGCGTACACGCGATGCATCGGCATCGTCTGTTGCGGATGGCGCTCAGACCATCGCTATTTCTGTGATTATTTTCAATTCCCTTTGTGGTTGTCTTTCGTGGTTGTCGATCCGCTCATTCCACTCGAGAATCAAGCAATCGTGTCACTGAGTTTGACGTTGGAATTTTGAAGGAAATGGAAGTTGGAACGGTTCCATGGTATTTGGGATAATTATGGATTTTCGAAGACGCGCGATAACGATTTTTTTTTTCAATTGAGTATTTTCGATGATTGGAATCGGCGATTGGATAAAAGCTATCCGAGTAATTGATTTATGCTATGATAAGGCGATAAAGTCAATTTGATTTATTTTTTATTTTGATTTTCCAAGAATATATATAAATATATATTTTTTTTAAGGTGTATAGTTTGAACGCAGTTTATAAGAAACGTAGGCAGTGAAACTATATAAGAAGATTTATCGCGATAATACTGTAAAACACTGTACGCCCGCTTCGTAAGATTCCATTGACCTATTTTTCACTAAACTATGCTTCCAATTATCTACGTTAAAATGTACTACATTCGAATTATAAAATCGCTCTTCTATAGCGTGCATATTAATATCGCAGGATTAAAGAACTGCGAGTAGAAGGCAGCTCGTTAAAATCATTTCCTTAATTGCCGTGCAATTTTGTAAATTCCTCTGTTACCTGATTGTTATCAACGAAAAATACCATAAATAACCCAGAATACTAAATAACAAAATACGTAGTAAGATATGAAGGTAAAAATGAAAGTAAATGAAAAGCACGAAGATCGTTGCAAGGACAATTCTCAAAAGAAGAAATACGGCGCTTTTCAGAATTACGCAACGCCGAATAAAGTTCGTAGGCTCGAGTGCATAAAGAACAATCTACCCAACAACGTGAAGAACATTCTTTTTTCTTTTTTTTTTTTAACGAATTGAAGAGACAGAAATCTCGTAAAATCCACTTTCTCAGAAGGAATTTCTCATCGCGAAGATATTGATCTCTTCTTTTTTCATTCGACCATCGAGCAACGCAGAGAGTAGAAGCAGGAAAAAACTGGAGTAAAGGAATCAGTCGAGGGAGTACATAGAAAATGTAGTTCAACAGCGTCACGGTATTGCGGTAATAAGCATGGCGTACCTAGCGAGACCGACGCGATCGAGTCGAGAATTCCCGCGTATGAGAGCGTGAATAAAACGCGTAAAGACTGGTGTCTGCTCGACGTGGCCCGCTACAACTAGAGTGAGTAATTGTAATGTCGACGAATGATCACGGATGTTGCGCACGGAGTTGCTAATTGCCAGGCAACGGCGATTCTCGATCCGACTCGACCCTCGACCAGAGAACGAATTATAGGAAGGATGAGTCTAGAAACGAGAAGAAGCCCTTTGATATAACGTCACTGCTTGTTAGAAATGAGTAGACGGATTGAATGTTTCAGGGAAGGTTTTTTGCGCGACCTTCCGGAAGGTCCAGAGTCGAGTTTTTGTTCTTGCGTAGCCGTGCAGAACGAGGGGGCGTTGAAAATTTCGTGAGAATCCGGCGGATACGGATCAATCCGATTGCTATGCTTGTTACTATCGGATATTTATGTCAGAAACTAATAGAATATGGCTTTTGTTGGCAGTTATAGAAAAATTCGGCAAATTCGGGTATTTCAATCTTATGTTGTTAGTCGGAAAATGATATTTTTGTAAATGTACGCTGTTACTATACGCTAATATTCATTAATACCTAATTATAGACTATACACTGTTTACTATACGCTATACGATTGTACGCTAATATTCACGTGACGCCACTGTAACGTTATCGGTTATAGAATAAGAAACGGGCTGTTAATTCTACGAATTGTTTGGCAGCTGTGTAATACAAACATCATTTGGATAATATGGATTCAAAAATTGGAAGAAAGTGGTTGTTTGTAGTTTTAATAAATTATATCTCAACTATTCGCGCCCGACAAGTCAGGAGTATCCAACACTAAAAAGATCAAACGTGATATCATTGGCGTTCCTCCGAAAGTTTCTTTTAAGCGTTCCATTCCATTGAATATTCTACGCAACGATGATCCTGATTGACACGAACAGAAACTCTAATAAACCAAAGTTTCACCGGCTAAGTTTAGGCCAGAATTTTCTCTAATTGTCGTTTTACGTTTCAGGTGAGAGCGACAACGGATTTTGGCGTCCTCCGCATCTTGCTCGTCTGCATGAAGGACTCGAGGTACCGTGGCTTTCTTTACGTGTTTGACAATGCTTAAAGCTTCGCCACTTTTAAATATTTACTCGGAGGTTCTCGTTCCAAGCGTCCGAAGTGTATTATTAAGTGAAACAGCGGTTGTTAAAGTGCCACCAGTTATTATTAACGCGCTCAGCGTGGTGTAGAACTTTGCTTGGATAGAAATGCTTCTATCAAAGTAAAAGGGAGTAGAAAGTTGACTTGCGCCAGCTTGTTGCAGCGATTGCTCGGTATCATGGCAAATATTATGCAGGGAGCTGAAATTATAAAGTCGAGACTACGAAAACAACTTTGAGGGACGTTGAACCGTTTGCGGAGTACTGAATCAGCCGAGTAAATCGTGTTTCCACGATGTATTTAGACTTTTTGGATCAAACAGGATAAGGAGATTGTAAAATGCATTGTACATAGACTAGAGAAATCGCTTAGTATCTACGATTGCGCAGCCGAGGGAAGATTAACAGATAAATTCTTCCATTTTTATTTTCTCTATTTGGGCTATTTCTATTTAGAAATTCATTTGGGAAAGTAGATAACGTATAGGGTGAGTCAAAATTGCGATATGTTTCTCAAGTGACTTCTGCTAATTTATATGCGTAATCTATATCCATTAAGCTACTGTAATAACTCTATCTTACGCTTTTATACATTTTTATGCTATCATGGTCGTGTTTAACCGTTTCCAAATCAACGTCATTCTTGCCGTTTAATTAACTTCTAAGTAACAATTGACAACTGAGTAACAACCCTAAGATCTTGCTCGATCTATCCGAAAAGGGGAGATCTCTTTCAACGTGCTTTTCCTGCATCCAACCCTCTCAACTTCAGCAAACGAAAAATAAAATAATCACGACCAAGGATTTCTCGTCGTTAACGTCGCAACTACCAATCTTAGTACGTGTCCAAATATGCTGTGCTATTATTCATTGTACACTGACCCTCTTTAGTCATTTTGCGTCTTACATTTTCCAAGAATAGCGACCAGCGTACATAGTACGTACCGATCCAAAAACTAAGTGTCCTTCTCATGTTGATTTTAAAGTATCGAACTTCCCACGCACTCGATCAACATCATTATCATTATCTCCTTTACTTACTTGATAAACATTCCGATTACTTGATAAACACCCGATAAACAATATATTGACATTTACGTACAAACTAATCAAATTTACGATATTAATAAAATTTGCGATATTCGACGATAATATCGACGATAGTGTACTTCTCAAAGATATTTACAATATCGTAGATGTCGATAAGGTACTGTATTCTTAAAAAAGGCGAAGAAAAGAGGATTCTCGTAACTTTCCCGTTACAGCTTCGTTGCCTCGAAAGGATGAGGCGGCTCGACGACGGCCATGTTCAACGACCGCCTCCGTTCAGGGTGCTCGCGCCATCCGATGGCAATTACCTGTCACCGAACGCGATTCCGCCACCGCCGCCGCGTGCACCCGAGCCGTATAAGATCGCGCCCTCCACCACGTCCTCCTCGAGGGCGCATCGTCGATCCAGCTTCGTTATCATCGCGGACTCGAGGCCCGTTTCCCCGGAGGCGAGGAGTCCAACGCCGCCGTTGGCCACTGGCAGGGTCTCGCCCTTTCGAGGACGTGGCTTTAAAGGACCACCGCCGCGATCTAAGTCCAGGCCGCAGTCTCCGGAATTTACGAATGGCCGTAGAAGAGGAAAGATCGAACGACGAGGTAAGTTTCGCGTGTATCGTTATTTGGAGGCGTTGCGTGGAGTATCCGAAACATTGTCGTACGTCAATCGCGTTAAAGACAGAACTGGCGTAAATACACGAGTCGAATGTTACGGGAATTTATAAATAAATCTTATTCCTTTCAAATACTCTTCTCCGCTATGTTTGATACATTGAAACACGTCTGTCGAATGTTAAAAGGATTTACGATAAAAGTATCGTTACTGGTTGCTATTCGTAGTGGGAAGAGCAAACGTTTCTTGTGCTACAAGCGGAATTTTCCAGTTTCAGTGTCGCAACAGAACAGCCCAAGAAGAAGCCTGATCCCGCAACCAACGCGTCAGCGTTCGACGTCTCTGAGCAAATCAACGGAGCGCCTTGCCTCGCCGAAGCTGGGTCGTCGCGTGGATTCGCGCACTCGCTTCAATACGACGGATTCCAGGAATCGTTTGAACGCCTCTGGGAACAGTAGCAGCGTGGCGAACCTCGCCACCCGTCGACAAGCCTCGAAAACAGTCAGCAAGCTCTCGCCGATCCAAGGAACTCCGACGAAACCGGAGAAAACGCCACAATTTAAGAAAAGGGATCGTTCGAAGGAATCCACGAGATTGTCGCCGGCGAAACAGCAGAAATTTGCCGCGTCTCCATCGAGGAATGCTTGGAACGCGAAGAAACAAACGCACGAGAAGGTTTCCGTTCCAGGAAAGACGCAAGGCAAGGAACGAGTGGTATCACCGTCGAAGATTCCGCTGAAAACGAACAGAGCCAGCTCGAATGTCTTGAATCCAGCCAGATTCATCAATATCCCTAATCAAGCTAATGGCAAAAATAAAAAGGCTATCGATAAAGGGTCCAAGGAAGTTCGTATAAGCAACGGGCAGACGAACGAGTCCACTCAAGGCAGTAAACAGTCTGACTCAGGATCGAAAGGCTCTCAAGCTAACGAGAAGAATTCGAGTACGGAACAGTTAGCTGATCTGCATCTTATCGATCTATTAAAACAAACTTCTAGCGCTAAAGGTACGTCTAGCGTGGTGAACACAACAGCGACGACGGCTGTTCAGCCGCTTCACATCGACGCCAATGCTGTTCTTATGGATAAAGAGATTTCCGAAAGGAAAAGTCAGTCTGAGAAGGCGAAGAGCCAGTCTGAAAAGACAAAGAGCCAACAAGACCTGTCTAATACCAAATCTTCCAATTCATCGAACGATGAAAACATCGGCAAACAAGTTCAAAATTCTCACGTTGCTAGTAGCGAGGATAATCGTCAGATCTCCAAATCGAATAAATCTAATGGCAACCATGGTCGAACGAAGGGTGGAACAGAGAGTAGAAACGATTCGCCAGTTCCTACTGAAAATGTTAGCGGTCACTCGAAGAGTAACAGTAGCAGTCATTCGGTGAAAAGCATAAACAGGGTGATCAGTGCTACGAACAACACTGGTTCGGCGACGCAGCGTTCGAATAAGATTCAGAATGCGGTCAACGATCAGAATACGAAGAATTTCAGGCCGAACGATCAGAAGATCGACGAATCTGTCTCCTTCCAACCCGCGTCAACCAACGTCCAATCAAATTCAACTAAAGCCAACGAGATTGAATCGGTAAACAGTTCCGTCGGAAATTCTTCGGGTGCAGAGACTCAAAGGACAGCAGTTTCCGTCGCGAGTGCTTCTGTGAGACAGGAAGACGCGAGGACGATTTCGCGGTCCACTAATAATTCTGGAACGAAGATCGTAACGAATGCAACTACGGTAACCGTGAAAAGTACTTCCGACCAATCGACGATAGCCTCGAGGGCGAACAACGTGTCCAACGTGGTTGGTGCGGTGAGCAACGATGCGAGAAATGTAAATAGCGCCGGGATGAAAGCTCGTACCGATAATCACGGAAGTGGTACGTCCGTGAAATCGTCCGCGAGGGTGTCGATCGATTCCATCGAGACCGTTCGATCTACGGACACTGGGGTGAGCGTGGACACCGTCAGAGGAGTATCTTCGCCGAGGGAGAAAACTGGAATGCACGTGGTGAAAAGGCCGCAGGAGATCGAGACGTTAAGTGGGAACGTGGTGTACTTGGAGCAAAACGGCGAGCCAGCGTGAGTAGAATTTATAGCGCTGTATATTCATCGTTCGCCTCGTAAATTATTCCTGCGATCCTATGGAAAAAGAATCCGATTCTGGTCGTTTCGATAGCTTGAACTCTGTCGTTCTTTCTTTCTGGAAACACAGTTTAGTTATCTCGGGAATTAATGATAATAAGTAGACCGTGGATGTTCATGGATTTATGAGAAATTTAAATATGCAGAACGATATAAAATATATATGTAATATCCTATTTCATCGTTTTTTCCTATTTGTAATTTGTTCTCAACATAAACAAATAATCGCAGACACATATTTATTATAGAAACACGTTCAGGTAGCTAAAAGTCTGTTCGACTTGAATGCTCGAATTTGTACACGAGTTTCTCTTAAAGAGGACTAATCGATCAACTGCACTTTTTGTAGATTTCACTATTTCATCAGATAAACGACCTGTGGCATAAGATTTTTCAAATTGAAATTAGGTTTTCAACGTTTGTATCAATTATTCGAAGATTGATATGGAACGTTTTCCCACTGTCGACTCGCTTAAAATTAGATTTGTATCGATTACTCTCAAGGACTTAAAACTACCGCCACTTTCCACTTCGACCAACCGCGAAATTTCGACTCTGAACGTTTACTTGTAATTTTATTCCTTGATCTCACGGAATCGGATTTATATCGAGACTGGCAGATATTAATCTGGAAAGATCCAGCGCGAGCACGACAGCTATTTATGCCGTCGGAAGTGACAATAAATCGCCACGGATCCGATGTGGGTCCGTATCAAAGGACACGTTGTTAACGGAATATATGCAGAAGGTTACGAGTGTTAGGGACAAACTGAACGCGACGGATGGGAAAATCGGCTTACACGGTCTGTCTAAAAAGTAATCAAACTCCTCTAGAAATAACAAAGCACAGGCAACCTCTGAGGGAATGTTACATTGCTGATACGTAGCCTGAAATATACACGGAGGAATGTATTAACTTCTACGTGATCTATGGATCTACAATCGTATTTAAATAAAGTAGGAAGGATCTGTTTTATATTTGCACCAAATGTCTTGTAGCTTCTATATCAATTTTTAGATTTCTTTCAAACTGTATCAATGTAATCACCGCAGTCGGCTAGCGTTACAGCATTAACGAAATTTCAAAATATGCCGTATAACAGACACGATATATTTATCAAAACTTTCTGCAAGTGTTCCAATACTTTCACGAGTCGCTGTATTTCATGAAGATTTACGATGTTTCTTTCATTCTTAAGAAGTTTCGTCATTTTTTACACAGACCATGTGTACGCTCCAGGGGTTGCAGCAACACGAAAACGAGGCATCATTCTCAATTAAAAGAGTCGCGTTTCGTGATGAGTCGCGCAACAAAAAGAATCGCCAGCGGCTTCCGGCAGCACAGTTATGAGTTACCCTAAAATGCTGGTTCGTGAAATCGTGCTCGAGCTTAGCGATACGCGCATCGAAATCCATTTTTCCATGAAATTGCCCCGCGAGATCTCTCATTATCAATTTCGAGGCGTCGCCGTGTAGCTAATCAAGCGAAAAGTAGGAAGACTTATCCGCAAATATCTGCGTTTATGAAGTAGCAGCGCTTCATTAAGGCCAGGTAATCGCGAGCAAGATCACGAAACGGTTACATTACTGCACAGTTATTTATTGTTACGTTTTCCAGCACGTAGTTACCCTTAGAGTCCACCCCTGACTGTGCGTTTCCCTAAGCGAGAATTAATTGTTCTATATAAATGCCGGAGGAATATAGGTTAAGCCCAGTAAACGATTCAAAGAGGTACGAAGATCGTGCGTTTGTTTAATTAATTTACTCTTAACACTGAATAATTATTAATCTTGAAGTATCGATTTAACGTACGAATTGTTCCCTGTTCTTATTCTAACAACCGCACGATCATAATCGAGGGCTTTGCAGCAACAAAAGAGGCAGTACGAATATTTAAATTGTATTTATTGCGAGAGAATACAAGTATTACAAGTTTTATATTCAAAAGTGTGAGGGTTTATAGTCGACTATGAATTCGTAGCACGTTTGAAAAAGTGACTCGATTTCGGTTGATTTCAACTTGGTGTTTGTTAGTTTATCTCCTCCGATCGATGATAAAGTTTGTAAATCTTTGATCGTGGAAGAAGAAGATGGAAATCTTTAAAATCTTTGCTCTTAGCGAGCGAAATACTTTTCCAAATATGTTGGATAAAACGATGAAAAATATTATCCACTAGAGAGTTAAGAAAGAATGAAAAATATGGTGGCGGAAGTTGGCGGTTAAACGGACGCGATTGAATTGTTCTACAACTCGCGTTTCCCAGCGAACATCATAGACAAGAGGGTCGTGCGGAAAACTTGGCCCATCGTAAGATCCACGGAGTTCCTTCACCCCTGCTAGTTATAAAGCACCACCCTTTCCAGTGGTCGATGCAACCAAGCTGGGTTTATCGATCCCATGGAGATTTACATCGCCACGGCCTGGCTCAAGGGAATTATAAATCAGAATTTCGAATCGCCTCGTTATACGAGCGTTGCTAATTAACTCGAATCGGTAGCGGTAGGAGGAAAGAACGAGGGAGGGGGAAAAAAAGAGAACGTCGAAAGCACGAGACTGTTAGACCGTGTCCATCATTCACGCCTCTGAACCATGATTCTTCCATTTTTTTCCCCTCGTTCGATAAACTGCTTTTTGCACCGTGTCCGTTTATTAAAATTAATTGAAATTAATACGGGAAAAAGAACAACTATTCCGAATTTCATTCCACATTTTTTCTTCCTTAATTTAGTATATTATGTAAATTTTCGAGCATAGTTGTTGAAACAGTTTATACGAATATGTATATACATTTTAATATTTTGCTTTAATATCAAATGTATTGCAACAACCATTTCTTTTCTTTCGTATTACGAAACCTACATTAAGTTGCAGCTAAAGCGTGACAAAACTGTATAACACAGCAATGTCATAACTAAGAAGAACGCAACGTTTTACATTGATTTTACACTATACAGTCTTACGAGTAATACTAAATAAAACGTTACATCGTTGCGTATAGGACCTTCAAACTTCACGAACGCTTTCACGCGAAACATAAAACGTACATATATTCTATCGAAATACCAAAGTATTTTCGTTGACCTCCATTACGCTTCACGCGTATATTCTACATCATTCGAAAATGATAGCCGTATCGAAATATCGTCGATCGTTAGCTCCAATTAATTCATCATTTTCCTAACTTTCGCGCGTATTGATAAAGCCCGGAGTAGCTCGTTAGTCGAGCGATTACAACGAGATTACATTCTTTTTACGCGGCAGGCCACACGCGGAGCGTTCTGTAATCGTTCCGCCAGATTTTCATACACCGGGCCACGTTCAAAGTTACTCAGAGAACCGCAATAGCGTGACGATGCTGCGTATAGTCGCGAACGTGATCGTAGCAGGTCAGGAATCGCGATGGATTCTCCCGTAAAACGTTCGAGATCAACGTGGAACGATCCCATTGAATAATTCATGCGGAATCTCGTCCGGGCGTGTAGCTTTATTCATCGAACTAATTCTCGAGAACTGTAAATTGGAATTTTCGAATGAAAACCTCTGGTGACGCGATTCTTGTACTGTTATATACGTTGTGTACCTAGAAGTCGTAAAGTGTATACAAGTATTTATTTCTTCTTTGATCGCTGATAAGCCATGGAAATTGTGTACGAAGCGAAATTAACTTTTTCTAGTACGGCCGTAGGAAACTGTGACACTTTGTATTTATGGAGATATGTATTACAAATGCAAACGTGTTACTTTGAACGTGTAATGGAAAACCCGAGGTGGGATTTAACGCGAAGCATAGTCAGTGTTGTAACGTTAATAGCGAGCTATTAATTTCGATTGCGAAGACGATCTTCTAACTATATTTAATCTTCCCTAATTCCTGTTTCGAACGAGCCACGCTCCACGCGAAAATAATTGTTCCCATCGTAATGACATTTAGCCCGATTAAGTTTACATTAGGTAACATTTGGTTATTCAACGTCGATCATGTAAATTAATCAGGTTCTTTACTCATCTATTATTGTCAAATTGATCCAAGCAACAACCATAGTTGATCATCTACTAATCGTTTTGCCATTTAAATCAAATGACATATTCGATTAGCAATAGCCGAGGATAAAATGTTTCACGGAATAAAGGAATACATCGAATAGCGTATTGCGTTCCACGTTTAAATATACTGCATGTAAAAATACGCTTTTGAAAGAAAATGCGCATGAACTTTCATGTTTGTACGAGAAGATCATCGTACATCGCGATCTAAATCGATCCGAGTCGATCCGAGCCGATCTTTCTCTCTGCTTATCATTAACGAAATACCAAGAACTCGCTAAGAACTCTGAAAATAATCTTCGCCAAACGCTCGACGTGCACAATCGTCTCGTTCGAACAGGGAACAGCCTCGTTCGGGTTGAGCAAATATTATCACGTCTATTATTAGTCGATGGTCTGCTCGGTGAACGGGATTCCTCTAAAAACACGATTACACGTGCACACCATTTCCGGCCTGTTGAACGTGAATGCAAGCTAGTTGGCGCGATCGATTCCATTTCGTTTTGTTGCACCAAATTCCATCGTATTGCGCTTCTTCACCGTGGCTATCGTTGGCAACGAAAAAGACGCTCGTAATTTCCATTCGTTTTTCCACGTCGACTTTACGTCGCGTGTCAACTGGTTGCTTCGCTATGGAGTGTCTTGATTCTTCGGGATCACCGAGATTCCACCGGTGTGTTGGAGAGATGCTGTTCTTTGTCGGACGTCGGGTCTCGGGAGACAAAGCGCGCTTTCGACTGAGATGCCCAAACACGCGACATTTCCTCACGGAAAATTCTTCGGACGCTGGGCCACGTCCGACAATTTCTCGCGATGCTCCAGCTTCTTTCAAAGGGCATATCTCTTCATCGATAGAACAGTATTTGTGTTTAGTTACTTAGAGTTATTAGTTACAGTCACTTAGAATTACTATTTAGAATGTTAGTGCTTAGAATTTTCAGTATTTAAAATTTATTTGTCCATTTATCTACAATTTATCTTCGTTTAATATCTTCTTTAATGATTTTGAAACATACGAGAAACGTTGAAATGCGATTTGAGGGAAGTTGAAGGGAAATCTGATGTAGCAGAATTGCGTAGAAAAATCTCATTTACGGAGACATGAGTTTGCAACTTGCTCGATTCGATGCGTAAATCTGTTAATGAAATTTGTATTTGTTTAAACGAGCGGCGGTAGATTTATGGTGGCGTATTACACGTGTGGATGCAGTTGGATAGCTGCGTGTTATTAAACGCCTTCGTTCTATATTTCTTTTAAAATGCAAACTAATGCATCGTGCATATTGCAGTTAATCACTTGAGCGCGATAGTTCACGCGGCACTCAGAAGGGCAGCTCATTTCTACGGAAGGAAAGACGGAGATAAAACAAAAACGTGAACAATGTTTTACGCTTGACATTTCATATATTCAACGAAAAGGATCGATATTCTAGAATCTGCACGGAGATCGTTGTAAATAATACACGGGGTCTCTTAAATAACGCGTCACTTTTTTCTTGTATCGATATTACTTGCTATTTTCTCCATATAAACGTCCCTTTAGGAGAAAAATTACGACATGATAAAAACAAGGAAACTGTAACTCTCAATGAACGTAAAGTATTCTACGTCAAAGTTTTCTGTTTTCAAAGCAATTGCACACGATTCACATATCTACGAATTACAGTGACAATAACGCGTGCGCGAGCCATTTCATTTAATAAGCTCCGAGCTATTTCCGCTTTCCAACCACCATTTTCTGACTCTCGCTCTTCTTTCATTCGATACACGCGTTTTATTCGACGTTGGAAAATTAAAAATTATATTTTTCAATTTTCATATAACATCAAATAAGTGGAATTTATCTTACATCAGACTTTACGCTATAATTTCATCCTACAATTTCACTAAACAACGAACGATAGACAAATCTAAAAGAAACCAAACAGTTAGATTTTACAATTTCTATATAAACCAGACTCTAGGCTATAATTTCATTTCTGTAATTCCACCAAACATTCAAAAATATACAAAGCGTAAAGAAATCGCTGTACAAACCTTTTAAACCCCAAAAATTCTTCGATATAAAGAAAAAAGTGATCATGAGATGATAAGAGTACATTAACGATCATTTCCGTCTGTTAATTTTCATCGTAAATCATCCCAAAAGTACACAAACTCAGCAAGAGATCGCGACAAAATCTCTTTTCCTTCGCGAGCTCCTCGATACAAAACGAAATTACACAGATCAATCAGAAAAAGAAACCATGCGAATTTCGATAGATCGTGTGGAAACGTCATGATTTGACGAATGATCTCGACTGCTCTCGCTACCTAACATTCGCTCACCTATATAATTTTTGATCGCCGTAGCGGATAATTCCTTTATCCACGACACGTACGTGTATGTTAGCAGAACCAAAAATCGACGCGGACTACGCGGCTACGTGGATTGACCGACGAACGTTAAGCATCGCGTGCGGCCAAGGTCGAGCTCCAATTATACCTGTGTATTTCACTCACAGCTGCCACCCTCTTTGAATCCGTGTTTCTTCGTGCACACGGCTCCTCCATCCGGACGTTCGTCGCTCCAGCGACACGCATAGTTCGCGTTGTGATTTTTGGATCAGTTCGAAATAAGAGGAGACTGAAGGGTTGCGTGACAGGCAGATGAACTAGCCCTTCGTGTTTGGCCTACTTTCGCGCGACATTGACGTCAAACTGTTGGTCATTTATGATACCATTTACCTGAACTCTATATTTGTTCACCTTCTTAATTGGTTTTTGTAAACAGCTATTTTTGGACTGTTGTTAATTACAATAGAATGTTGTGTACGGTATAACGAGTTTGTTAAAATTGGATGTTTAAGCGACAGGTTTAAAGGGACAAAGGTTTTACACTGTTAACGTTGTATTGTTGCCGTGACTGTGTAGCAGTTGTATAGGGATGAATGGCGTAATTTGTATCCCTGTAAATTGGCTGTATTTGATTTCCACTTGAATAAGGCCTGTGGTGGGTAATCTTGTTTGAAACGACCTTTATTGATCAATTAAATTTCGTAGTATTCTCGTGAAATTAGTCTGTTTAGATGAATAGAATCGTTAGGGATGATTTGTCTAACGAGGGCAAGAAAGATCGTTTATTGATCCGAATAACGATCGATTGTTGGTTTTCTACTTACAACTATTTAGACCGTTGTCGACGTAGATTCTTCAACTTTTTACTGTTTCAGTATGAAACAGATATTCAAACGGGTTATACGATTTCTATGTTCTAAAGGTTTCTAAATCGTTCTCACTCGATAGATATTTATTCCGAATATTCGTTTCGAAACGGAATTGTTTGGCGATGATAAATTGCCGATAAAAGTGTTATTCGCAATTTGACGTGAAGTTATTATAGCACAAAATATATTTCTAATTATCAGACATCGGCCGAAACTAATATAACTGTAACACACATACGTACATAATCGAGTAATTCTTTTCTATTTCATTTCTCTCACAAGCGGCAATTGCGAATTTAATTCCGAGAAGTCACGTAATTTGACGAATTCATCGATCACCTGCAGTTTGTTCCAATTTTTTATTTAAATAGTAAAACATACTATTTCGTCGCTAATGTTCACGAGTGGATTCGCATTCGAGGATCCGATTCCGCGTGAAAAATGAATGGAAACGAGGCTTCGGTACGCGAAACCGCAGAGTCATCGATTGTTTAGTCGAATTTGCAATGCGATTAGGTTTTAGCCCCTGTTTATGTTAATTCGCCTCGTTCCCGCGTTAACTGTCGGTCACGTAACGTAAAATTAGCCACGGTACGTGTAATTTCACTGCTTTCTTTCTTACAGTACACACAAACGAATGTTCCAAAAAGACGTCGCACCGTAAAAACGAGAAGTAAAAACCCTACTTTCTGACTTTGTTGGAAATTTATGCGACTTTACCATAGACTCTTCTATAGAGCAGATTTTGACACAAAGGTAAACTGTCGTCGATCAACTAGAATTTTTTAACGGTGTCTTGAAAATAGAACAAAAATATCTATTTCGGAATGATTGCATTTTTCCTCTTAAATTGTTATGTATTGCCTGATTATATTTTTCTGTGGATAGAAATTTAACTATGTAACACGAGAGAATGTTCTTTCAGCTGTAAGTGAATGGAACATCAAAGCCACGAACGTACTTCATAAACCTTATGCTTATTTCTGAGTTTCTATTCTTTTTCCATTTTTTTTTTTTTAAATCCAATTTCATTTACCAAGAGAAAGTCAAAGAAAGTAGCGGTGAATCCTCTTTCTATTTCTGCTCTACGTTAATTAAGAAGGAACATCGAGTTGCATAACTGAAACACGTTATCTCGTTTCACCTGGTTCCTAACAATTGCGCAAAGTTCACAAAGGAAAAGAGCAATTAAAGTGATACATCGCGGTCGTTTCGTTTTCTAATATATCACGAGGGTATCCCCTGTTTCCTTTCTATTCAATTTTGATGCTGTTTGTAACTCCTAGTCCGATTAACTCCGCTCGTGTTAGCGTAATCCGACTGGTTCGGTTAAGCAAACAATTAACGCGGAGAAAGCGCGCCTCTCGTCTTTGCGAAATTTTTAGAAACAGCTCGCACGTGGAATTACGCTTCTAACCTCATTGTGAATGCTACTTTCAACGAAACTTTTCATTTTTGATTCCTGTATTCCAACGATTTTTGTAATTTAATTGTTGAAAGTTATCGCGGCTCAAAATCCTCCTTAACGTAGACGTAAATTTCTTCAGTTTAAAAATCAAGCAAATGCAATTGAATTCTTGTGCTTCCATGCGAAATCCCGAGCTACGAAAATGCACACCATGTGTAATACGCAGAAAGATACAGAACGTGTGAATTAACGTACTCCTCGTGACATTTAGCGACATAAATCCTCAAGACATAGATTTCTATAAAAGTTTGCAGTCTACGAATGATATTGCGTTGATATTAAAGGACAAAATTTCATTCCTAACTTTCGCGGAAAATAATGTAAAAGATTTTGAATTTATTCGGTCGCAAGGGATTCGGAGAGTCTGTTAAAAATTCTAAGACAAAGTACACGTAGGATTAACGGCCTAGTTTCCAGGACAAAACGATGGCGAATCGTTGGTTTTGTCGGGCGCCACCGACAATTCTCTGCTCGCGACCAAGTGAAAGTAATAACAAGGTAATCATGTCGCTGAAAGTTCCTCGGAGGGTTAATGACGTCCTGGTTCGCGTACTGTATAAACTTTTAACTGCACGATTTTGGCGGTTCCGTGTCGTAATCGCTATGTGAATCGTTGCGCGGCCACGGTACGAACTTTCTGCCCGGGGCCGTGCCAACTTTTAATGGTTTTGCTTAACGCGTTGCACATCGATGGTCCGACAACCGTGTTGCACGCGTTCCATCCGCGTTGTCAGCAAATTTTCAGACAGATGTAGCTAAAACGTCCCTAAACAGCTTTTATCGTAGTGGCTCTAATTGTGATATGCGTAATTAGCTTTCCGGGGCTGCACATGAAAGCGAGTAAATCTTCTAGCAATAAGCACGAAAACGATTGAATCTTTTTATGAAAAAATTTTACCGATAGAAATTGATGTGATGTTTCTTCCGTAAGAAATATATTCTCGCACGTATAAAATGTCGTAGCTTGAATATGCGAAAATCAGTGACTATAACAGATAGATTATTGTAATAGTAATTTATTGCGTAACGTGACACAAAAATTTCTTACTTTACGAATTTATTTTTGTTATTTTATCTTATTTGCTTTACTCTTACTTGCCTATCGTTGTATTATTTTCACTTATCAGTACATCCTTGTAACAGCATCAAATTACACATTTACGATAATTACGCTGCTTTCTAGATTGCGAACTACGAGCAAATGTTTCAACGAATCGTAACGTCTCTCTTCTCGTCAATTGGTAGCTTTTACAAAAACATATTTTAGTCCTTCGATATGAGAACAGTTACCATCGCTCTTTATCAGTTCTCACGTCTGAACCTTATAATCTCGCGATAACGTAGAACGTTAACGCAACAGAGGTACACGAAGCAAATTATTTGTCCGCGGTGCAATTTTTATTGAGACTAATGTCAGAGATAATTTACATTTACTCCGCTTGTCGACAGGTTTTATTTCCATTTGTTCGTTGCACGTAAACCGTCTCTTCTCCGTCTGTTGTGCAACTTTGTATTATGTCGTTCAACGTTCAGCGTCTCCTACGAGGTTTTCGAAAAGGATTAGGCAAATCGAATGCACTGGTATTTACGATTTCTATGGCGCCACGTTTACCGAGTTTAGTACATCAGAACGCGCACAATACAACGTTACATCAGATTTCGCATAATTCTCAGCACCGCATAATGATATGTTTTCTTACGTCACGATTCCACAACTCGCCGTTTCGAAACATACCTGTTATCGTTTGTGTTTTACGATCACGTAGGATTTTATTTTGGGATCGGCGATCGATCATACAAAATTTCACGCTAAGAAAATGTTCTTTACATAAGAATTGTATCTCGGAAGTGTGATGTGCAGCTTCGACATAGTCTTGAACTAAGTGGCGACACGTTTGACAGCACTTTGCGAACGCTTCGTCCGTCTCTCATCTTCCTAATTCAACCAGCTCGTTCTTCGATGAGAACACCCATTCGTGAAATTGCTATAAGAGACGAATTCAGAGGAGAGCAGCAACGTAGAAACTTTTTTAACGATACGAGAAATTCTGTTTTACTTCTTGGATTCTTTTCTGCCGGTGTTAAAAAGTCTTCGAATTGATCTTAAACGAACTTTTTAAAGGAGAAAGTTCGCGTCCGATCCCTCAGGGTCTGCCGAGTAAAACTAAAGTTCGCACGCACATTTCGCAAGGGTAACTCGCGAGTGAAAATGGATGCAATTAAAAACTTGGCGCGACTGAAACTTTCGTCACGGATCTACGTCTTGCGTTATCACGTGTCCATCGGTAATCGTAACACCGATATTTCGTAATTACGACCCCCCTTAATAGATCCATCTTCGTTCATGCGAAAGAAACAAAGTACAAGACAGTCGTTGAAAGAGCGGGGTTGATAGACGAAGAGGAAACAGATGGTCAAATGAAAGAGCCAACTACAAAGTAATAACTTCCTGAAGAAAGCGGCGAATCATCTACATAAGGATCGATGATCGTCGAATTCTTTTGCACAAAATGCGACATAAACAAGAAAAGGAGCTGGATCATCAAATGTATGAAATCGGATAAAAAAGTCAAACTCGCATATCCATCAGAAAAGCAATACATTTCTAGAGAAAACGATGAAACGAACATAAGCGATCGACGTTCCTCGAAGGCAAAGAAACCGAAACAACGAAACAAACCGTAAAGGAGAAAGGGAAAAAGAGAGTCACAAATAATCGAGTCACGAGAGCGCCATGCGAATAAGAAGAAAGGAGGAAATCCCCGTGGAAAGGAGGGAGGAGGAAAGTGGTCGCGTGGGCGCCTTGAAAAAAAACGGCGATGTTAAGGTAAAGAACTTCAGCGTGGCCGGTATCGATTTCGCGGTCAACCGAAGCAAGTCGCCCTGTGGCTGGTCTCCTGTACGTGTAAGTAATGCAGTGTCGGTGGCGAAGGAGAAAATCTTTGCGTGACCGGCTCGCTGGCCAGCAACGACTCGGCCACCCTCTTTGCCTCGCCACCCTTCGTCCTCCGAGGTCCGTCCAACCCCCGAAGACTGCGGCACCTGCAATCTTCGTGCGACACACGAGCCGAACCGCGATGCTCGTTCGCCGGCTTGAACCTCGCACAGAACTCGCTGTAGAATTTCTTCACGCGTACTCGTGTTCCTTTCGTATCGATCCACAAACCTCGAGATCATCCTCCGTTGTTATCTTCGTTCCCGTCTCGCCGTGAATTCGCCGCGTTTCCGCTCGGCTATCGATCACCGTATCGCCCTGTTGTACTTTAGACGATCCAACGAAGAACGAGTAGAACTGCGAACAGAGCAGGTAAGAAGATAATTCTCTTCCGCGTGCGTTCAACCTTTTGTCGATTGGCGAAGGGACTCGCAGATACTCGAAACAGGGAGGGTACAAGTGGTAACACGTGAGAATTTGACGCGCGTTGTTCCATCGGTGATCGATGGGGCTCTTCGCGTAATGTCCTGTTGCGTAGATTTATTGGAAGTGTGAATTCGTGGACGAATGGGTTGGAAATCGATCGACGTTTGCATCGTTTTGTAGTGGAAATGGAGGAGGTTCGATTTCGAGGTTGATGCAGAGAGAGGTGATTAATTGCGGAAGGTTCTATGGAAAGACGTAGGTGAAATGGTAGTTAACGGATAGATAATTCATTAAATCGTATACACAGGATGTTTCTAATATTCTTTACGATGCCATTGACAGTCGTTGTTCTTTCATTCTTTTGCCTTCGGTCGATCGAATACAGTTTAGTTTTTGAGTGGTTGCAGAAGTGTTACTGATAATTTCAGTTACTTTTGTAGTTCTTCGATTTAAAAAGTAGGTTTCTCGAGAATAGATTTGCGCGGAGGAAGAATCTTCACGTTAAAACGAATCGAGTTTACCGAACGCTTCAGCGTATGCGTGTCTCGTGCGCGGCGAACGTGTCTGACTAGCGCGGTATACATTCACTGGGAAACACTCGATGTCATCAGCACAGTGGAACACGCTCGCTCCAAATGTTGCCATTATAGGCTACAAATATAAATAATCAGACTGCGGACATTTCTGCATTTACAGGAAATCGAAGGGTGTAGAAATATATGAAATATTCAAAGTAAATATTCGCTATAATATTTAGCGAGCAAATTTCTATTTAGATTTGTCTATGATATAAGACTGCATGAACACCCACGGATCGAACGTTATTATTAATAAATTCCTACGTCGTATAAAAAGAAGAAATGCTATTTTCCAGAATGCTAGTAGAAAATTGCATTTGCGTTAAATATTAACTGCCCTGGTATTAACTTAACACTTACCAGATCGCAACGATACTCAACCTTTCAATTCTAAAACCTAAAACACGAGAAGAAGAACCGGTATCGCACACAGTTTTTAAATATCATTTAAAACCATTTTAAATATCAACTAGCCTAATATCGACAGATCAGTCAACTTCGAAAATCTCTCTGATCCCCAAACGCTTAAAGACAGAAGAATCAATACCTTCCACGGTGTTGATCTTATATCAGGTTGTCCGAAAGGTGTCTTTCTTTTACAGACCCGTCTTTTGATGGGTCGTATGTAATTCAATAAAAAATAATATAAAACGGAAAATGTGCACCGATTGATTTCCTTATAAAACGAAAGCAACTTTTCGGACGACCTAATACAACACACCACGTCACTCGCAATATCGACAAATCGCTGAAAGTCCAGCCAAAGTCAAAGGAAACGAAAGCCTACTAATTCGAAAATCAAACAGCATTCGATCCCTCGTTCACCAATTCCATCCTGCGGAATCAACTTCACCTCGACCTACATTCAGCCTCTCGTGAGTATCCTTGAAGAATACGACGGCTGCCAGGTGGAAAGTAGCGCTGGTCTCGTTCGTTTGATCGCGTCACGATCCATCGACGCCTGTCATTCTCTTCTTAATCGACGCCGAAGGCCCCTTTATCGCGCTGAATCGATCGAACAGCGGTTTTTAATAATGCTAACAGCACGGGGCGCGGCTGCCTTTCGATTACAGGGTACTGGCAGCGGCGAACGGCGTTGGCGAACGTGCCCCTGACAGGCTTCTTACGCGCTGGAAGAGGTCCCTGAGTCGTTGCTGCGAGTGTTGTCCAAGAATGAGGTGCTTGGCGTGTCGTACGGACCCCAAGGGTCTTACCTGGCCCGGAAACCACGCCAGGAGCACTACGTTAGTGAACAGGAACGAGCAACCCCTTGCAAGAGACAATGTGCCTGCTGGCTGTTGGCCTAAATTCAAGAATCGATGCAGGTAAGAGAGTTATGGTCTGTTTTTTATCGTTTTGGATATTCTCGGTGCAGATTCTTTACATCAAATTGAATTATAGAATATATTAGAAGTAGAACTATCAGAGCGATCAAGATGATTGTCGAATTATTAAATTCGATTTGATTATTAGATTAACAAATTGCGATATTTGTCTTGCTTGTGTTAGATGCAAACGACTGAAGGAAATGAAATGTTGCTCAAAAAGATCGAGGGTTGCGCCTGCTGAGGCTACAGTCTGCTGTCCTCCGGAAAGAAGATTCGGCGCTATTTGCCGCCGTTTGTTCGGCAACTGCAAATGCAAGCGGAACGCTGATGCAGAACACGCAAGAAACATACGTGCCAAGCACAGTCTTACCAGCGTAGCACCGCCCCCGTTATCGGAGGTAACGCACGAATGAAAAATAAAACAGCAGGGAGTAACCGGAAGATTTAAATTTAAAATTCAGAATTTTAATAAAAGATATTGGACTCTTAGGTTTGAAATTTACAATTTTAATAAGATATATTAAATTCTAAACTTGTACATTTTAATACGAGAATATTAAATCCTTAAATTTTAAATTCTAATAAAAATTGAAATATCGATGTCATCTAACGATTCTCTCTTCTTTTTATCCAACGATAGGAACCAAAAGCTAAAATACCGGATGTTCTGGTAGAGCACAATTCCCTGATGCGTGGCGCTATTCCTTGTCTGCCAGTTCCTCTTGCTTGGTTTTGTCTCGTGTGGAACGTTCTACTGCCTGGCTCTGGTAAATAATATCTTACCGGTTAGAAGAAAAAAAGAAAAAAAAAAAAAGAAGAAGAAAATTTCCAAATAAAACAATAAAATGGGAAAACGTTATATTTCAGGCACGGTATGGAGTGGGATTTTCAATTTGTGCGCCGGGCAACCGAGATTCTCAGCGGTGGCTGGAGTGAAGTCGAGACTAGGCGCGTTCGTTGTGAACCTGATGGTCGGGGTGGGTCAATTATTCACCGTTTTATTCTGCCTAGTTGGGTGGGGCTGGAGCATTTGGTGGGGCGTCACTTTGGTCCGTTTAGCGAGTAAGTAATATTAACCATCGATCCAAAATCAACTGAATCGTTCCGTGGTAGATAAACCAAGGAATTTCGTGTTCTCTTAATGAGTCGTAATTCAGTCGTGGAAAAAATATGATGTCCACGTTAAAAATGGATTTAACCTCGTTCTTTCCAAGAAGTAGCAACCACTTTCCGAGATAAGAGAAAATTAAACTTCTATAACTTAACATGTGACTCGCTTAAAGAACTCTATTTTCTCTCGTCACTTCTCTTCCTCCTAATATTACCTATAATTGAACTTTAGAATAGAATAACTAGATTTGACAAGGTGTAGTTATTTTTATTTTAGATAAATAAACGTTTTTTGTTTTTGAAGGGAAGTACAAGAGGTTCAAGGCTTCCGAAGCAGTCAACAACGATCCGGAAGCGAGGGGTGGAGAACCAGCGGCTCTGCCCCCCGGTGTACCGAGTCATGTGTTGAGAGGGATGGAACGGGCGCGATAACCGAAGTCCTCGCCACAGATTCCGCGGGAACGTTTTTATATTTCGTCTTAGCGATTCTTCACTACGTGCCTTCCCGAAAGCTGCGAACAGAAAACGAAACTTTTTTTCGCTTGGTGGACTCGTACGCTAAGGATCCGTTTAAAACAAAAGAGAAGAAAAGAATAGAAAAGCGAAGAATTTTTTCCACGGTCCATAGATTATTGTACTTTTACGAAATCGTAAGAAACACATCGGACGACGAATGTTTGTAGCTTTGTTTCGCGGTAAATGAAATTCGAGGCAATTTTCTCGTCGAAAAATTAATTCGCGAAAGGAGAATAACATTGGTACAGAAACATAAAAATGGAAAAGAAAACACAGAGAAGAAATAAAAAACGACGTTACGTGGTTGTTCGCGATCGAGGAACGAAACGAAGTTCTCGGAAATTAATCGCTTTCAGTGAAAGCATACCTATTCGTGGCGTTCTTTCAAAATGTACTCGTTGCGTCGAACGGAAATTGCTTTTTATTTTCGCTCGTCCTTTCTTCCGTGCTCACAGCGGCGATACAGCGTTTTTAGTCTTTTCTTTTTTTCTTTTTCTCCGTTTATTGTATTTTTATTCCGAAATGAGAACGTCGAACAAACGTTTCGCGGTAGAAATCAAAGAAGAAAGACAAAGCATGTGACCTTACTCTCTCTCTCCTTCTCTCTCTTTCTCTCCCTCTCTCTCAGCCTCGTTCAAAGGTATTTTTCTTTCCTACGTCGATGGAATAAATACGTTTTGAAAAAACGCACTTTATATTTTTACAAGCGCAACACATATTATATGTATACATACATTCATATATTCAACTATCCGACTTATTCAACTTACAACTAAAAATCCTTGTAAATATGAAAATATATTACTTACATCGGTTTTTAATCTAATCGCTGCTTCTGGAATTGTTCCCTCCTTTATATCCCTTAATCGCAGTGTAGAGAAGATTCTATGGTATTTTGTTTCTTTCTTTTTTTTTTTTTTTTTATCATTTTGATCTATAGACAATAGCATATGGTTTAGTACAATATCCGATTATTGTCGCAGTGAATTTTTCGTTCGAAGATTATACAAGCTTCTATCGATCATCTGGAAAGTTTATTTGAGAATTACATTCAGCAAAAGCATCGAAGGAGTATAACGAGTCCTACGTAGCATAGTGACGATTTAAAACAGATTTCCTGCGTGTTGCGTTTCGTCTGAATAATCCGTTGCAGTGTCGTGTGTTGTGGTCTAGTCCTGTGTAGTATAACTTTTCAGACGTGTAATTGATATTGAAAACGCTCTAAACACTTAGTTCGATTATTTCAATTCCATGGTGTCCAATCGTTTCGAACTTCAACTTGAAAATCGTAGAAACGTTACACTTCAGAAGCGCAGCTCTACATCAAAAATTCAAAAAGTTCGAGTTTTAACTTCCAATATTCTCGGCTCTCGACTTTCAAATCCCAAATCGTTCGTTTGGAAAACTTCGTTGCAGATTATCCGAAGGATGCAGATGTTTTATACTTTTTCTTCAAGGACCGTTCCATTAACATAAACTCAATAGGATATTTCCATACGAAACCACGCGCGCAAAGTGAATCTTCTGGTCGTAACACCACAGAATCGGACTGGTTCTTTCCAATATTAAACAATTTCCAATGGATAACCGTGCGTAAATCACTGCATGCGACAATGTAAAACGTGGAAACGAGAACATCGGTGGATGTTCGGCGGTTGATTTTCGTGCGGCAGAAGGAAACAAGACACATAACGGTCGACTGTTGAGAACGTGCGCATGCTTGCGGCCAAGATCTAGCGAATAAACTACTAATAAAAGCTCGCGCGAATCGATTGCATGCACAAGCAGCTCTATTTCAAGCAGTCCTTATCAAGATCCCGTTATTTTCGCTTTATCGAAGGACTCAACCGGCCCAGTCTAGTTTCTTACAACGTTTTACGCGTTTCATCGCGATAGATACGCTCGCAGTTTGTCACCCTTAACGTGCAAATGTTTATCATGTTGATAGATGGTCGAATGGTCGAATCGACGTGACTTGGTGTGAGATCAGTTAAAAAAAAAAAAAAAAAAAAAAACAAAAGGAGGAAAAATAAAGTGATCGTGTATCGTGTTGGGAGAATTTGATGGTTTTAACCGAACAATACATATATTTGTATGGTACAATTTTTTAATAAGACCGTCTATGATGAACTGTGGATCGGTGTCGTTGGCTCGTGAATGGCCTGTAACTGTTTGCGCTAGATTACTCGGTTTTAAAGTTCACTTCGTTCTACTTTATACGCTATATTTTACTAAAGATCATTAATGTCATTTATCGTGTAAAATATAGGATACGAATGGAAATTAGGTGCTCCAATTTCATTCGGATGCTTCTAATTAGATAATCCAATTCAAACTTTTACGATCATTTATAACAATGTCAGTCGATGGTCAAATAAAGGATTAAATTTTAGATTACTTCCCCTCTTAATAACTTTAAGCTCGATTAAAATTAAACACGTTTTGTTGAAGCAATTTCGAAAGTGATATTCGTAAGAAAGAAAGCATAATCGGATTAAAAAACATTTTTCTTGAAGCATTTGATGAATTTGTAATTTGTTTCGACCAACACCGTACACGGGAAGTGACACGCGATCGTATGGAAATTCGATGTAATTCGTGGCAACGTTTTAAGCAATAAAGTGTTCGGATTTGTCGCGTATTTCCACTGGGGAATTGCACGAGTCATCTTATCGTGGCGTTTGCGCAATGATATTACGTGAAAATTGAAACACAATGTTGTTTCCACCACTTTGCCCTCGCCTTGGGGAATTGTCAACGAAAAATAGAACAGTTGGAATTATGTGAGGCGCGTTGCATTGTATTCCTTTGTCTGCAAGCTGGTGGTGATTATGTGACAAAGATAGCGTAATTCAGTGTTGAAATTCTCGAACGTAAATGTCGAGAATTAATCTGTTTGGGTTTCATTCGGAAATATTTATTTTCTTGGGGTTTTTTTTTTTACGGATTAGTAAGGAATATCTTTGAAGGATTTTCACGTTTCCTCTTGTTGTCGTCTCATATGGGAAATCGTGGGAATAAAATAGAACTGAAAGTTGTATTCGTAAATGACAAGTTAAATATTTATACTTGACGATGGAAAGTATTCGTTCGATGAAATTTCGTAACGAAACAATGACATTTGCATATCCGGTTGTAACAAACGTACGATAAATTGAAAAAAAGAAATATTTGCTCGTGAAATATATGACGATCGACGGAACGAATAGGAACGAAATTTTCTCGATAAATTCGTTGCTTTATATTTCGCTTCAAACGACATTTTCGTGATAATTTAAACTTCCAAATTCAATTCCAACTAGATATACAATATATTATTTAAAGCTTTCACATTTAAAACTTAATATTATGTGTTTCGACAATTGCTCGCGGAAATGATAAAAAGTATTTACGAACCGCGAAGTACAGCACGATTGAATCGGTCGTTTTGAAAACAGAATAAAAATCAAAAGTTCATCGATTACTCGCGTAACTATGTTTCTAAACAAATAACAATTTGCAAGTAATTCCTGTTCAGTTTTTAAATAGAAATCTAGTACAAAGAAATAGGAACAAAACGGATTGTTTATCGGGTAGATCTCCGTGGAGAATCAGGTCGTTCTCGAAACGATCGATTCCATTCGTCAACCATAAAAAAGTAAACAATAACTTACAATAAACGAGGATCGAAAACAGAAATTAACAAACCATGGTCGTGAACCGGAGATGGCGATGGTTGACACACGGTATCATTTGCAAATCTCGGAGGGATTAAAATTATTGTATCTTTGAGTAGTAAAGGTATATATATATATATATATACACATATATGCATATAATATGCATGGTATATGGTGTGGGTGTCAATGAATCGAGTCGCTGACGCTGAATATATTGAGTAGTATATGTTTTAATGATGTGACTCCATTAATATGTCAATATGCACAGGTAAATATTTCTTGTTATTATATAATAGAAGTGTTACAGTGTGTAATGTGATACGATAATAAATTTAATAGTAATCATATTATAATTAAGAACTTAAAATAACTCTAAAGGGTAAACTACATCACTATCGGCTAGCGACTATTTAGCGATAATAATAGCCTACCATGTCTTTTACTAGCGGCGCTCAGTGAGTGTGCTCTTTTCATTATTCTTTCTTTTTTTTTTTTTTCTTTTCAACATACCTTTCATTCTTCTTTCTCTCTCTCCCTTTCTCTCCCACTCTCACATTCTTCCTCTCTCTCTCTTTCTCTCAACGTGTAATTATTATTCCTCTGTGCTCGATGTTCCTTTCGTACCTATGTTGTTTCTCTCCCAAATATTCATTTCTTTTCTCTTTTTCTCTCATGTATTTCCTGTAACTCGTCGTTCGTTTCACTGCCTTTTTATCGTGTCCCTTGCAACCTGTCGCTTCTACAAACATCAACCGATTCATTCCAGCTGCTTTTCACGTCTCTGTCCACGTTTCCTCCGCCCTCTTTTCGCCCGCTCGCGAACGATATACCAGTCCGTATTCCCGGTTTTCCTCGTCGATTACTCTCCCGTATCGTTCGACCGTCCTAAAACCGTCCGATCGACGAATCTCTCGCGTACGATTGAAATAGAATGAACAGCGTACGCGGGAAATTCACCAACGAGTATCTATAATTTAGAATGATTTCCTTGAATACGCGTTTCGTTCGAAATTTGCCCGCATCCTTTCAAACTTACATCCGACAAGAAGAACAGCAGAAGACAAACGTTAATAGGGGTGATTTCGACAGCGGATTGTGAAAAGCGGTCGTCGTGAACAGAGAGCTCGAAGCAGGCATCGAATTCTCGCGTGTATTTTTTTCTGTTTTCTTCTCTTTCTTTTTTCTTTTTTTCTTTTTTTTTGCCTGTTTCTCAATTATAGACACACGTGTACAAGCGTCCCACATACCTCTAGGACCGTGGTGTGTGAGCGTCGAATTCAGTGGATTGGTTGGCGAGATGTTCGCATAAAGAAATGAATGAATGAGTCAGACTGTCGGTGATCTTTTTATACACATACACATACATAATAATCGTATATAAACATGAATGTGCGTGGATCGTGGGTGGTTGTGCTGTTGTGTTCAGTGTGTGACGGTCTACGTATTTAAATGATTTTTTTTATCTCGTTCTTCCTTATTATTCGTTTTGCTATTTCGCTTGCTTTTTTTTTGTGTTTCAGTTTCTTTTACTTTATACATGTATATTCTTTTTGTTGGCGAGTGTACGTTTTAATCGAGTTTCAACGCGATTTTGCTTTTTTTTTTTTAAATATTTTGTTAAATACAGGCGGCGATGAAACAGGATCGAAAAACGTTAAAAATCGCGTTTGTCGCCTGGTTCATTCCGCCAGTAAATCGTGCCACGATATTCTCTTCCGTGTTTGCAATTTGAACCTAAGGAAAAATCGTCTGGTCGTTCCTCGAGGGCCTCGCGTATCATGATGCGCTACTATTTGCTTCAACGAACGTCTTACAAAGTGCTACCCTGAAGCAGGAGCTCTGTGTCGCGTGAAAATCGCGGGTACGATGTCGTCGAAAAGTGCCACTAGAAACGAGCTGTCACATCCTCGCGCGTCTCTACCCATTTCTAACTTCTTTTAAATATTTTCTTCGATTCTAATAATTATCTCTGTGCTACTTTTATTTTACCTTACTTTTTATTTGTTATACCTTAGTTTTTGGTCTCGTGATTTCCTCGTTTACGACTAGTAACAACCGTTCTAGTGGACTTCGAGCTGGATGATTGTGATGAATTACTACAGGATTGCACGAAACGAAGAGGATACCTCGTGTTCCAATTAAGCTGCTATATAGCTTTGAAAAGCGAATCATGAACGTCGTATGTTTTTATTGTTTGGTTTCTTTTTTACGATTTTGTTTATTCTCACCCTCTCTCTCTCTCTCTCTCTCTCTCTCTCTCTCTCTCTCTGTGTGACTGTTATATTAATTCCTTTTTTATATTTTCCGTTGGTTCTCCCGCTTTGCTTTTCGACGATTCTATTTATTCTTCGTTTTGTTCGTTTATTTCTATATGTATACGAGTGTGGGAAACGACGCGGCTGGCACGCACGACGACGGAAAATTCGGTCGAAAAGGGTAACAATTCCAGAACTAATGGGATTTCAATTATTTATATTTCATAATCAGTTTTTCTATATATATTTTCATTTCTTTTTTCTTTCATATAGAATCTGTAGATAATACATTCTTGGCAAATCCGAAAAAACTGATTCCAAAATAGGAACAGATCATTGTGCGAACTATGTATACAGGGTGCAAGTTTTGTTCTGTTTTTTTTTTTTTTTTTGAATCTTCCTTCATTTCCGTATGTATCTTTTTTTTTGTTGTTGTTTGTTGTTTCTTTCTGTTTCACTGTTTCATTGGCATTCTTGTTTTATATGTTGTGGTTATTGTTGCTGTATATCTTTATCTTTGTTACTGTTGTCGTCGCGAGAAACACACGTGCGTGTATATCGAATGAATTATTTCCTGATCGAAACTATGTATATCTATAGTAATATATATGCTGTTTCCTTTGCGTGCTTGGGTGTGTGTGTGTATGTGTGTACGCGCGTGTGCGTGTGTATGTGAGTGTTTTAGCTTTCGTTCGTTTCGTATTTTTCTTTAATTGTTTGTTGTTTTCGTTTAATGCTTGTTTGTTTATTATCATTATTATTTTATTTTTTTTTTTTGGTTCAATCAGCATCTTTCTTTACTTTTTTTCCCATTATTATTTTTAATTTTTCATCTGAACGGTGGTACATTTGATAGGGTGCACAGGGCTGCTAGGCACAGATAATTGACTCGCAAATAACTCTTCAAACAACATTAGAGCGTACGACATACAAGTATTAATATACACATTACATCATTAATTATTATTATTATTTTTTTTTATCCTTTTGTTTTCGTTTAAAGAGTAATCATATATTGGAGTGTGTCTGTCTGTCTGTGTCTCCTGTCTCTTCGCCGTTGTGTGAATGTGTCACCTCTTCGTTCGATGTGTGTTTGAATATCTACGATCGTTTCTACGTGTCGTATCTGATGTTTTTCTTTCTTGATTTTCTAATGTCTCGAATGAACGTGCGCTGCGACATCACAGACTAATTATGGATGGTTAATGCTCGTATCCCGAGTATCGAGACTTATAAAACAAGGTCGTTTTGCAACCACTGTAGATCGCTGTAGTTGCGATTTTTCGACATTTTCTCGCTTCGCGATTTGTTTTAACATTGATAAAAGTTTGAAATTATATATATATATATATATTTAATATATATATTTAATATATATATTTATATATATATATATATATTTAATATATATATTTATATATATATATATATAAAAGAAGGTTGATCGCTAAAAGTTTTCAACAACATTAAAATTTCAACGTACGCTAGATTTAGAAATCACGTTTCTAAATGACTTAAAATTCAAATACGTTGACGTTAAAATTTTCCCTGGGAAGTTGACAAATTTATAATTAATCGATTAAATTAATCACGAAATTAAACTTAAAATATTCTGATCCCCACCCTCGAAGATCGTCAACCTTGAGGAACACGGCGCCATCTTTCCCCTCCGTATCGATCCCGAAATCGCGACGATCCAATGTCTCCGTGTGGCGAAACGAAACCTCGTTCAACGAAGAATAGCATTACCTATCCATCTTCGGCTATCTTGACGCAGTGCCTGGTTGTCGTGTTGGTCTTGGTGTATGTTCAATGATGGTCGTGCGATGGTGAGTGTTTGGTGAATGTATAATACGTGTACCGATGTCGAGTATTTCGAGTGTGTGATGTTGCTGATGCGTGTACAATCAATGTATAATAATGTATACAGTGTCAACAAATTCTTATTACAATCTAGTTTGTCTTTTGACGCAGCGATGGGAAGACAGAGCATAGAGACCCTTCTTGGCTCAGATGTACAATAACGAGGTGGATTATGTTCTTTTTTTTTTATGTTCTTTAGTTTGGGAGGAGGAAATGAAAAGGAACGATGAAGAGGGATAGGAGAGGGGAGGGAATGATTTTGTTTCCTTTGATCTTTTTTTTTCAAAGGGAGAAAAGGGATAAATTTGGTATGTATAGCCTAAAATTTTCACAGCGTGTATAAACGAGACGCCGAAATAGAGACAAAAAGGGATAAGGGGGGAGGGGGGGGAAGAAACGCGTATCATTGTTGAAAAGGATACGTTTCTAGGATTAAACGTTTCGAAACATTGATATGGCGTATGGTAGTGCTTTTGGGATACGTAAGATTCTGATATGTGGGGCAGGTATATGTTACTTGGTAATACTTAGAGGGGAAGGAGGGATCGCTAAAAAGGTTACTGCGCTTTGGTTTATTTTGTTTGGCCCAGAGCGGTTTCCGGTTTTGCAGCGAGAAAGAACGCGCGATCGCTTGATGCTTTATGGCACTCGAAGCTGCTTCTTCCATCGAGTATATCCGGAAAGAAACCTCGGGCAACGATGTTTCAAACGTTGTTTACAGCGGCTTAAACAAACACTGGATATCGTAAGAAATAAAAAAAAAGAAACAGAGAGGGAAAAACGTTTAGGGAACATCATACTCGTGTTCTTTTCTTGCTATTGGAATTCTTCTCAGGCACGCTTCGAGTACTTGCAGGCATCAATGCATCCGATTAATTGCATAAAAATATAATTACTTGAAACGTGATAAGTCGCGAGATCGGAGCGACCGCTTTGAGACTTATTCGAGATATCGACGTTAGCACAGGTACTTGTTCTTTCTCTTGTTCTTTTATTCTTTTATTCTTTTTCATTTCTGTCGTGGTCGCAAATGCAGGCGAGTGTCATTTTTCTTTTTCCCTCTTCGCTTTCGTTTTCGATCAGCGATGCGACATTAATATTTGAAAACAGTAAAATGGTCGAAAGGATCTCGCGTCGCCGCGTCGCTCGGATATCGCAACGAACCAGAGCAACGAGCCTTCTTGCGAACAAAAGAAATCAAAGCGCACCCGGCAGTAATACCTTTTTTCGCAATACTATTAATCAATAACAATATTAACGATATGTACCTACTCTCCAATCTACCTAACATTACCTAACTACAAACATTAAACCTAACGCTTTTAAACGCAATATCGATCGTCGTAACATTACTTAATTCGTTCCAATTTTCACAAAATTGGAACTATAAATAATAATTAATTAATTATAATAATAATTAATAATAATAATAATAATAATAATAATAATAATAATAATAATAGTAATAATCATCGTCGTCATCACCATCATCATCGTAAACATCATCCTCGTCGTCATCGCGATAATACTAATCAATCATAATTACACACTCAATCGTCGATATATAATTGAAATTCTCATGCGAGCTGCAAATATATACATACAGATGGGATATGTATTTTCGTGTTTTAAGACTCAAAACCGAACGTCGTGTTTATCTTTTTCTTTCTATCCTTCTTTCATCTCTTATTTTTTCTCACACACACACACACTCTCTCTCTCTTTCTCTCTCTCTCTCTCTCTCTCTCTCTCTCTCCCTCTGTCGATAATTAATCATCGACACACATGACTTTACTCTCACTCTCTCCCTCTCTCTTTCTCTCTCTCTCTCTCTCTCTCTCTCGCTTTACAACCTCGTAAATTTCATATTGTTCTTTTTTTCCATTTTCTTTTTCTTCCTTTTTTCTTCTTTAAACTTTCGAGTGTATATTTTAATTTTGCTTTATCTCTTATCGCCGGTGTGTGTATGTGTGTATTTGTGTGTATGTTTTACACAGTGCTATTTAGACGCTATCTGAAATACTGTATCGTTACAGACTCTCTACACGCTACAATTATAATTTGATTTTTTTGTACATACAGAAGAATCTCTCTCTGTTCCAACGGGAATATTCATCGTCGGAGGACGAACACACACATGTACGCACGCGCACACACACACACACACATATACAGAGATATACATATATATATATATATGTATATATATATATTTCTCTTATATTTATAATATACACACACGACCTGGATCCCGGACGACGCGCGCTTTATCTCCATTTTTGTACACTTTTGTCATTTCCGTGTTCACTCATTCGAAGAAACGAGACGATATCATTTAACGGCAAATTGCTGGGTGCTACGTGTTTTTTCTTTTTCTGTTTCATTTTTGTCACACGAGCGAGCGTTCACAGATAGAGCGAAGTTATTAAGAAGCTATGTACAAGCCGAGCCGAAAGAATACGATCGCTAACGTTTCACGGCGCGTTCTGCGCAATTGCCTCGTCGTCCGGAACGCGACCGCGGCGCGTCTTTTATATTTTTCGTCGAGCCTCCGAACAGAAAGATCGAAGAAAAGAACGAAGGACTGAGAAAGATCCTTCGCTCGTGGAAGCTCGTCGTCCTCCGATGGAACAGCACAGCGATCGTTCAAAACTCTGTGTGTGTCTTTAAATTTAACCCTTCCGCCGTCGGTCGATCTAGGCGCAACGTCTTCGAACAGACAAGCAACTACCGCTTTACGAACTGTTGTTTCGCCTCCTAACACGCTTCGAACGAGATAGCGGTCGCGATTTTTTAGCTTTGTTTACGTTTTACGGAGGATTCTCCGCGTGTACGTGTATCAGCTTTCTAAAGCACGCGCGCTCCGATACACGCTGCTATACACGGCCATTCTGTATTAAAGATTTTTACACGGATGCCCGGCTCACGATCGTATAACCGGAGGATCGTCGTCGTGTCTAGAATTAGGTGCACACGCGTTCCTACGAGGTACAATTTAGGAGCCATTCGGTCTAATCGATGAAGAATATAACGCACGACGGTGGGAAGAGCTAAATGTAAAGTGCTAATGATAATAATAATAGTAGTAGTAGTGGTAGTAGTAGTAGTAGTACTAGTAGTAGCAGTAGTAGTAGTAGTAATAATTGATAGCAGAGTGAACCTTCCGTTCGTCGCGAAACGTATGAAGAGAAGAACAGAAAACGAAAAGAAAAAGAAAATATAGGGAGACATCGCGAGGGAATATTACTCTGAAAGATTGTTTCTTGCTTAGTTCTTTGCTTTTGTCCAGTGTTGCACATAGAAATACACAGCACGGGGAAAATGTGTGGTTTCTTCCGTTGTTTTTTTCTTTTTTCATTTTTTCCCTTTTTTTTTTTATCAAGTGTTCGTTGTTAAACATGTATACTAGCGTAAAATTTACTTTACCACACACGCTCATCATGTACAGGTAAAGTGTCAGAAAATAAGCGACAGTCTGGCATGCGTGCTTGACCTCTCAAATACAATACGCTTTTTCATATTTTACTTATGTACTGGTTTTTTCTTTTTTTGCTCCTTAGATTCAACCATTTTTTCATCTGTCTTAATGGGTTTTCACTCTCGCAAAACTGTGTACCTAAAGTACATCACACCGGAGTGGAATTCGCATCAGGAGGGTATCGTTCGGCCGAGCTATTATTCTTTTTCGTCGAAACGAGACGACGTGTCTAACACGCAATTCCTTAAAAGCGAAGGTGCATCCGGTACTTTGTGTTTCGCTTTATTTTATTTGTTCCTTCTCAAAGTGTTTCTCATGCAACTCGGTTCATTTGAAAGCTTTTAATAACTTTCTATATCGTAGGAGGATAACATATCGCGCGAGCGAAGTTTGAGAAGACGAACAAACGTTATTGATATTTAAAAAAAATATGAAGAAAGGAGGAGGTAGAAAAATTAAGAGAGAGATATAAGAAAGTCGAATGTTTTTGCATATAGATTCATACTTGAAGCATTACTCTTCAGTTTTTCTTATCGAACAAACAGAAAATAAAATCGGATCTCAAATTTTTCTAATAGTTTGTCACATATCGGCACACGAATTTATGAAACGATACACTCTTGATTTAAATATACCATGCTCCGCAAATCACATTTAATATGTATATGTGTATTATATATATATATATATATGCGTGTGTTGCGTATGTTGTGTGTATAATATATATACATATATCTACAAGATGTTATGATATGATTACAAGTCCTAGTATCTTAAATCTATTTCCTTTTTCCTTTCTCCTCTTTACCTTACGCGTTAGGTCCTGCTCACTATTTTAAAACAAAAATTCCCAAATATTTTTCATCGTCGGATAAAATAGCGATACAACTGTTTACTCTCTACCATAAAACCTAATTTCTTTGTAATCCTATATGTATATATAATTACACAATAGAAAGAGAGACGAAGAGGAGAGAGAGAGAGAGAGAATTATAGTAAAATCGTTATTATTATTGCTGCTGTTATTGTTATTCGTAATAATAATAATACTCGCAATGACAATAACGATTTTACTATAATTCATAATAAAAAGTACGAGAATATGATGTAAAAACAATTTTACAGTCCACCGACACGTGGTCGCTTAAAAAACAAGACGGAAGAGAAAGAAATATAATTAATGTCTGTAAATCGTGAAACGGAATACAACATTTATCGTGAACAGGAATCGAGAAACAATAAACGAACGATCACTGTCGTCAACGCAACGATCATCGAGCACATCGTTTTAATTATAGTACATCTTCTTTGTTTGTTTGCTTAAATTCTTCTTTGTTTTCTCATCTCGTTTTTCTTAATTTTTTTAGCTTAGTACCTTTGTCACTCTCTTTTTATCTTTTTCTCTCTTTCACTCTCACTATCTCTCTTTCTCTCTCTCTCTCCCTCACACACACACACACACACACACACATTCTCTCCCTCTCTCTCTCTCTCTCACTTGCGTCGATATTCACCTATGCATATCATTCTACGATTGATAAGCAATCTTTTCCATTTTTTTCAAATGAGAAACTTTCGTCTAACCTTCTCCATAATCTTACTAAATTTACTTTATTGTAATCTTTGCCTTGCATTCTTCTTCTCGTTTATCTCGACATTCATTAGTCTCGATCCTCGCTTTTGTGTACTGAGCCTCTTAAAACGATATACAACTTATCCTCTAGTTGTATTGTAACAAATATTGCCTCGAATATAAACACCTTTTTTTTCCTTAATTCCCTTATTTAAGTTTATAGTTCTCGTTATTATATATTTTCTCCTTTTTTTTTTTTTTTTTTTTTTTTTTTTTTTTTTTTTTTTTTTTTTTTTTTTTTTTTTTTTTTTTTTTTTTTTTTTTTTTTTTTTTTTTTTTTTTTTTTTTTTTTTTTTTTTTTTTTTTTTTTTTTTTTTTTTTTTTTTTTTTTTTTTTTTTTTTTTTTTTTTTTTTTTTNATCGATGGACAAAAATGTGGCGGCTATCTTCTTTCTCTCTCTCTCTCTCTCCCTCTCTCTCGCTCTCTCCCACGCATCCTTTTAAAAAGAGGGGTAAAACAACACGTTTAGCCCTTTTTCTTCCCCCACTTGTTCGTTTGTATTTTCTTTTATTTCTTATTATCTTACGTTACGTATGGCCGAGTCAAGTCTCTATCATCATTCTTTGTTTTTTCTTTTTTTTTCTTTTTTACATTTATTTAGAGTAATGATTTGGTTCACTTCGAAAAAACACAACTTATTACCTTTAGATGTACTTGTATTATTATTATTATTATTATTTTGCTTTAACCTTACGCTTTTTTTCGCATTTTTTTTATGCACTTTTTTTTGTTTTATTTCTTAAATCGGAGATCTAAAACCTTTCTTATAAAAACGCCCCCCGGCCCGACAAAATATTGCCGTGGGACCACTAATATATATTGTGTGTCGTCGACTTCATTGTATTCATATAAAATTCAATTCACAGTCCGCGATCTGATCAATAGTGTACGAGCGTTTGAAGAGAATATAACCTTCGGTCGTTTGGCTTTCCTCTCTTTCTCTTCCTAGCTCTGTATTTTTCTTTTTCTCCTTTCTTTTAACGTTTCCCTCTTTCTATAGCAGTGCACTGGTATCGAGTCGACGTCGCAACCTGAACACTACAGCTCGGGCGGACTTTCGGTTTCTCATTCTTTTCTCCTCCGCAATTCCATCCTTATCTCGCGTATCGTCGAGGAAGCAGGAGACATCAACGATTTTCCATTCTTCCGATCGATAAATACGAACGTCTCTCTTTCCATCCTTTCCCCCCTTCCCCCATCTTGTTCTTCCATTTTTCCTTTAATCGTTTCCCTCCTCCAAAAACCGAGACTCGCGAGAAGCTTCCTCGTGCGACACGAAAAGAAAAAGCGACCCGCATTCGAGACGAACCGCGAGCATCCATCTTTTCCTTTTCATTTTTTCCACCCTATTTTCCGACCGATCTCCGACAATACATGTAACCGGATATCTCGAGACCGAAGAATCCGAGATTCTGCGCGCGAAAAGCAAACGCTTTTTCACCGAACTTTATTTTTTTTCTCTTCTTTCTTCCTCTTTTTCCTCTCTCTCTCTCTCTTTCTCTCTCTCTCTCTCTATTCGAGCACAATTCCAAGCGTAGTAAATAAAATCTGAACAATGTGAAAACATAAATAGATATTCGTTCGAAGCGCATGTATGGATATCAATATATAATATAGATATATACACGTACAGAGTATATAAAACAACGACAGACAGAGCTATCAGTAATCGGAGAATAGCGAGACTTTCCCGTTTTTGTTATCCAGTTATTTAGTTGCTTAACTTTTTTTTCTTTTTCTTTCTCTCGTTCTTTGCTGTATAGCAAAAGATTCTATCGAGTCGAATGCAACTGTTTTATTATTATTTATATCTGTTTTGTTCGTCTCGTTCGTCGTGACGGAGTAGTGTCAGCTTTTTTCTTTTCCCTAGGCGGACCTACTCGTATGAACGATCGATCCGGATCCTCTGAACACTCTCAGATAACAGTATCCTGTGTGTAGTTTCTAATGGTCAATGAGGAACCTCCGATTTATTGGATCCCACGAGAAATGGTCAACGAGGAACACGGTGCACTCGGCTTCGAGATCGTGGAGGTGTCTTTTTCGTTACGCTTGCTTCTTTCGTTTCATTTTTCTTTTTCTTATCTTTTCTGGTTAAAATCTGCACGTAAAACTGATATATCGTAGTAGCGCGTACATGTGCCAGAAATTCTGTTTCCTTTTTTCAGGACGGCACACGCGCTACGAAAACGAATAATGTGAAACGAATGACGTACGTCATACACGCTGGATCAACGTAGAAGCGACTGTTGTGTTAATGGTCTGTCTGTTTCGCGAGAAACTGTCGATCTTTCACTTCTTGCTTGTCAATTTTTTCAAATCTTTTCTTCTTTCTTTTTTTTTTTTTGTTTTATTTTGAATGTCTCTTCGAACAACGATAACGAGTAATAGTCGCGAGTACAAGACAATTTCTCGACAGTTGCCCACGAAACCTATTGGTCTTGCTTCTCCAGCCCATGATATGTAATCCGTGGCCACCAAGGCATACTCCTATTAGACGCAGGGTCCTGCCCATTCTCTCTATATATACAAGTCAATCCTTTGCGATCCTAGCGTCTAACAGAAGGAAAGAAGCTTCCGCGAAAGCGACGAATCGAATCCTCTGCCGTATTTTTCCAATTGTTTCCTTTCTCTTAAAAAAGGAAAATCATATTCCTTGCATCATTTAGTTTATCAATGAATTTCAACGACGAGAGGATTCGCCTCGAGTTAATACTGACACACACACACACACACACACACACACACACACACACACACTAGTAGCACACCGTAAAGAATCGGTGCCCAAACACCGTTCGGGATCTCCGCGCTACGGACTAAGCACGTATACCCGGACCTCGCCAAAGCAACGCAAGGAGGAAAGAAGAAACGAAAGAAGAATAGAGTGGAATCGAAATAAACTGCATAGAGAAAAGAAACAGAATGAAAACTATAGAGGAAACGAACAAAGAAAAAGGTGTAAAGATCATACAGAGCATAGTGTGTAAATTGATCGAGAGGGGCAGAAAGCAACAGGCAAAAGAAAGATGAACATCGCTGCCTCTCGATGTTTCGCCTTTCTCGACATTTCCATTTATCCAGTTATGCGGACGATCCTCGATGACATTCGTGCAGCCCACTCGTGCCACGCTCCACCCTGTCGACGACGATGATCCCGCCAACGCCGCGATCATCTTTTCCAGTGAGAAACCTTTTCGAGCCAGATTATCTCTTAGTTTGTTCTCCTCGATTCTCGAGGCCGAGTTCCGTCTCGCTGACCCTCGAACGGAACCGATTCTTCCAGTGACCAGCGTCTGATCTTTGCCAGGTGGTCACCACGCGACGAGTAGGAGAAGAAGAATTATAGTAGCAGCAGCGCAGGAGAAGAATTTGTAGGTGAACGAGGTTTCGTTATCGTGGTTGTTGTCTTGTATTGCTACCTCGTCCGGCGAGTAGGCCCGCTGCTCCTCTCATCCGTACGGCCAGAACGTAGGTAACGGAGGCGGTGGCGGCGGTGGCACGGTAGGATATAGAGTCGGGGTGGCGATCAGGACGCAGGTGGGCGGCAAGGGAGGCGGCACGGGCGGCGGTAAAACCGGGGATAGTGTAATCGCTGCGGCTGGGTGCAGGGCCGTGCCCGTCGGGGCACACAACGGGTGCAGGGCGAGAGAGGGACGCTGGCGCTGACGTTGACGCTGCTGGCCCTGGACCTCGCCGTTCTATTCCGAGTCCTGCTGCATTTTGACGTGGCCATTACCGGCGGAATTGCTCGACGTGCTGCCGCTGCTCGGCGGGAAACTCGTTGGTATGGTGCGCGACGACGAGAAGCACAGTTTCATGATGTATGGGAATTTACCATCTGGAAAACAAACAGTCGAATAGGAATCGATTAGTTTCGTTGTTCTGTTTAAGCCGTTATAGCAGCTAGAAGTTTAAGCAGCTATAAATGCAGCTATATACGATCATTTGATTATATACTATATGTTATATCATGATTTCATCATCAATTATATACTTGTATATTATTGCATATTATTTTACTACATAAAATTACCGTATAGGCGAGAAAAACGAATGTTAAGCGAACGCGTGGAATTCCTTTTTTTCGGTTACAATGTTAAAGAATGGAATTTGAAAGAGAATTGCGAACGAAGCGTTGCGTTAACGCGATATTCGATCTTAATTGGTTAATACTGGTCGAACAGCGGTTGGTGATTGATCGTTTTTATTAAATTTTACGTGCGATAGGATTGGTGTTTTGTAAAAAGGAATTTAACAGGGTTCCTTCTAAATAGAACGGGATCTAAATGGAAAAAGCGTGTTCTTTTTTAAAGGTGTTCGTGTATGTACTTACTGCTGTTTTCCAGTGCTGTGTGATTGCATTCCATGATGGCAGCTACCGCGATTCCTACGCTGCTGAACTCGATAAGGCCGGACGACGATCGTTCCGATTTAAGGGGGAACAGTTTTACTGTCGTTGGAGCCTCGATACCGCGTTCCACGAACACACGATGCACGGTTTCCTCGGTTAAATCTGGGGGTGTGTTGAAAAAATGGACTATCTTCGAGGGTGGTTGTATTCTATTCTTATTGGCCATTGCTGGATTTAGGAACCTGGAATCAAAAACAAAAAGAAAAACGCACGTTTGGTTATTAATTCAACGTTACGCTCGTTGCGACATTATATTTAATAAATTTATGAGTTTCATCAACTTCGATTAGAGCAGAGTAATTAAACATCTGTCGTACTTAAACATCGTTTGCCTGTTTATTACAATGAACGATTATTACCCATGGAAACGACAGCATCGTGTAACACAATGGATCAGATGGATCGAAAGCAATTTCCACTAAATTCTAGTATTTTAAAGCGAGATACTCGCAATTAATATCCCCAGCGGCAGTTTTACAATCAACGAAACATGCTAGGCCCCGAAACACGTACATTTCAATATCAGCCGTCGCAATTAAGCTCTCATCGAATAAATATTAAACGTATCGGAGAAGAGGAGTTTCGAATCTCCGGAAGTAGGAGCGCCGTTAATTGCACCGCACCGCTGTTCCGTTCCATAGGAAACATGTTCGTCGCGCAAAATACTCGCCAAGTTCCTCTAACTGCTATAGAATCGAGAATCTCTCGTTAACGTTCATTCATCGTGCCGACAAGACTCTAGATTGATTTGAATCGTGGTAGGTTCTTTAGCGAATCGATAGCCACATTTGAGAAATATTTGCTCAACGGACAAACAAGTCTGCCTACTGATTTCTGCTCGAATAAAAAAGATCGAGTAATCATCGGTCGGGAAAAATCGATGAAAAGATAAAATCGAGAATAAGAGAATAGGAGATCGTGGAGAGATGGAGTATGGTTTAGAATACTGCAGGAGATACGATGGTTTAACTGTACCTGTTATTCTTGCTTCCTGTGAAATCTTTGAAGCTCGCTGTCTTGTCAGGCAAAATGTAGGGGTTAGTGACGTCTGAAAGAAAAGCCTGCTTCGAGAAGCCAAGCTGCAGCCTTCCGTCTGTACCGATCGTCACGTTGTTCAGATTTTGTAAACAACGTTCCACCGCTATATTGTCGCCCATCTGGATCATGGCGCAGCCTTCTTTCGTCTTCAAGAACTTCACCTGTTACGAAATCAATCAAACAATATTTTTGTTCAAGCTTCTTCTGTATTTGTTGGATTTTAGAATCTGAATCACCGTTAACCGAAAAATTTACTCGTTCTACGGTTCTAAATATTCTACCAACAACAAATTAACGTTAATACAAATTTTTCCCAAACAAGGAAGACGTTCCAATTCGAATCTAATTGTCTACGATACCAATGACCAAAGAATTGATTCCAGTTGCTACCGATACGATATGAGCGACTACGAAGCGTATTGCTCCACTTGCAAACCCCCAAACCGTCCCTTCTTCGATCGCTATCAACGAACATGAACCGATATCGTCGTCTAACAATGAAAAACATTATGATGGGTTAACCGGAAAACCGGATCGTACCTTCGTTACGTTTCCGTAGAGGCAGAACAGGTTAAACAGCTTGTCCGTGTTGACTTTATCCGGCTGAAGTCCGTAAACCATCATGACGGAACCCTGAGTGCTCGATGGCGGTGTCTGTCCCAAGGTGGGCACGTAACCGGGCCGAGGTGGCGTAGGATGTAGAGGTTCTCGACCGCTAAAATCACTCTTAATACCGTAACGCTCAACATAGGGCTCCGGATACGTTGCTGGTCCATTGAAATTCTCCTCGTAACGATCATGACCAGCACCCGGGGGGAAAGTTACCTGTGGCGTGGATCCTACGAACAAAAGCAGCGGGGGGGAAGAGGAGAGGATATTTGATTGTCCTTTGTTTCTGCACTGGATGATTTCATTTCGCGTGTATTATACGCGGTGTGTCGCGGCTCGTGTGCTCGCGCGTTCGCTCTCACGTGTTCCGTGTTCAACGGTACGCTAATTATGGAAATCGAGCGACTGTTGCGTCCCTATTAATCACGCGGCAAGAGGAAATATTAATCGTTCCCGTTGAATGCTCGTTTAACGCGTCGACGATCAAATGAACGAGGGAAACCGACCTTTTTACGCCGCATTGCATCGCTTCGACTGTTTAAGCTGGTCTTCGCGGTGAGAATTTGGGACAATTTTGTTAGAATTAGGACATTCCATACGATCATAATTTAATCACCGGACTGTGGATGTTTATGCGTTTGTGGTGCTCGAAGGTGCGCAGCAAATACACAGAATGCATACGATATGCAAAAAGGTATAAAATATCGAAAGTATGAGAGAGAAAGGGATAAGAATATGCATGCGTGAGATTTTATTTTTTCACCCAAGAAGTTTTAGAATAGTTATACGTACATGAAAAAGTCGGACTAATACGCCCGGTTCATCTGTTTCGTTGTGTTCGTAAAATTATAGATTTACATAAACATCTGCAGTCTAGTAATTACAAAATGTGTATTATTACAGAATACTGTAGAAATATAATTATATATACTGGTCAAAACAATTAGAGAGTCGTTGTTATAAACAATCAAACAATAACAAAGATAGACTCATATACTATTCGTATGATATTTTAATAAAAGCTGACTTTAATACGATCATTGAACGAAGAACATAAAATCAAAATCCTCCACTGGTTCGACATCGAATTTCATATCGCATTTACTCGAGGTTTCGCTCGAACATTTCGATTTGATTTTAAACATGATTCGATAGACGAGCAATGTGAGTAGAGTAGTCGATTTTCGCTCGGTTTAGATTTAGAGCCATTGAACACGAGGCTCCTTCGTTATCGAAAGTTCTCGTATTGGCCGCCATTCTTCGAGCGAACTTTGCGATTCCTGAGATTGGGTTTCGTTCGCGGTTATGATTCCTTTGGCCCGATCGCGACATAACTCGGCTACAATGACATCATCGATTTTCCGTCAAAATTCCTGCGGTCTTTGTTACGAATGGCGGTAATAATTTTCGCGAAAATCGTAACGGAAACACGTCCATCTGCCATCGATGACATGAATTATGTAATTTGCACCATTCAAGTGCACCGCGCTCTCACATTTCGCTATAGAACAATCTACGCCAATGAGAAAGAAAACAAAAAAGGAATCGACGAGTTTCGTTTCAAATTGCTTTTTATCTCGTTCCCGCATCGCTGTACTTTCGATTCGCGGGAAACACAATAAAAATCGCTACAAATGATGAAACTTTCAACGCGCTTCCGTCGACCTTTGGAAAAATAACCATTACGACACATTTTTCTGGCCTAATAATTCCGATAACGAACTATTCACGAATTGCTATTCGTTCCCTAGTAAAATGAAAATTACAGTTCGAAAAGTTCTGCCAGGATTACTACTATACCAATTATACGAAGTCAGCGTTTTCGCGCGCCACTGGATGAAAAAGTATCGAACGTAGCCGGCCTCGTTCGATGGCCCATCCGTTTTCTCAATTAGTTCGCTTAATTTGACTATCAAAGAGAGAATCGAAGAGAGAAGGCGTATAGTGGGGTGAGATATACTTACCGTATGGTTGGGGCGCGGCGCCGTATCTGGGTTCCGCCAAAAGGGGAGCCGGCCTTCCATTTCCTGTCGCGTCGTTTTTGTGTGCGCTCGATCCTGTAACAAAAAAGAATTCTCAATTAGTTATACATACTCCCATTTTTTTTCCGGCCGATAAAAAGCAAAACCTTTTCTTGACCGATCGAACCGAATGGTTAGATACAGCTACGTCCATAAATATTAGCACTGACCAAGGGTAGGACAAATGCGACATTAAAAATTGGACTTTGTGTCTAACGTTCTGAAGTACCAATTTTAAAAAAGATCAGCGTCTCTCACGCTCTCTACAATTTATAACGCTGCGACGATTGTAGTTGGTTGGCTTGACCGCGCTTACGTCTTAATGATATAAATATTAATTTGTAACAATTAAACTATTCATTTATATTATCTAAGCTAACAATTTACACAATTTAAGCCATTAATTTATAATATCATTTAAACAATTAACTTATTATTAATTGCCATTAACTAACAATAATGACACTACTAATTTATAGCAAATATAACGTTGATTTAAAACAACTGTATTATTATTAATTCGTAATAATTAAATTAATCGTCTATTTCTTTTCATCTAATATTAACCAAGTCTTTGAAATCTTTCAAACGATATTTTATTTCTATTTCATATTATTTTTAAATTTTTATTTTACTACTTCAAATGAAATCATTGCCGGCACAATGTGTAGCTATTGAATGACTATAGATGGAATCGAACCGTGTTCGTAGATTTGAGAAAGCAAATGCAATCAAATCAACGAGATTTAGTCATCCAACCGTGCGTGCTACCATCGATAAGTCGAATGGTTTGGTACTATTGGTGAAGAGTTCGCTGTTCAAATATGGCTATTTGCGTTCACATACGAGTATAACTCCCACGAGTTCTACCGCACACTTCACTAAATAATAATTTTCAATATATCGCTATTGAAAGACATTTCAAAGGTATCTCTTTCTCTATCCTCACGTATAAACCCGACAGAGTCATTTTCCAATTTTATTTTAGCTTTATTGAATTTCACTTCCTTGTCATAATTTATAACATTCTCCGTTTTCGAAAACATAATTATTAATGAAATTATTTAATAATCAAACACAACGCGTTAAATGTCGTCAACAATTTTCTACATACTGTATCACATTTCCTTTAATAAATTAGATATTAATTACAATTAATAATAATAAAATATAATACTGCGCCCGAAAAAGAAGCTGCATATTTTACGAATAGATAATACCAATTTGCACGCTATATTTCGATAATGATATTTAACCTCGCGCGAATATACGTAGAGTGATATTAGAATCAGATATGCTACAGCTCTCAATATCTTCAAATGGAAAATTAAGAAATTTCGCTTAAGGTTTAAGAACCTTTTACGTGATCCAATCAATTCCTCCTCTCCAATTATGCATTAGATTAAAACAAACAAAATCTGTTATAACGTAGAATAGATATTTTATCGATAAATAGAATTATTAATTTATAATACATAATGGGATCCGAGCGTAGTCACCTCCCCGTGATAGATCCTGGTAATTGGTATCGTTTTTTAAATATTAATATTTCGAGATACTACTAAAGAACTAATAGAATATTAATTTCAATGTTAGTAATAAATTACTATTCGTAATACGATACATATATTAACATTTCCGAGTATTACTATTTGAGAAACGATATCAAACTAAGAACTACTTTAATATAAATCCAGTGCAGATCATCCAAAATTCTTGTCGGAGTCTTTTGGTCAACCAAATGGGTAACATGTCGGATTTATTTAATTAATTTCAATAATCTTCGCAATGATCTGCGGGAAAAATCGACGTTACGTGGCGTGTGCTTACTTTAAAATTTGTAAAAATTCGTGTAATCGTTTTCTTCGAGATACGTGATGATGATACACGATGCTTCTAAGTTTGAAGTTTAAGTCTTACTTTTAACTCTCAGCCGAGACAACCAACGTTAGTAAAACAGAGACAAACAACGTTAGTAAATTGTTTGCATCCGTCGGGAACGTCGCGTCGTGCAACGTCATAGACTAAGTCTATTACGCGCGCTTTTGTACTTTGAAGAAAAGCTTGAAAGTTACTCCATCTAATTCTTTTAAATATTAAACTTCTAAATAGATTTAACAATGTGTTTAGAGTATCACTTTCGTTTTAATTTAAAGTTTCTGATACGAAAGGCTACCAATAGGGCTGCGATATAATGTACACTAAATTAGTATCTCTCTTTAGTGTAGCTTTGCTGGAACGTAGATTAAGTTAATTTTGAGCCTGATAGTTTGTCAGTGAGGGACAGCGATCATGTTTTAAATGTTTAAGTTGATCGGTTTGGTTTCTCAAACGAACGATTAGCAATAAAATTAACGATTATTCAAAGATTCTCGTGCATAATTTTCACAATTTGTCATCATATATCTTAGATCGTTACGTTATACAAAACACAAAATCCTAGCCGATTAATCGTTTCCTTGACAATTTGGATCAACAATGATGTTTCGCAGGAAACCAGCAGGTGTCCTTATAATTGCGAGCTGGTCCGTATGGTCTCCATTTCTTTCTTTATTTTTTGTTTTATTCTCAAAGGGTAGTGTCGCGCAACAATTGGAAAATTCATTTATTCGAGGCATCGAGGATTCCCTGGTGCATCGGTGCGATCTGATTCTCCAGCGAAATTGCACGAAATTGAATCTACGGTCGAGTCTCCTCGACCGGAACGCGGCATCGAATGAATCTTGAATAAGTTATCGAAGCTAACAGACAGACGACCCGTTTCTACGTAACGCGCCTCGGGTTAATCAATTTCCTCGGCGATTCCCTTTTGGAGATGTCAGGTCGTCAGAAATTCGCGAAACAAGGAACTAGTTGTGTAATACTGAAATCTGCCACTGTCAACTTCAGTTCCCAAGAACTCGTTGCGTCCGGTTTCAAATTGGATAGTCAAAGATCCTGGAGATTTCGCAGTCCCAGAGACAGGCAAGATTTTGACAGTTCCAGGGCGGCTTCTAGCAGAATTCGAACGTTACAGGAACAACAGTGGTCTCCGGGGATTAGGACGAATCCATGGTCGCAAAGGATCAGAATGAAACTCTGATTCCTGAAGGTTAACTTTACCAAAAATTGCAAGAAACTCGTGGTCCACTGGGGTTTAAAGGGAATTGTAGTCCCCGAGGACAAAGTTGCAACGGTGGTTTCTGCTGGTTAGAATGTCCCCAAAGGATTTCAATTTCCTTCATCGTGACGGAGAACGTGCTCCGTTAAATCTCGAATTTCTCTCGGCAGAGAAACCCTTCGATCGGTTAAAATCGCAGACCGATATAAAAAATGTGAAGAGTACAGATCATACGTATAAGTAATATGAACTTAACACTACGAAGATTAGTATTACACTCATGCGACTAGATTCATTCGTATTACAAACATATCGAGAAATAACGGTTTCATTGCTCGTAGAAAAATCAATTATTAATAAGTTGTCGTTTATCTTCTTTATTCAGAGTTTCGAAGATTCTGAACAAATAAACACGAACGCTAGAATTACCAATTTTTAACAGACGCCTAAATATATTTTCATAATTAATTAGCATCGAAGATCAAATATGTACAATCGTATCTCTGTTTCGTTCAAAGCAAAGATTAATATTACCACAGATACTTGTGTATTTATAGCCATTACGTCTGTTCCGGCAGTGCTAACGTTAAAAGATTAAAAATATTCTCACAATTTCTTTCGTTCTTCAAAATACCGCCCCATTTCCGGTCTCTGCCCTCGCACGTGAACCTATCGTTTGTTTTCTCTCGATCCGTTGTCATCTGTCGTCTCGGGATACAATCTCACGGCCTCTTCGCCGAAACCAAGCGTATACAATTGGTCGGTCTATATTAAACCGCATTACGTGCACAGTTTGGACACGTGGGTGTGAGACGGGACAGCAGTGGCGATGTACACGGTAGCTGTATCGAGGGGATAGCAACGGCAGCCTGCCGTAACTTATATTGATTTCGAATATTCGATATCGTGTGCCGACACTCGACGCACCGATGCGCGGCCCCGTCGAGGACGATGCATCTTCATTCGGAAAAGAGACCCTCCACCGCGAGGCATCCTGCCGCACAAATTTCACTGCTCCCCGGATGCAAAGAAGCTTCCGGCCGTTAAACCGCCATCGCACCCCGTGTCTCCTTTCAATTTTTTCTGCCCCTCTATGATTTTTTCTTCCACTACGTGAATTTGATTTTGATATTTCGTTGATATTCGGTTCTATTGGTACGAGATGACACAGATATTGAAATAGATGTCGTTTCTATTCTACGATATTGTGCATCTGTGCATTTAAATGAGACGAGTCGGCGAATAATTGCTGTTTGCTTTGTTCATATTTTTCTATGAGCAAATTTAATTGAGATCTAACGAATAAAATAAGATTTGAATAAAGATAGAATGAAATGATTTTAATAATAGTAATAGTAATTATAATACTAGTTTGTAGATAAATAAGAAAGGGAACGATGTATTAGGAAGCAGAGAAGTTTCTATGTACAACAGTAAAGGAATAAAGTCTGGAGGAGGAACGGTTTGCTGTTGCATCAAAGTCACTTGACTGGCTGCTTGAAGACATCTATCTTATGTACTTGCAGATGCCAAGTAGGCATCTAGAAGATCACCGTATGGTTTATAACGTAGTTACTTATAGCGTTAACCTACCGCAGCAGACGTTTTAATGGAATTTATGCTCGGATATATTTTTCTTCATAATTTTCTTTTCTCGCGAGATTTATATTTTTCACGCGTGTATCGTCCGCAGAACTAAAGTCTTCCTAATCCTACGTTACGATTACCTCACATTTCCACCGTTTACATAGAACGCTACAGACAAAATTTAAGGAACCATACACATTGCGCGTGTATCCTTCACCACCGGGAGGATTTAGCTCACGTTCACCTCCAACCAAGACCTTTGCAAACTCCAAGTAGCAAGCAGAGTGAATAAGCGTTCATAAATTCTGTTCTCGATAAATTCGGTCACGATAAATTACATAACTAGTCGAGGAATTACACAACTAAACAGTCCGATTATCAACTCGAGAAAACAAACTATTACCTGCTGAGCAAATAATCGGTCGGTGACGTCAGTTTCAGGCTATTTCGAACGTTGCTCGTCCACACCGGAAGTGGCGAACGAGGTAGAAGATCGCGGAGGGCATTGATATTTAGTCGCATTAATAGGAAATCTACGTTAATATTATTCGTTCGGTGGACGAATTAGTAATTTTTCATAAAAATTGTAAAAATAAAGATTTGCTTGTAAATAAACGATTAGATCCGATGTTTCGTTCTGATCTGATCTGAACGAAGGATCGTTCGTTAATGGCATTCTATACAGTAATCGTTCATAGCTTTAGATCAACATCGATGTTACTTTAATCTATAATTTTTATAGATCATGCTCGTCCATCTACATTTTGCGAATCTGTGCAAGGAAAATTTCTATCGTCGGTTGATACTGATAGAGATTCTCTTCTTCATCTCCTGCATCAGAACTCATCTTCCGAACGATCGACTCTCCCGATTTAAGGATGTTATTACCTGCTGGCCCCGACGTACGTTACATGAATTCCGCGTGGCGCGATGGCGTATCGATTTGTCCTTTCCGTTGAGAAGTTTCAGGAACGCGTCATGGTTACCGACGATAATTTCCCAGAGTCCATGAAAGTTGTCACGCGTGCAGTTGCCACTCCGAGGCTCGAATAAATCGACGCATACGATCGATAAAAAAAAAAAAAAAAGAAAAAGAGAACGAAAAGAAAAGGAAAAGAACTGAAGATACATGTTTTGGATAATTTACGAGATTCGAGAGTTAAGTTCATTAATGACGAAGAGGTGGCGACGTCTTAACCTTATTTGCACGTCGGCTGCTCGACGGAGGATTGAAAATAGAGTGAAGTTACTCGACGAAGTTCGAGTGATCCGACAACTTTGATGGATGATTTTATGAAACCTGAGAGTGTTGTAGAACTTTTAAAACCGATCGTTACGTAAGTAATATAGGGATTATCCATAGATAAATTGCGATACTCTTTGGATCAAACATGAGAATGTTGGGTTTTTAGAATATTCATTAAATATTTGTCAACAAAGAACGATGGAAAGCGTTTCGTTAGAAAATTCGATATTACTTTTCCCATCAAAACGGATATTTTCTTGGATGACACGTCGTAGATAAAGGGAGGAATTTTGTGAAAATGTCGGCTGCTGAAATTCTACGTCAGAGAGTCAGGCATATTTTAATAACGGAGCTACAGAAACATCGGGGGAAAATTTAGGCGAGCTCCGGCCACGGTACATTCGGGTCATGTAGAGGCCCTTACAAGTCCATGAAACTCGATATTGGCATTTGTAGGTCTCGCAAAGGGCCTTGAAGATTGCGATTTTGAATATCGTGTCCGACGGACAAACGTTCCCGCTATTGCCTCGATCGACGAGCCATCCTCTCGCGTTCTCCCTTCACTTACGTTCGTGTTATCGTTGCACTAGATTTTCAAATGTGCTTTCAAACGTTTTAGCTTTCTCGCGTAGCTCACTCGTTCCACGCAAAACATGTACTAAATATCACAGACCTTAACTTGTCACGATACAAAATACAACACCTATCACAATACAAAATAAGTCAATTTATGTTGAGAAAACATAAAAAGCATCAAGGGTCGATGCGAACAGTTAAGACTGGAAAAATCCGAAAATAATATTTGACCATCGTTTTCTACAGTCTATCCTTGTCGTCGATGCTATATGTTTAGCAAATAATTGTTTTGTGCTTGCCAATAGTCTTTCGCTTTTCCTAGAAAATGTATCCGAGTTGCGTGACACTTTGAACTTACACGCGCGATGTAATAATTATTTTACAAGCTTAGTGTTTGATACCGAAAATTAACCCGTTACAAATTGGTTAATTTTGTTTAATTGTTTCGCTAAGAGGTCTCGAAACAAAGGAGTTGTCACGGAGCGCGACATCGATCTGCATAAACGTCACTGCTCCACGTGATTCTAACATCCGCCATGAGACTAACGATCCATTACTCTCCATAACGTGGCTTGAAACTTTATAAATTGCCCTACGCAGGCCCTTCGGAGACCATTAAAATCGGATATTGGAACCGATGGCTCCTCAGGTAGGTTAACGAAATTCTGGCATACGCCGGCGACGAATACGTTACTCTAGGGATTTAATGGGAAACGCTGGACCAGAAAAATCGATTGCTTTTTTCAAGCGACTAAAAAGGTCTGCATACGGTACTATTAGGTAACCTGATTCACGTGCTACATTGACTTTAACGATTGTAGCGTTTAGCAAACAGTTTTCCTACTATCGAGTATAAAAGCTTCGATTCGAAGTGTCAACAATGGACAAAGATAGGAATGTTTTTAAACAAACAAAAATTTTTTATGAAAAATTTCAATGTCCATATATGTTAGCAGAAAGATAAAGGGCTCGGACGTTTCAATATGTCGATCTTAAATTGATAGCTCGAGGAACGAATAAAATACATTTTACAATGCATAAATATATATGTATTACTGCATATAAAGGAATAATCCATACACGACAAGAAATTCGATATCAAGGGGGCTAATAACCAAAAAAGAAGAAAAAAGAATTTCGTACAAAGTGCGGAAAAAAACCCACCCCTAATTGTATCTGATCGGTTCTTTGGAAAAACTCTCACGAACTGGGTCGCGAGTGTTTTTTTCGACGGAACAACGCTGGGGGTGGATCTCCTTTATCGGCGCGGTCCGCAGCGAATTTTCTAGTTTGGAAATTTTCAATCAACAAGGAAACAAAAACGTGGCTGTATGTCGACGAGAATGGCTACGGCCGGGCGCGTAATGGAAACGTTTCCGCGGCTTTTTTAGCGAAACGGCAATTACAATTCGGTTGCATACGTCGAGGGGTTGCGTCGCGCAATAACCTCTCGATACAAGCATCGTGTCGTCATCCCTTTGTTTCTTTTCGAAGTAGAGTCACGAGTGCTTCTCTTCCCACAGTTTCACCAGGCAACACTAACCAACCGCGGTTCTCTGTATCGACCTACAGCGTCGCCACGCAGACTGCCATCGTGCACCCCATAAAATAACCCCGTTGTAGGAACACGCCGACCGCATGGATGGCTGTTAGCTCGCCGCTGGAACCGTGAACGCTTGCTATAAGTGGATTGGATGATCGTCGGTGATCGAGCGTACGTGGCCGCTAATTACGTTGATGATGGTTTTGGTTAGTTACTTCTGCGTATGTTGATATTTTACGAGGGTAGTATATGGGGTGGAAAGTATATTATGTCTTCGTAATATTTCTGTTGGAAAGCATTTAGGAGAAGTTGTTCTAGATCGAACTGTTTTAATGACGATTCTGTGCCTTGATTAATCCATTCGAAGTCGATCACGTGCCAGGTACATCGTTCGATATCCTATTTTTCCTGCATAGACTTTCCTATTTCCCTACATTAGTACATGGGCATATCGTAGTAGTATAAATTTGGAGAATTTGAATTTAGTCACGACCGTATTTCGATTCCTACATTTCTCGTAATAATAAACGTAGAATAGTATTTCATGGAAAATAACCATCAACTAACTCGCACAATTTATCTTAATGTTTGACGTTGAAAGGATTAATAAATATATCCTATAGCTGGTCCAGCTATGGGATATATTTTCTCTTATCAAAGATATCTTTATTTCAAACAATAGTGTTTCTTTCAACACACTGTCCATTGTTTTCTTCGTCTTTTCAAATCTCCTTGTCGCGATACGTAGAGAAGACCGCAACAGTAGAATCAACCGTTTTAGCCAGACGACCAAAGCAACGCAACGTGTGCGTCAGTAGCAGCCAAGCTAGCAAGTAGTTATTAAAATATTTAGCGTAAAATCGGCAATTCCATTGAGTGATACGTTCCTATAGTATTTTGTCCCCTCGCTTGATGCTCCGTTTAACCGTGAAAATCACTACGCGTGTCCTTCTCGTCGTATTAATTTATTTTCCACGGGGCAAATATTGTTACGCGGTATTTGACATTTCGGTCAGCGATCGCGGAAATTAGATTACCAAATGTGATCTGGTAAATTGTTAATATTTCGTTTCGTCGTCGAAAGCATTTATCCGTGTTTATCGCGAAAACAATTTACGCGATCATTTGCGACCAGATGTTCTGCGCAATCCTCGTTGAGAATCGCGAACAGATGATGAAAATGAAGCTTGAAACAACTTCGAGTGCCACCAGCCGCTTCGTGTCCCTCGAATAAACATGCTACGCGGCAACTATGATAAAAGTTTACGATTACGCAACTTCGCAAGTGAATTATCGTCCCTCCAATAGAGTTCTGAGTTATCGCGAGTAAAATTAGGGTCGTTGCTTAATAGAGGCGCATCGTGGAATTTAATATGTTCATAGCCGCACGTCTGTTGCTCGACCAAGTCATCAATGTTGAATCTAACGGCTGTGTCCTCGCAACGACAGAGCTTTCACGACTTTCGCGGAACGATTGTGATAATCGTAAAGCAACTCTTCTCGTCAGGGGGTTTTTCAGGCCAACCGCTTCGCAGTTTTCTGTTGCCAGCTAGAGAGAAAAGAGGAGCAACAGGTTCGAATGGGAGAAACAAAATTTCTGGTCCTAGAGCGGTGCTTCACAGGGAATGCTTAATTCCGACAGCGTTTAATGGAATATAAGAGCGTGTTCTTCGCGGAACGAAATCTCCAAAGGATTCTTTTCCATAATTTTAATGAATATACATCTCCTACCGGTAGAATTACCATTTATAATGAAATATATTCTGCCTTGAAGAATTTCGACAACATTTAGAGGAATATAAGAACGTGTTCTTAATATACCGGAGAGTATATTAGTCATTTTTTCCATAATTTTAACGAGTAGATATTCTTTACCTACGGAATTTCCATCCATAACGAATTATCTTCACTCGGTTATCCCTTAAAAAGACTCTTATATTCGCGGAATATTAGAAGCTAACGAAGACAAATCAATTTCTATTAATTTGCTTCTAGCGTTTGTAATTTTCAATACGTTATAATGTATTTTTAAGAAGCACGAAGCGACATATAAGAAGGTAATGGGTATCTTTAAATAAAGCAAATTATTATGCTCAAATAAGAAGATGCCTCGTCTTCTCCGGTTAGTAGGTCAGTAACGATTCTATCGCAAATAAAACATCCTGGTATCGTAAAAGAAAAAAGATAAGATAAGAAAAAGGAGTGGGAGTGAAGGGTAATATCCCATTTCATCGTGGAAAGGATCATTATCGCGGCAAGTTACAAGGCAGAAATGCGAAACTCGTAAGCGTAATGAAACCGAAATCAACTCGAAAACGGGTCCGTGAACGATGACACGAAATGCCAGTAGGATGCAGTTGAAGAAAGGTGAAAGGTTGAGCGATAAAATCCGCCGCTTTATCGTAGCTCCGTTGGACGATACACGCCTCCGATATTAAACGCGTACTAGGAACGAATTCACTTTACGCGATGAAATTGACAAACGAGGAACGTACACGCTCTTGTTTCGCGATGATATTAAAACGATATCGAAAAATACCTGGCATTTATCGTTTCATACGCCAACGAGCAAGTAATTTGAAATGCAATATGCCGTTTTGAATAGTCGTTTACGCAATACGACCAATGGTGACGTAGTCGCCGTTAATTAATAACGTGCGTACATACGTATATGCGTGTGTATCGTACGCATACTACTTTACCGCGTATCCATCCTCCCTCTGTTTCATTTACCGAAGTATTTCTACTTACGACGTTTGTGCTTTGACAAATTACTGGATGCTCGCTGACATTCCAATCGTAGTAACATTACGACGACGCACAGTACGATGGTATTTCCATTTGCAGGCTGTAATTCTCGATTTTTCGATTGTAAAGAGAGAAAAGGAAATGAAGTCGATGGAAAACAAAAAACGTCGGTTGTACAATCAATCTACTTCGAAGTAAAATATACTTCGAGGAAGCTTTGTGTTCAGGCATCGGAAATAATCTCGACGATCGTCGCTGGATCGTCGTCGAGGCGCATGGAAAAAAATGTTGCAATTCCGGGAGCACCTTTGAAAAAGCTCGAGATTACGAGTCGAACTTTCTTAATCCCGAGTTTTTAATCTCCTCTGTCGCGCTGGCCATCGCTCTAGCAAACAGCCTGATGGCGCACCATCGATCACCGTGTTTCCGATAACACAGCCGACGGTAAAAAACGGTGATCAGTTCTTGCGATGCTTATCGTACGACTGTATGCAACACAGAATGACTCTAGCCTTTCATTTTTCTGTTAATATCGATCGCGAAAGATTCCTGTCCAGACATGTTGGGCCTCGGAACGTCGCGTTTCCGCGTGAGCCATACGCAGAGCCCAGTTCCGTAACTTTTTCCTTCCCATCGAACACGTTGCGCCATTGCTCGCATGATCGAGCTTCTTGAATCGGCGGCAAAGGGTAAAAAATCGGGTGGTATACGATGCATAGAAGTTTCTCGCGTGATTAATTCTTCGGAGTCGATCCGATTCGGTTTGAAAAAATCCTGCGAACTCGAATCCCCGATATACCGATAAATCCGAGAGAAACACTTTCTCCTTTAATCCTGCGGTAACGTGCTCTAAATCCACGTGGTCAACCCTCCACGATCGACTTCAAAACGGTCGAGTCCGAACTGCTTTCCCGTGTCTGCGGTAACGTGCGCCCGTATTCTCGCGGTCAGCTCCGACTCAGATTGGACAAAGTCGACTCACCTTTCGTCCAAGTCCGCGACTAAGAGCACGGCGACTTTTAACGAGGTAGTAGGCTCGCGTGAAAACGAAGAAAACCGTTTCAGACGATATTTAAGTACCTAGATTTGCGTTGATGGCGCACAGAGGGGTGGTGGTATAGATAAATCGGAAAGTAGAAAGTAGAAGATACAGAAATAAAGAAAGGCATATAATAGAGAGAGAGAGAGAGAGAGAGAGAGAGAGAGAGAGAGAGAGAGAAAGAGAAAGAGAGACAAAAAGAGAGAGAGAAATATAGAAAGAAAGTAACTCTCCTGGTAAACTGGTTTTATGAACAGACACTGGTTTTATGAACTGACTTACCGTGATCAACCCCGCCTGTTCTCTCGGTCACCCCGATCCGTCCGACTCGAACTCGAGATATACGGACGATTTGATGTCCGCGTTCTCACAGAGACCGATGCTATCACTCTCACTCTTCGCAGACAGTAGTAGGGGGAGAGGGTGTAAGAGCCGTAGACCTGCCTAAGCCCCACATTCTCACCGGGCCCTGACTCGGTTCCACGTGAATCCATCATCACCGTCAAGTGAACAACGAGTAGGCTGCATCTGCACACAGACAAACATTCCAACATAACAACCCCCATGTTCTCATGTTTCCACAATTCCATTCGGATTCTCCTTCCGCTCGATTTGTCGCACGATCGTATCGGTTATTTGGTAGTTTTTATATATATATTTTTTTTTATTATATATATATATTTTTGTTTTGTATATATATATTTTTGTTTTGTATATAGTATGTATATATTTTTTTTCTGTGGCAACATCGTTTTCGGGCCTCTCCGGTCGTCCCGTGTACACGGTATTACACACTTCGTACGTATTTTTGTATGTACATATACATATATAGGTATACTTTTTTTTTTTGGATTACTGTTAATACTTTTGTTGTTGATGTTGTTGTTGTTGTTACTGTTGTTTTTTGTTCTGTCTCGGAATCCGTCTACGTAACGGGGCACGTATTACAGGTACGTATTACACGTTTATATATATATATACATGTGTGTCTTTTCCTTTCTTTATATTTTTCTGGCGGGTTAGTTTTTACATTTATATAACATAGGTCGATCCCTTTCATTTTTCTTGTGTAAATATATATATATATATTATAAAAATTTTTTTCTTTTTGTCTGGATTTTGGTGATGTGCATATATACGGTATAACAAGCGACAAAGAGAAGGACAGATCAGCTAGATTGTGTGCGTAGATTACAAACATATACATACAGGTATATGTGTACAGATAGAGAAAGATTATATACATATGATATATACATATACAAAAATTATATATATATATATATATGTATATATATACATACATAAATGTGATAAGAGAGAGAAAGAAAAGAGAGAAAGAGAGAAAAAGAGAAATATATATATTTTTTCTTTTAGAAACGGGTAGACGACAAAAGGGTAGTCGTTTTGTATTCTGACTTCTCTCGGTCGTAACCGAAGTAGATGGGTCTCTCCGAGAGCCTCGATATCTCGACGTGGGCATTATACATTTCATTTTACTTTTTATTTGTTTTTTTTTTTGTTTTTTGTTTTTGTTCGATTTATATCACATATATACATATACTTTACTTTGATTTTTTATTTATTTCTGGACGGTAACAGTGGTCGATCGAATGTTTGTCTGTGAGTGCACTGGTAGCCTTTGCGAAACGTTGTGGTGGTGAGCATTTAATATAAATATATATATATACTGGAGGGTTGACTTTGAATCGTATTTTGACACAAGAGATTCTGCTTGTCGAGAGCGTGTTACTCTCTCGACGTTGCGTTGTATCTATTATTATTATTATTATTATTATTATTATTATTACTTTGTTGATAAACATTATACTCTCTATCGGGCGTATTTGCAGTTTTTATTTCGATGGTGATATGTAGAAAATATTTGACACTTTTATTTTGTTTAACTGCGTCCCGATGATTGGTGAAGGGTCCGGCAGATCTACGGCGTAATGTGTGGTATAAATGCAGGTATATATATTTATCGTATATTTGGTGCATGTTCGTTGTTTTTCCTGTTGTTGTTATTTTGTTGTTGTTACTGTTGTTGTTACTATGGTATACTGTTATTATATGTTATATAGGTTGTTCATGTTGTTGTTGCTGTTCATGTAACTGTTGTTCGAGATGTTTTCTGTCCCATCGTTTCTTTTTTTTTTTTTTCTTTCGTTTTCTTTCTCCCTCTGTGTTCGTCTCTGTGACGGCCTTCGCATTTCCAACGAGCCTCTTCTAGTGTCGTTAGTGTGAACGAGGTGCGTGAGTCTTCCCTTCGTCGACGATATCGATTGTCGATTAACGACAAACGAACGACAGAATGTTACAGACTTTTCTTTCACGAAAGCAAGGAAGAGAGAAAGTTGGCGGGGTGGATCGTATCGGAACGACGTGGATAGGTTGTCGCGATCGCGGAATCCACGACGTTTCACGATAGGGCGCGAAGAAGGGCCAGGAGAAAAGAGAAAGATAAGGGATAAAGAGTTAGAAAGAGCAGAGAGATATCGCAAAGAGCCTCGAAAACGTTCTCATCGATAACGAAATTCATTTCCCGTGTTCGATATAGGGAAAAGAGTAACCTGGATTTTCCGACGCTCCTTCGTCTTGATTAACTCCGACAGTCGACGGAAGTACGCTTTGCCCTAGTGTTCTGTACGTGAAGTAATGACCTCGCCTGGCAGCGCCCAGGGTCGCGATGTCAACGTCAAACATTTTTTAACTTCGAGCTTTCCTTCGAACCGATGCTCTAGCGTTCTTACGAAGTTCGTCAAAACGTTGCGAAAAAAGAAAAAAAAAAAAAAAAGAAAGGAATGGAAACCTATCGATCCGATCCTTCGTCGTTCCCTGATACTTAAACTCGCTCTATTTCTGAAAACTCGATAAACTTTTCGAACGCATTCACGCGATAACACCAACTTTCCGAACAAAAGATTCCATCCATCTTTAAAAAGAAATGACATTTTGAGAAACTCACGTTGCTAAATACAATCAAATAAACTTTACATGTTTCGTTGTAGACAAACCTAATGCGATCCAATTTTGCAATATGCGAAGCACATTGTCGGAGAGAGAGAGAGAGAGAGAGAGAGAGAAAGAGAGATAGAAAGAGAGAGGAAAAGAAAATATCACAAACGATATGAAACTCGATGCATAAACTTGCACTCCGAGTAGTACGTCAAGAGGTAAAGATCGACAGATCGACGTGTCGTTCTAGTGTTAAGACTGTACTACTTGTTCGCGCCAGCTCTGTCGCAGCCATGTTTTCTTTTTTCTCTATGTTACATGTGCAGATGCTCGCAGCTGGCACGTCCGAGGGGAATGAAAGAACGTGTGTAAAGCTTTCGCTGTCACAGCTACGCGTCAACGTCGACGGGACAGGGCTTGTCTAAACGTTTGTACGGTTTCAGTTTGCCCGTTGAAACGCATCGATCCAACCTCGGCCCGCTCGAATCCCATCGTGAAAAAGCACTAGCTACGGTATAATTTTCAATTCGATTGTTCGTGCCTAACGTTAAATATTAACGCTTTCCAACTTCTCCAATTGCTTCCACGTCCGTGTTCCAGCAAAGAAAAATAGAAACACCGTTGTTTCGTGTTTCGAGCGCGAGCCTGGTTTCCTCAATCTTTTGCTCTACCGTTATATATCGAAGCTATCGAGTTCGCATTCTTTTCGACACAATGACTTTCGATAAAATGAAGATTTATAGATCCCAATTCTAAGATAAAAGAGAGAGAGAGAGAAAAAAGATATATCATATCTAAAAATTAGGAAGATGAAAGCACTTGTGTTTATTTCATTTCCATATTACATCGTTCGACGAAAGAGAGATAAGCTACGTATCCTCGAGACATTCGCTTTATCCTATCCCTCTAAATACCCTGTAAAGCACCTCAAAGGGTGTTAAGTAACAAAGAACTTTTATTGCGAATATCGTGAAATAGTGGGGCGCATAAATGAAACGATCGTGTCTACACCGCGAACCGATCGAAACCGATCAACGATGTAAAACGCGAACTACCGGGAAATGGGGAAAAAGAAGCCGGTGGCATCATTTACGCCAACCTCGTTTCAGAGGGAGAATTCCAACGGGTTCAAACGCAATTCCGGCCGATTCCGCGCAATTAAGGCCGACGACACCGGGAAAAGCTGCTCGTGGGATTTTCAATTACACCCCCGCTTTCCACGTTTCCAGGGTCCCCATCAGTGCCCCGGTTGATCTCTATAACGCAATACACCGCGATACCGAGCCGCGCTTTCCTTACCAATGCACCCGATAATTGAAGCCCCGCCGTTCGACTGGCTTAATTGCCATTCTGCGCGGCCAGCCAGAGCTATTCGGAGGTCGCGAGCTTCGCGGCAAGCGAACAGAACCGGAAGAACATCCCCCTCGCTACATAGTATGTCCGGTATAAGCGCGTTACGATTAAACTAATTAGATCGTAACATATGTATGGAACGTACGTTGCCCTGATTTCATGTAAATATGATTTTAATCTTTGTTTCGTCGTTTTAAGATTAATTCGTTTCTCTGAATGTGATATTTCTGATATTACTTTTTCTGATATTACTTTTTGAAAAATATTATTGCTTTAGAATTAATCCAGTCTCAGATTATTTTCATCGAATATCTCGTCGAATTCTTAGATTTAACAAGTTACTTTATTTTCAAGATTGTCAATCGACGGATGACAATTTAGGAAATTACCAACGATTAGTACTTTCATCGATAGTATTCTTTCGAATTGCCACATTAACATTAAATATTAACATTAAGTATAACGCGCGAGGATTTGTCTGTACACTGGCTATCGTCGAATTTATTCGAGATTATTCGTACTGTCTGTAATTGTAATTTATTGCACACGGTATACAATGCACTTCTTGGCACGATTTAAGCGAAGAATCTGTTTCAATAGACGTTCCATATGTTACAAGCTAATCGATTAATCGGTTTCGGCAGACACAATGGATTCTTTATCGATACTTTTCCACAATGTGTTCCACTTGTTGTTACCGTTATTGTTTAGAATTCTTCTAGACGAATGGAGACAGATCTTGTTAGGAATAGATCTCGTAAAATCATCAAGATCAGACGGTATACGACGTTTGATTGTTTCTCTCGGCTGATTGAACGTGTGCTGAGATTGTTTCGTCTGAAAGAAGACGCGCGACAGTGGAATTGATTTTCGTCTTGAAATTCATTCGTGTATAAAAGTTTCGTGAGAGTAGAAGGGAAATTTTTCAAAAATAATCGAATAGAGTTGTTGTTTCACTAGTGGAAATTTGAAGTTTACACAGAATCTTTACTTTCGAAGAACCTGCTTAATTTATAACTCGCAAAAGGTAGAAAACGTAGACAAGCAAAAAGGAAACAATCAATTCCATAATCACGTTTCTTCCACACACAGAACACTTCCGGCCACGTTCTACAGCCAAAAAGCAACCAACGGTGCGCATCTAAACCGGACATACTGCATAAACCCAGACAAACGATCCAATTAAACTATTCTAAGCTATTCACAGCGGCTAAACTTCGCTTCGGTTGCATAAAAAAGCTTGTGGTTCGAGGTTAAAAATAAAAAAAAAAAAAAATGAAAAAGAAAAAAGAGGAGAGCTCGAATGTACGAGCGAAGAATTTTGGTGAGAAAATCAGACAAGAATTAAAAAGAGGAAAAGAGAAAGAAAAAAAGGAACAAGGTCGAAAATGTCGAATACTTATGTAATGACAAGCTCGCCCGGATTTTTCTAAGAACTGCACGCTGCAGAAAGCAGAGTCTGAGGAACGTGTCTACGTCGTTCTCACAGTTACGTATGGCGGAAAAAAGCTGAAGCGGAACAACATGTGCGCTAGTAGCCACGAATAAAACGAGCGTTATATGGTGAAAGCGATGATAAAAGAGGCGTTTGTACACGAGTGACCAGAGGGATTCGCGAGCATAGCAACGAATAGAACGAAGGATGTCTTTTCTTTTCCGATGGCCGACTACTACGGCTGACGATTTCCGATATGAAAGTAAGAAAAAAAAAGAATGAAAGCGAATATATACATGTCTCGGTTGGAAACGCGGTTATACGTTTTCCACAGCGATCTGAATTTTATTTCGCAGCTTTGACGGGAATAAAATCGTCCTGGGAAAAAAAGCTGGCTATTCGGATTACAAGCTCTAATCCTCAAAACGAATCCTCACGACGAAAAAATAAAAAGAGAGAGAGAGAGAAAGAGAGAGAGGGAGAGAAGCATGACGGCCGGTCTATAGACGAGAATCGTTAGTGTACGCCAGCGATGGAATACGAATGAAATGTGAACGAGACAAGTGAAGAGGGGAAAAGAGAGAGACGAGAACCTGTTCGATATCTAGTTTCATTGGAAAAGTAGGATAAACTGCTTTCCTCGACTGTGAACGCCACTTCTCGACGTTTCCGACGAAACACACACCGTACCGGGCTATTGTGCATCCAGCCAGGACGCGCATTAAACGCGCTGAATAAATTACGCGATCGAGCAACGAGTTTCGACGGTCCTCGTGCCAGCCTCTGTTCCAATGCAAATGAATTTTCCGCTATCGTTGTTTTTAACGATTGCACGTAGTATCGACGAGCGAAGTGGCCGTATTTAAAGATCGAAACGCTCGATCGTAACGCATGAAATGTGATTTCTTTCGGACGAATGCTACACTCTGCTGAAACGTTCTTTTTTTCCTCTCGATACTCGAAGCTAAAAATCACGATTCTTTTTTACGAACCCTGTGAAGTATCTATAATAAAGTAGAACTGTGCAAGTACTCCAAATTATTATAGATACTTGAACGACGAGTCTCGTGGGATTTTCGAGAATTTATGACCTGATAAACACGTTTATGGAAATTACACGAATGACACTAGATGATCGTAAAGTTTCGAGACTCGATCCAATTCAATACCAATTTCGGCTATTTAAGCGGTTTTTAACTCTTCCTTTACCATTTCCACCGTATTTGACTCGAGTTCGGCAAATTTATTTATGCGACCACGAACTTTCAAGAGCTGGACATAGTCCTAAGTAGAAATCACCAACCGGCGAACACTCGTATGTTCCAAGTGGTCGTAAACTGTCAGGAACCTGACCCACTGCGACTTAACTCTGACAAAGTTTACATGAACTAGAAAATTTCGTCAAACTTTCAAGATCCGGCCCCAGTTCCAATAAAAATTTACCCGAATCCCTAATTCTCCCACACGTCCCTAACGATCATAAACTTTCGGAATGTTGAACGAACCTCGAGGAAAATTCTCACCCCATCCAATCCGAACTGTTAACTTCCGATATCGGTACACCCCTATCGGAAATATTCTAGTCAATTTTAAACTTCATTACCTTGAGATAAGAAGTATCGAAACGACCAACGATCAACGATCCTACGTTAGAAGATCCTTTCCGATACGAAAAGCAATTTTCCCTGCTTCTTTCCTGTTGTTGTCGAGATAATGAATATCGAGCGTACACCGTGTAATCACGTTGCTTTTAATTCTGTCCTCGATACGAACGCGTCGGCCTCGCTGTTTCTCGATGAGGGGCAAATGATCGCGAAGGAGGATAAAGATAAAACTATAGGCGAAACCGAGAGATTCGTAGTCTCAGGAAGCAAAAAGAAGAAAAAAAAAAGAAAGAAAAAAAGAAAAGAAAAAAGGAAAGGAGAAGTTCACGCACCAGGAGCATCGATGGAAAAGCAGAGGTCGTCACGGCGCTTTCGATCGGTCTGCTGGTCGCATAGTTTCTCGATGATAGAATATGCTAATACGTGTTATTATACCTTCTACAGGCATGTACATCTTGATGCAATGAAACAGCTAATGCGATGGAACGTTTTGTATACTCTTCTTGGCCATATGCGATGTCGATGATGTGATATACTATTCCTGTCGTTTTCGTTTTCTATATTACATGATATGGCTTGTTTCGATGTTTCTGAGGGCTAGTCGCTAGTTGTTGTGTCGATGTGATATTATAATACATTTTATATGGTGATCCTGTACGATGTCTGTTAGATATTCATGTTGTAACCGGCTGATATAGTGCCAGCCGAGTGTGTGCTCGAGTACATCGTGCTTGGCTCCCTGCGGTGGATTTTCTCGGAGAATCCTTTAACTTTTCGTATCTTTCTTTTTTTTTTTATTTTGTTTATTTATATATACATATTTTTTTTAACGTTAGTCGACGTGTAGATCGTGTGTTGTAGATGGAGCAGCTCGGTGTATGTTGGTATTTGTCGATTTTCGTATATTTCATTTTATATATAGAATAATGTCGACGAATGTTGTCTATCCTGTTGCGTTAGCGACAAACGGAGAATACCGTTTGTCTTGTCTCGTGCTTGGTTGTGATTCACGTGGTGGTTTTGTAGGTTTATACATGAATATATACGTTATCTATTGTTGACGCATCGAGAGCGATTTTTGTGTCTCGTGCTGGTTGTCGAAGGCTCGGTGTGATGCTTAAACGTGGACGAACAAGAGAACTCACGATAATTATCACTTGAACACGTTGCACTGGATAAGACTACGTATCGACGAGTAGAGTGAAAAAGAAAGAAAAGGATTTAAAAAAAAGAAACGAAGATGAAGAAGAACAAGTTACTTCTCGTATCTCGAGAGCGTTTATGTGTTTTTCACGGTGATGTGTCGTCTCGTTGTGCACGATTTTCATCGCGTGCACGAGCATTTCCATCGATGCATTTGCCATTCACGGCGACGCCTCACGATGGCATTCGCTGGATGGATTTCTCGTGAAAACCCGATCGAACGAGAACAAACGGAACCGACTTGATACGTCGACCATAGAACAAGCAAGCAAACAAACAAGCAAGGAACGACGTAAGGAACGTGAAAACCGGAAATGTAGGTCGACGCGTGCCTTCCCGCGCATCTGGCCCGTCATTCCTTCTATAAACACGTTTCGCTCGACCATCGCCAGCTTACCGTCCCATGAATAATACCCACGGTATTCGCGACACTGCTTTTATTACCAAGAACACGCGCCGCCGCTCATCGAGAACGTTACATTTAAACCATCGTTTGATCGACCAATGATTTATACGATTAAATCGCGGCCATTCGCACGACTTTAATTCTGGATGAGTAACGCGGCTTGCCACCTCTCTATCTGCCACCAATTCTATCGGTTGCTTCATCGAACGTGACGCGTGCGTGATAAATGCGTTTAGTCTATCGCTGGCTGGAATTTTCTCTGAATCCAACTGAACCGATTTTACTAGTCCAACGTTTTTTACTTGTGTACGATAATAAAAAAAAAAAAAAAAAGAAAAAGAATTCCATGTCAGTCGGCGAAAAGTACTCGTTGACAAATGATATTTTAATGTCTCTCTTCTTAGTGAGAGGAAACTGGGAAGTTTGTAAAAGCTACGTTGTGCACGGCGCTAGAGTCATTAGCAAAGGAACAGCGAGTAAATGGTACGTACTCGCGGTTAAAAGCGGGTAATTTCGATTTTGAGGGCGTGCGATCGTTTTGGAAACATCTTAGGTAGAGATTGGACAAGCAACTTAATCCAAAGAGAGTTACTATACACAGGCATCGAACAGCGAAACAAACGCGTTGTTCATGAAGCTATGACTATTTGCATTCGATATAGACTCGTTAACGAAGGTTCTGTTTGTTTCGCTTCGTTTAGAGATAATAATGAAACGTAGAAACTTTGGCAAATCGATAAGAGACAAGAGTAGAAATTACAACCAGGTTATCGATCGGTATTCTCCTTTAAATCCTACCAACTGAGAGTTAAAACGAATAAAACCTGTCTATATATCTCCAATCAATCAGTTCTATATTTCAAGACATATAGTTTAGATATATCGACAAAAGGTCTTATTTCCCGTTCCATTTATTACATAGACGAAATATAGAATCTTCTTGAGATCGATAAGAGAAAAGAGCAAAAGTTACAACTGCATTATCCATCGATATTTTCCTTGATATCTTATCAACCAAGAGCTGAAAGGATAAAATCTATCTATACATCTCCACGTTACTCATCCAGTTCCATGTTTTCACAATAATCCTCTACACTGTACACGGTGGTTCACCAAAACAAACATCAATTTCACGACAAAGTCAAAGCATCTTCGTTCGACTTGCTATAAATATAGCAAATATTATCTGCAGCTAAGAATCGAGATAATTTAGCGTTAGAACGCGTGTCTTTAACTAACACGAAACAAAGATAGTAGATTGTCCTGCGCTGGCGACGATCTCGCAAACCGACAGTGAGAACATTACCGGTGCGATAATTCACTCGATAATTCAATCTTCGCATTCGCTGCCATCGTAGATGAAACAGCAGCACGTTCGTAGATTCTTTACGATTCTCTTTGTGGCGGTTGCGAAGCCACGCAGCATTGGTCTGCGAGATTTCCACGTTTTATAGTCTCGTGCTATGCGCGCCAGTTAAATCGCACGTCGGCTGAAAAGGCACGCGAGACACGAGAACCGGTTGACAGCGATATTTCGTAACTTTGTCTCTGTACATGTCCGGATTCAACGATATCGTTCCGTTCACCTCGAAACGGGATGTTGTGTGGGTCGTAATGCGTGTCAAGAACATTGTCATGGAGGAAAGATCATACGATGAACTGTTTAACGTCGAATTTCCTCTGTCTTTCCACCGTTACTGCCTCGCTATTGTTATATATCTTGTTTTCAGTATTGCTATGTTACATCCGAATGGAATAATTTCATTGAAACTACGATCGAGCACGATATCGAAACGGATGTAGTGCGAATTTCTCTCTACAATTCGTGGATCCAGGTAATAAATACCGTGTTCCTTTTCTTTGCACACGACGCAACGTTTCATTCATTGTGGGCACCAGTCGTGGAATTCGAATCGCGAATTATCGTTTATTACGTTAATGTATTAAGATAGGTACAAAGGCACGTAATAGCTTTGATACAGCTTAGCCAACTTTTACGGTGGTCCGATAATACGATTTGTCGTGTCACAAACTACTCTAACTTTCTAATTACCCGCTGATATTGACTAGGATGGTTAATCGAACGTTCTATTGAACAGCGATTTTACAAAGGAGTATCGTATTGAAAATTCCACGAAGATATAAAGTTACCTCAATATCATAAAGTTTCTTTATTTCAGAGTTTTATGAAATGATATTTCAAAAAAAAAAGAAGAAAAAAAGACATTTTATGCTCTCTTTTTTCTGACGTTTATGGTCGACGCAATTACGAGCAAGCCTCGGTTAATTACGCTGCCGTTATTACACCGTCGTTTTACTTTCGTTCGCCGAGTATCGAGGATAATTTACCTTTCAGTAGCATACGCTCTTTATGATCAGACGTAAACAGTTCACCGCCATACGAACTTTCCTTTTCTCGCATGCACAAAAAGACTTGCTCATGGAAGTGTTATGATACAGTACGCAAAATCAGATTGAAAAAAAAAGGGGTAGACACGAACAAAACGGATCAGTGATTCGTGACGTGTTCTACGTAAAATATGTGATTTTATTACGGACACGCCTTACACCTACGGCATAATGTGCCTCTAACAGAATTAAAATGAAGTTAAAGTCGTGAATCTGGTATTGGATCTATTTCACCAGGTTTTACCGGAACACGTTTCCCTAACCGAGTATCGGTAAACTACGGAGGTTTATGCATATTTTTACGTACGCGACTAGCCATAGATGCTGTTCTCAGGCTTCTCAGAGGTTAAAAAAGAATAGACTATAAGATCTCTATCGTTCATTCGATACAGTAACGAGTATTATACTCTAAATATTTTATATATTTTTGCATCTTTAAATTCTACACGAACGTATAAGCATCCGTAGTTTAAGTATGACTAATAAAATGTGTGGTATTTCGGGTGAAGAATTGGAAACAGTTAAGGGAAGATAAAGGAAACGCGTGTTGCCAGTTGTGCGTTTATCCGATGCGAAAATTTTCACTCCGAAATCCTCCAATTTTCCAAATTCCTTCGATTCGAAAACATTAAAATTCGCTGCGTTCCTTTTCGAACGTGTACAAATTGGCCCACATCGACTCAAATATATTTAACTAGAAACTCGTTCATTTCGAGTCGTTTCCACTCGGAGATGTTCGATTTCCAGAAACGTTTTACTCGGATTGGACACGGAAGAAGCGAAGATTGATTCGGTTACTCTCGTGCATACTTAAATCGTACGAATAGAATCCATTTACCGCGGAAACGTTGCCCATTTATAGAAATCGTCGCCACGCGAGTAAACGCACGAAAGGCACCCATAACGTAACGAAACACGCGGCAGCATTCGTGTAAACGTAAAAACGGAGCGTCGATAGGTAACGTGTCGTTATGTGGATTCTCGGCGAGAGGCTGGAGACGACGGCAATCTGTTTTCTCCTGGTCGTGAAACTGCGCCACGTGTCTGTTTTAAAAGTGGCATGGAACGACCGAATGCAACGCGAGATCAAGCGGAAAAAGGTACGAAATATAAACTGGAGGGTTGCGCGTGCAGGGGGAAAGAAAATAAAAAGACCACGGTCGATTATCTCGTACGTGCAATACCGATTGCTTACTACCATCGACTACCAACTGCACCCCTCTATGTTTTCGCTCCCCTTTTGTCCCCTTTTTGTTACATCGAATAATATTTTTGCTCTTTCATCTAAAACCAACAGCACGCGAATAAATATTTTGATTTTTCCATACAACGAGAAGCTTCAGCGTTAACGGCGGAATAAATTGATCGCGGTGCGATTAATCTTGAAAAAAATGTCGACGCTTTCAATGTTTCTCTTTTAATCCTGCGATTCACGGCGAAGAAACGTTTATACGGTATGTGCACGCTTTGCCGACGGCCGTATCAACGGTTGCGATCCATTAGTCAGGCACTTTATGAAATTTAATAATCGGACGACGTTCGATGTCGTCGGTCTAGTCTGGTTCCATAAATCACAGCGGCGTCACAGTGACTTTCAACAACGATGTCCGATTTGTGTGTCAGATTTAGAATTTCATAGTGGAAGTTTAAACTTTCGAAGTGTTTGATCTTGAAGAAAAATCATTTTTCTAGGAGAAAGTTTCGCATTGTAAAACGATTTTTACTGAAAATTCTCTGTATTTTCTAACTCTCTCTCTCTCTCTGTCCCTCTCTTTCTTTGACAGGCGTTAGAATGCCACGAACTTAGCCCACTGGATACTCATGAAGAGTACTCAGCGTCCTCCTAAATCTTTCGCAGTGCAAATAAAACGGCTAGTAATATCTCGTCTTGAAGATCTGCACCATTTCAACCCTTACAACATTAGAACACGAAAGATTCATATCGACGAATGTCATTTTCGAGTTCTTAATCTTAACTCCCAAGTTTGTTAATTTCAACTCCCGACTGTTACACGTAGTCAGAGATTGTTGAAAAAGACGAGTTGCGAATTATTCAGCCGTTCCCTGTTTTCGGACGTTTGCGAGCGTTTGATATGCTTCGCATCGCGTCCAATCTCCAAGAATTAAGAGCTACTACGAACAAAGCACGAGATTCGAATCAACCAAACAACAGACCGATACTAATTAACTAAATCCACCGCGTCTACGCTAAGCTGGCAAGTAATAGCTATAAATTCGCCTAAACCCAGACACCGATTCTAACCGCGCCGTTTATCCCCCGCCCCCCTCCAAAAAAAAAGAAACAAATAAAACCGGCGAACCAACCAAAGGGAAAGAATCGACGATACATTGCTATGGAACAATTCATTGTAGGATCGATAGATTCACGTCAGCTTGCGCGATACATTATCGCGGATAGGTGAAACGTCTTGGAAACGAAATCGAGCGATCAATTCCGGTGGAAGTGGAAACATCCCGAATCGGCAATAACTTCGAGTACACCCCTGTTTCTTTTGATACGAAAAAGAGAACTGGACGGAGAAAAGGGAGAAACAAGGTCACGAGCGACGGTAGGATGGTGAAAAAAATAAAAGTTCGATCAAGCATCGATAAGAGATTTCCTCGGACTATCCAAGATTTTCGTTTCGAGGGACATCTTCGTCGTACCTTCCAAATCGTCCAAGGGGATCAGAGACACATATATGTACATACATAGTTCACGAACGTGGGAAACACGTGAGGGGGAAGCGTATGGGGAAATGGGTCGGGAATAATCGGCGTATGAGAGATCGATAGTTGTATAGATGGATCCAAAGGGCCGGCGACGCTGATTGGTAGCGCTTCCGGCTTCTACCAAAAATACGCTCGAACAACCTGCTTCCTTTTTCTATCGCGTTTGACGGACAACCGATGTCCCGGTAGCCACCATCACGTTTGTACGTTGGCATTTCGGTCTTTCTCCGACTTGGAACGAAAATATCCGAACACGTGCACAAAGTTTCTACGAATATATTATTACGATGATAATACAAAATCCATATTTAACGAAACGCTACTATCGCACTTGTACTGCTAAAATTTCAATCAACATAATTTACATAATTTACATTGATATTAGCAAAATGTTTGAACGGTCAAGTGTTTATCATATTAATAAGCGTAATATTTTTAGCGAAACCATCTATGTTTAGCACAGTTACTCATGGTGTATATTAATTTTTTTATCAAATATACGTTTGCACTACATATCCTGCAACTTCTGCACGTATTTTCGGATTGGTTTCGAACTTGACCGGTATAATTATGACAGTCGTATTTCCTACTAAAGTTCCAAAATGTTTTATATATATTTAATGTTTCATAATATGTACTTTTACGAGCAACTGTGCAGATCTCGAAAGATCTCGAGACTCTTGGAAAGAACTATGCTCGGGTACATTGAAACCAGTCCGACATCTTTCTCCGAGATGACCCGATTTCTTTCTCTTTTAATTCGTATGCTTTCGTTCGACGTGCACGATATATGCAAATGTCGTGATATAAATGTAAATTAAGTAGACTTCTGTTGCTAGGTTTGAACTGGATCGAGAAATCGAAAAGATATATTAATGTTATGATTCTGAATTTTCTGTCCTCTACATCATCGAGAGCTTTATAACGCATGCACGAAGGTAGTTCTAGCTCCGAGGACTCTCAAAGGTTCGAGAATTCTCTGCTTCCTGGAATAATTCGCTCGTTGCTAGGGAGTGATCTTGTTGGAAATGGTCGTGAAGTCGACGTTAAGGGACGAGAAATATCCTCGCAAAAGCTCTTTCGCGTAAACTAGTTGTTTGATGAAGTTGAGCATGTTGCGAGTCATCTGATGGATCACTTTAGTTAAGAATGGAGCATGGAGGAACAATATCGACTGATTTAAATTCAGATAAGAGACCAGCACAATGGCGAATGATTCTTCAGAGACACGTTCCATTATGATCTCTAAATATAACTAATAATACGACATAATTCGAATACGAGGAAGAAACTCAGTAGCAAATAGTTCTCCAAAGAACTCAGTTTATCCTCTTACGATCGCTAAACGTAATTATTTCTGTGCAAAATATCTGCTCAATGACCTGCCCATTAAGCTGAAAAACCGTGCAACAAGGAAAAACCTGATGAGCAGGAAATCCATAAACGACAGCATTAAAATATCACGCGAGTAATTTATCCGGGAATAAAATTAGGAAAATACTAACGAAGAGAGATCAGAGTGCTCTGGTAATTTAGCAGGGTGAAGGATGTTGAAAACGAAGGAAGCGGTTCGTTAAGCGAAGTTGGCTGAAAATGTGCAAAAAAGAAAAAATAAGATTTCTCTCCGGCGAAGACGAGGATACAACAGCTGGTCGGAAAGACGACTTTCGAAAGAGAACAAGAGACGGTATCTGGAAAACTCGCGATTCAACGTGCGCGACGCGGCTCTTTCAATTACCGAGGCCTCCGGTTGCATCAAACGCACCTTTTCCTGGCTTACTCGAAGATGCGCTCGAGGAAAGCTTGGCAGATGCCCGTTCCATTTCCCGGCCGCAATTTCCTCGACATCTGGTTATGTCTATACACACGATCGTACATATATCGTACAGTTCACGTGTTCTCTTTCTCGCTACCGAGTCTTCAACCGCACAGTTCATTTCCAACGGAATCGACGATCTTGTCGACGCGAGAACGTGTCCGACACACGGCTGTGTTGATCTGATTTCCTGATAATCAGAACTCGATTCGCATTTACCGACAGCCACGACCTCGCAAGATCGAACGAACGTTCAGAAACGATTTCATTCCATTACACGGCGAATCATCGTGCGTTCGGAAGGCTCCGTCGACTAGCAATTGACAACGAAACGCTCGAATCCTGAAATTTTCTAATTTGAAAGAAACTTCGATTCGAGATCGTATCCGGAATTACTTTGTTCGCAAGAAGTGTTACGTCGCGTGAAGTGGTCCGCGCGACGTCTCTAGTTGTCTGGCAGCCAAGAGTCTGCACCGCTATTCAGACCCCGAACAAACCTAAGGACCCACCATAAACCTGGGCTTTTAGTTTACCTTTTGTCTTGATATTCATAACTGACTCCTATTAACCTGGAAGGAATCATTATTCCTGTAAGTGTTATCGGTTCATGGACGGACCCTGGAACAGTCCTTAGGTTTATTATGCGTTCGTACTAATTACGGAGAAAGCGAATATTTCCCTAACGGGAAAGCTGTTTTTTTCCCATGAACAAGGCCACCCCGAGCTTGCTTGAGTAATGCTACGAGGACGCATCTTCACTGTTACTACGATATTCGGATGGTCAACACCTGACGGCTTCCTCAACTAGGGAGCAGTCACCTCTCTGATACACATCTTAGATACACATCTCAGCTGCACACCTCAGATACACATCAGAGTTATACATCATATAAAGTGTAAATCGTTGTTGAAAATATATAGTATCAACCGCAGTGTTCTACAAAAACAACCACCCCTATTGCCCTAACCGAAATACGAGGATCGAACTGTTCGTGGTGTCGATTATTCTAATCGTAACGGGAATTTACGACTCCCGTTGATGCGTTTCCTCGCGATCGCGTCTCCCCGCGACTGGTCGAACAAACAAGAAGCTTGGAATGAATCTTTAATTTACTATATCTCGAAGATATAAACCGGTCGCGATGACGTGCATGATCTTGGTCGAAATAACCAGCAAGACAGGGATAACGGTGCGTAGCAGAAAACAGGCTAGTCCACGCGGTATTGGCCGGCGTGGTTAGTCGATCAATCAATCAACCTGAACGAAGCTCAAAAAGGCACGAGTGCGCGTTCCAAAACGAAGCACCTTCAGCCACAATAAAATACGCAATATGTCAGCGTTATTTACGAGGATTGGAAACTGTCGCCCCAGCGTGCCTCGTCCCCAAAGAGATGCGTCATCGCGTTAAAATCGCTCTACTCGCGGGCATCGAGCTTCGAGTGTCCATTGATTCGCTCATTGTCGTTCGTGGTCGTTGGAGAAACGAATCTACTAGTACGCGCGCCAGTCGTGACTTTCATCCTTCCCAGATTTAACGTCGCTACTGGTCCGCGACGGAAGCGGAAAACGGGTCAACGCAGATTTACAGCGCGAGCGACGACTACAAAGGTCGTTGGTTATCGCAAAGGTAGCGAGAAAGAAACTTTAATTCGATCGCCAACTACATTGACCCGTTTGCAGTGGCGCATTTCCATGCAAATAGCCGCGATAAAAGAAGGAATTCTACCAAGCTCTATGATCGGCTATCGTCAAACGATTTCTAGTCGGACTATACATATAACATGCATATGTATAGAAACGATTCATTAGCTGTTCACGAGATGGGAGCTTCGTCCGATCGTTTTGTTATCGGCGAGACAAATATGTTTCTGGGAAAAGCTTTCTTATTTCTCTTCTTCGTGGAACGCGAGTGAGATACGGATAATTGACGTGCGTAAAACGGTTGTTTTCTAAATTTATCTTAGAATTCTAGACGTTCTTGTATAGAAAATCTTAGAGAAAAATCTAATCTGTACTTTTATTGGTCACCGTGTACAACAGAAGATTCTCGCTGCCCGAAATCATTTCCAACAACTGGAAGGGCTAGCGACGCGACGGTCAATTAACGAATCAAAACCCCGGCCAGTTAACACGATGCCACTGTAATCTGCTCGTTACGTTCGTGGGGGCGAGTTTTGTTGGGAGATGTCACCGACGGACCGTGAAGTCTCCACGGTTCGTTGTGTGTCGCCAGGAAAACGAGCAAAGAAAGCTGGAAGAACGAAAGCGGAACGCACGATGAAAACCGTGCTTCGTCTCACTCTGTTCGAGCTGTTATACATACTTTTCTGCACGCTGTTGCCCTCAGAGCCGTTTTGGAATGGCCGGTTTTAATAAATCCGCGACACATGTGCCATCCGCGGATAACGCCAGCCTTGAATCCCGTAGGGAAGCGAGCACGATCTTCTCTTTCTCTCTTTCGTTGCTAATGACGCAGCTTTAGAACTTTCGAGTGTAACGAGCCCGAGAGGCAAGTGCTTCGAGGATTGAAAAGAGCGAGAGAGTAGCCGTCGCGTCCAGCCAACCGGCCGAATTGTCTTCATGCGAAATTTACGACAAGCCGTACGGTCACTCATTCTCGTGAAGTTCGCTTCAAATGGAACGACACGGATAAATGGATTCCACTACGGCGAGATACGAGAGGAAAGGGAATCGAAGTTACCAGAGAGATTTACAAATCGAGCGTCGCGACGCGTTTCGGTCCTACAGAGACCGAGAATGATACGTGGAAGTGCATCGCGTTCTCTTCTGCCGCGATTAATCCTTTTACAACGGAATTGTAGGCGGTAGCCACTCGAGACTCAGGAATTTCCGAGAAAATATTCGCCGTGTGTAGCTTAATTGGGAAGGCACCGACCCGGCAAACGGGAGTTCCGGGTTCGAATCCCGATCCAGCAATCCGAACGATCGAATATTTCTCTCCCTACGGAATTGTTTTTAGGAAAATTCCTCTTATCGGTTATCGACAGCGATCCTTTTTCGTGATTTTGTAAAGAAGACAAAAATGTGAGTCCAATTCTATTAAAAGTAAAGGCGTTTATGATCCAGTTAGTTAATAATTCATCAAAGAACAGAGGAGGGTTAAGACAGTTGTTAAACAATCGGACTTTGTCCAATGCGATTGAGATTTTATAAAAAGAGGTTCTTCGGTGTCGAGATTAAAGAAAGAATCGTGGAGAACGAGATGGAAAGATCACTGTCCGATATAAAAGCTACAAGATAGAAATTACAGGAAACACCTTAGCAAACATATAGAACCGTTGCTGACAAATTCTTTCCCTGGTATTTGTAAAACTTTCTCCGATCGTGAGAGCTACATCAACGAAAAGCTGCTCGCGAGTGTACCGTCCGTTCGATCGCCATTATTTTCATTGTTTCCGATCGAAGAAACTCGCGGGAAGGCTGAATTCGTACAAAAGAATGGCGGAGAAAAGCGTTGGCCTAAACGAGACCAAGTCGAACGAACGAATTCCTCCTTCGAGTGCACTTGTTCGTATTATTTACATTGTTCCGTGACGAGACCGAAGTTCGAACGAATCTTTCGTTCGTTTCGAGAATTCCCGGAGCACGTCGAGGGAAATCCATTTGACGAACCGCATTGTTAAAACTTCCGGCGTGCCCTCAGCGACAGAAATTTTTAATAGAACCTCCAACGACGATATCTTAATTAAAAATCTTTGTATTTCATCAAGCTCGTTCCTTCGAACTCGAAAAGGGTCGCTTCTATTGGAGAAATCTTTAGTTGAGGCGAAAAATAAGTTATCGTGTCGCGATGTAGAATAGATGTATATGTAGAGGAGAGCAACTCTGGTTCGCCATTTTAACTTGGCAAGAACGAGGAAAAGATCGAGCCCTATCGTCGAGCCAGTTTCCCATCAGCGACCACGAAGCCCACGCGCTCCCTCCATCTGCTGTGCTACCCGCGCTGCCTATCTGGCGAACTAACTTTCAGACAAATTAGCAATTTGCCAGCATCAGGCTAGGTCTCGGGCCGCGGATTGGTCTGGGAGGTAATAGCCTGACGGCCGAAAATTACGGACCGCCTATTCCGTGTCGCGCACATCCCAATAAATTCTATATAGTTGCACACAGTGTATAAATTCGTCGCGTTATCACACCGCGGAAGTTGCGCCTTCCAGACGCTACCTCTTATCGAGATTTAAGTTTCTCGCGTGAAAGATGATTCGATATGCATATAGGATACGGTCATGGATTCTATAATAACTTGCCAACTATTCGATGATATACGGTGGCTTGCGAAAGTATTTGGTTATTTATGGCGAGCAATTTTTATGCAATATATATCGCGTGATGTTACATAGTCCATGTAGAAATTTCATTAGTTTTGTAACGAGACACGATCGTTATGATTATATCGATAAAATTTCAAATCAATCTGACAATGTACGAGCAAATTATAAGACTTTTACTGTTTGATAAAAAATTAGTACGAACGCGAGTCGTAAAGACGATAATTATCACGGAATATTGAAACTTATCGACACGACCGACGATTATCCGTTTAAATGATTTTTACGATTCTCAACTTCTATGAATATTTTCATGTTTTACCTGTTTCATGTTTTACCAACGTATTAATAACAATAACGATATCCGAGAAGCATAATAGTCGTATCTGTCGTGATAACCGTATCTTATTACAATGCTAACGAGATTTCAAAATGTTTTGCATAACACTCGTAGTATATCGGTAAAACGTTTCCATAATATATCGGATAGATGCTTCTGAGAGCTGCTACTATTGTATACATTTCCTATAAACGTCATAATTCACGAATAAACTCTTAACGACTTCAAAGCTTCACCGCCCGTTGTTTTCTAGCTATTAAACAAAATCTCAGTCACGGTAATTCCAGATTTCTCATAAATACCAAAGAGTCACGTTCGCGTCGTAAAAGCTATTCGCGCGACGTATCTAAACTCAGCCCGAAAACTTTGAGGGATGAAAATGTCAGAGACGCGAAATAACACCGACAGAGAGAGAGAGAGAGAGAGAGAGAGAGAAACAAAGAGAGAGAGAGAGACGAATCGAATTTAATTAAATCGTCCGACCCTTAATTACGCGACTCGAAGTAAACGATGGTTCGAGAAACCATTCGACGCAGAGAAAGAGAAGAAGAGAATGACGACGAAAGTTATGTTTTCCTCTCCTTATCTGACGCGGCAAGTTTGCCGCGTTTACCAGGAAAACGAACGTACAATTCCAGGACGGTGGTTGGTTTATATAGACCACGGTCTGTTCTGATATTAGCCTCATGAAGACGTCCAGCAAGCAGTAATTGAGCATTAGGGGTGGACGTAGAGGACCCAAGGGCGTGGGCGCAAGACCAGGTGGTAAACGATCCAATTACTGAAAAATATATCTGAGATTACCCAACCTAAACCGAGGGTTATTAGGTGGAGAGGAAGTCGTGGTCGTGGTCGTCGTCGTCGACGGTGCTGCGACTGGTCATTAACGAAGGATAAAATTAGCTGACGTATAAAAATCCTACGATTAAATCCTACATCGACGTTGCAGAGAACATTTTCATGGAACGTAGCTGTCATTGAATATAACGACGTAAAGCGATAAAACGTAGCACGTTGAAGACGATTTTCAAGGGCGGAACGACATGGCAGTTTCCGGGAAAGTTGGCGGAAGTAGCCTTGCAGCTAAATGAACGGAAGATGGAAGCAATTTTACGAAGAATGTGTATTTTACTGGTTATTCGACGGAACGAGGTTGTTTCCAGGCAACGAATCGCGTTCAACCAAACGGAAATTGAAGGTAACGAAAAAGGTAACGGAAAATAATAATGAAAAGCACAGGGAAACGTCGTGGGATAGAAATGTTTCTTGAAAGACAGATAAGTCGGGAATTTATTAACATTTCCTTCCGCTTCGATGTACGTACGACGATTCACGAAAGTATTTCAACATTTATCACAGAAAGCTTTCATGAATATATATTGTGTCTACGCGTATATGTATTACGTGTATAGGATATATGGATACGAGTTATATTAAACTTTCTGAGATTCCATTAGCGCTATTGCGACATACGACTCTACCGCGATTGTATCGATCATTAATATCCGGGCTTATTAATATAATGAATGACTCTCCGATCCATTGTACATAAGCTTTCTTTTGTCGAACTTTTGCGTCAAACTTATGAAGTTACCACTTTCGTGCTTGCATAAATTTATTCGTTGAAGAATAGAAAACGAGTCGTCATATTGCTCGCATTTTACGATGCAAAGAGAATATTCATCGAATTTGTTTACCAGTTTCGTTGATTTCTCGTTTGTCGATCGTTACTTTATCCTATCACGTTCGTTGCGATCGGAAAGTAAAACAAGCAACGAGGTAAAATGTCGAATTTCCGGCCGTAAATTCGACACGTTCGGTAACGGTCACGTTGACAGGATCTCGCTTTCCAGTGGCTTCTTCGTCGACTCGTTATCGATTCGTTTACACTGCTTTATAAACGCTCGGTACTTCGATAATTTATCCGAAGGAATTCAAACATTTCATCGTCGGTTCTTTGTTCGTGACCTTGGCGCCCAAAACGGGACAACTCCAAGAGACCATTCCAATTTTACTGTAGACGTTTTTAGGTACAATTTACCCATTATCTTTCTCCTCATGCAACGATTTTTCAAGTATGACACTAACGATGAGATTAATGTTCTTTAAGTTATTAGAATAAAAAAAATTCCATCGTGGATACTTTTTAAATAGGAGAAGAAGTTTTTGAACGGAGATGAAATGAATGCAATGCTCTTCGGTCAAACAGAAACGAACAAAAATTTCGGTAGATCGCAGCGAACGTCGAATGGTTTCGGGCCAACGCAACATGCAAAATATGAAACCGCTTTTAAAAAGCTTTATAGATCCCAACACAAATCCTCTGTATCCTAAAGTCATCTTTTTGAACTATAACATCGGTCCTGTAACAAAGCTTTTCCCATATTCTCGTTACCAAAACGGAAGGATCGTTGATCGTGTTTTATCATGGATAGAAACGACGCTTCCAAAAAAACATCCCGAATTCACAAACGAGCCTTTGTGCCGGAGCAAGCAACCAACCGTCGATAAATCAACTAAAAGATGCAAGAACCTTAAACGTTTTCGTTATTTACATACAGAGAAAATCGTGTAACAATCTCGAGCCAGAATAACTCGCGAAAATTCTATCCTCTCCTTTCATTAACGACATTCATCGACCATCGACCAAAGTACGTAACCAGTTTATCGAAAGTGTTCCCCGAATATTCCAGCTTCACATATTCCATAAGCTTATTCTCTTCGAATCGACTTTGCGTTGCCCCAGGGGAACGATATGCTGACGTACAAAAAGCTGCTGAAATCGAGACACACGGAAGAAAGGAAAAGGTAGGGTTTAAAAATTCATTTCCTGGCTATTCGTCGCTTTGCCGTTCTTTTTGTCTCTTGTATCTCGTTTGTAGACCTCGCACAGACCTCTGCAACTCGCATTTGAAACGTTCGCGCACATTTAGAGACTGAAGTCGCGTTCGCGTAGCCACTGACGCAAGCGACGCTGATGGACTGAAGAGGCCGCAGCGTAGATCTTTCGTCGAGCTCGTCCCATTTCCTTCCGAGGAATCTTAATTCGACGACGACGCTCATTTAACCTGACGCGACTAAAAACTCAGTGTAACGCGCCGCAAATATCGTTGTGTTTCGCTTGGGACAACGACTCGCGGGATATTACTGGCCTGACGAATTAATTAATTAGTGGCCGCGAAGCAAACGAGAAAAAGAGCTTCGTCCAGACACCTGTTGCCAGCTTCAAGTTGAACGATGGCTTTTTGAAAATGTCTCGCCTTGAAAATTCCAGATAAAAAGAGGACCACTTGGTCCTGGGGAAGTTTGGGAATGGCGATCGTGGAAAATCGAGCATTTCACGGATGACAAAATTAATGGTCTTGGGTCTGAGTAATTTTCCCAAGGAGAGAACCGTTCGACGAACGTTTGACAGCGATTAGAACGAATTTCTACGTCGAGGAACAGAATCTAGTTTTGGCGATCGAAGAACTGACCGAGAGAAGCCGCCTGTGGAGTCGCATAAACTTTACGTTACTAGAGTTTGGAACGATTGGTATTACGACAGAAGTCTATCGTGGGCGATCGAATCGATTGAAATGGACATTGAAAGCAAAACAGATGCCTTCGTTGAACCTTTGGAAGGATTTTCTATTCAACCGTTAGAGTTCCATTCGCTTGAAACTGTTATAGAGGAATATCATAGAAAGAGAAAAAAGAAATGGTTAGTCACTGGAATATATAGCAGAGATGGAAGTCTGACAAAGATATGTGGATTTGCAATCAAATCGATTTCGAGGCAATCGGTCTTTCGAGTAGGAATAAGCCAGCGTTCCTTTGTATGATCGCATGTACTCTAATATGATTGACATTTTGAGATTCCGCGTGCCAACAACTAATAGGAAAATGGATGTGCCTTTCTACGAATTGCCTCGGAAATACAGAACATATTTCTGCGGACGTCAGTCGCATCTATTGCGTGGGACGGCGCGGAACCCAATTATCTCTGCAACCTTACTTAAGACAAAATTAACTTACGTTGAAATTTTCTCATCCTCCTTTGTACGCTTCTTTTAAAGAGTAAGAAAGAAGAGACCCGATATTATTTAAAATCGTCGTGATTTAAAAAGAGAGTTGGAAATTTCTACGTTTAAGGAAGTTAGCACAACCAATTTAAATAAATACAAGAAATTTGTTTCTAAGAGTTATCGACAATTAATCGATCTACTAGTGTCTAACCATAATACATTGGTAAAAAAAAAAAAATGTAATATTACGTCAACAGTTGTTAAAATATGTTTACGTCATTGTAAGAAATATGGGACGAATTTTTTGATTCCTAAAAACCGCAAGAAACTACAGGAAACAGCCTTCTAAACGCAACCTATTGAAACATAGTGAGATTCGAGACACGCGTTTGTTATGACTGACTGTCCAACTATGTTTTATCGCATGCCAGATATTCGTAGCGACCCTGTTTAATTTAAATCGCGAAACGGTATGCGCGTTGTCGCCATACCAAACGTCTCCACTTCGCGTTTACGAGTTTCCTGATCTTTGCCGCATAGTGGATGAAAATGTTCCGCGAGAGAAAGAGAGCAAAATATGAAACACGTCGACGAAGAATCCATCGCCATATATTTGCACTATGTTATTCATAACATTAATAAATTTTCCAAGTATACGAATCTATCTCTCTAAATTCGATCCTATCTAAGATAATGCGAATTGTTTCGGCGTTAAAACATTGTCAAGTACATTGTGCTTATCGGCGACGAATTTTCACAGATATCGATGGATATTGAATCGAGGACAAAGAAAGAACGAACCTTTGAAACGTAATTCGATTGAACGCGATGAAATTTCTTTTTGCTTCTTTCAGTCTCTCGGTTAGATCTGAATATTTTATTATACAGGATCAACACGGGCACACGTCCAATCGCTTTCGACTAGGAAAACCGGCTCGTTCAACGGTATCTATCGTACACACAGGATCGTTGCGGGCTAAATCCACGATCAGCGTAACAAGCTCTAGGTATCGAGCGACCAGTAGAATCGATAGTTTATTAACCTTCTCCTCGACCTACGTGGATAGGATTTTACCGCGCGTATATACGTAGCTTCCAGTTTGGCCGCGATCTGAAATAAAATACCGCGGCTTCCAAGCCAGCTCCAACTATCGTATCAGCGGACGACCTCGTTCTGCTTCATTTCGGCTGATCTCGCGTTTTGATTTTTCGCGCCATTTATCTCGAGGAACACGTGCCATCGTTCGATCGCCGAATAGAGGGCATAAAGTTTTATGTAAGTGCATCGATCACTGACTTTCGATTCACCTCCGTCCCCTTTCTCGCTGTATCTCATAGACGCGAAGCTTATTCTCGTTTCGCCAACGACGACGAGTCGTCTTCGTGGTGTTCGTGGTGTTCTTGGCTCGATACGGACCGAAAGAACATAGCGTCGCGAAACTTAAATCCTTTCTGCCACGACACGGAGATTTATATATTTCGAACATAACTCGTTAACCAAAGCTGGCTCTAGGCAACTCTCGGTCGAATTCCCGTGCGCTGTGCTCGTCTCTTTGTTCCGTTGCTCGTTGACTTTATATACTTCGAACAACGGACTCGTTTGTTCGTCTGGCTTTGTCTTCTCTTATCCCCATCGACGTTCCACTCTCTTGGGTAGCTACGGTTCCGCGACATTTATACGGCCTGGGCCTATAGACGACCAGACGAGAAACGAACGCGGGCTACTAATCGCGTTCACGAATCGTCGTGCCAAAGCGAAATACAGCGGATCGGCTGTCGCGCTTAGCGACGACGGAAAATTGGAGCTAACGTGATCGAGAGATTAACTAGCCTCGTTAAAAGCCGCTATTCTTGGAGGGTTCGAGCCCGAGAGAGTTTCTGCCCGCTCCCGCGTATCATTCTGGCCAATCTTCTTGAAGCGACGGCTCGTTTCTTTAAGGGGTTGCGTGCTACACTCTAGTGGCACCAGTGACGTGGATCTGACAGCGAGCAGAATGCCTGCCTATCCGCTCGATTCGAAACGTTCTCTAGCGCGCGCCATTCGTTCTGCCTCGTGCCACAGTATCTATGTGGTTGTCTCTCTCGTTCGACGACAGACGTAACTGCGTTCGCAGTTTACTTAGAGTTCCTCGTATTCCACACGTTCCATCGAGTACCGCGGCAAATTGCTACGTTACCGCGAGAGGTAAATAGACAGAGCGCACGTTATTAAGATCTTTGTGTCGTAATCGCCTTGAATAGTCTTTGTTCGACAAAACGTCTCGTCGATGCAATAATTTTCTAACAATTGACGATGCTTTTTTTAAACTCTCTCTATGTATAACGTTAATGCGAAATTGATAAAAGGCATGAGTCTTTTTCTCGGTTAAAACGTTCTATCGTGGCAGTTCGTGCGACTGTGTTTCCGACGATTTCAACGATATAAAAAGATTTTCTTTGGTACGTGGCATTGATGGGTTTTTAGAATCGATAAAAGACACAGTTGTTACAGGGCATTGCCTAACAACGTGGAAATTTCCGTCATTGGCAAAGTCGCAAGGAATCTATGCATGTGTACGAAGAGTGGCGGTGTTACCGATGCGGGAAAGATCCAAAGTTTTATAAAAGTATATCGGAGCCCCGCGGCATTATCTAGCTACGTACGTCGTACCAAACAGTGGGACGAACTTAAATATATTCGAGCACGTGACAAATGAGTCTAAAGTATCCTCTCTATTTATATTCCACGTTTACCTGCTCGACATTTACATGCGGGTAATCTACAATTGTGGGTCCAAATTGTCAGACACGTGTTACGCATCTAAATCGCGCCTCTCTGCTTTCTTATTTCTCTATCGTTTTCGCCGAGACTAACCGAACACGTACAAAACGGTGAAGAAACAAAACTATACAATGTAAAAAGAAACTGTCGTTTGATAGTTGCAAAAGTATTAATTCTTTTTGCTAAAAAAATTCTCGACTGTGATTAATAAGAAAATTAATTTGACGATTGTTCGCGTACTTTGATAGAATTTTAATTGGTTTAATAATATTTCGATGGTCATTTTTAACGATAGCATCGAAGACTCGTGGAATATTAAAATCTTCATAGACGAACGTCGATAGGGAGATATAGCGTTAATATAGAAAATAGAACAGTTCGTGTATTAATGGCAGAAGCATATAGAATACGAATATGATGGCTTCTAAAGCTATTTCCTGTTTCGTCATACCGAAGTCGATTAGGTGATTTGGATCTTCCCGGTACTAAACACGATACGTTCTAAATAATATTCTCGTGCAATTTCGATTTATGAATAATCAAGGATTAATTTCAATTAACTTTGTATAAAAACTATTATCCCTATGATATTTCAAAAAGATACCTACTCAATTTTATCACGTATATTTGGAACATTGTTCACGCTATTCAACATCCTCTCAAGAGGAGCGGTATCTTTTGGAAAATCGATTAATAATAACAAAAAAAAAAAAAAAACAATCACTAGAGAACAAGGAAAATTATGTTATTCTTGAAGAATATTAGACACGACCGAGTTAAACTTTCAGAAGAATTATTATTGCGAAGAATATCAACTCAAGAAGAAGCGAGTCGTCTCATCTTAATTTTAACGGGTGTTCAAGTTTCCAAGGAACGCGAAACGGAAAATCAGACTCGAACGACAGGAACGTCGATGCGATCGCTGTGTTACACGGTGAAACTCGCCTCCTCTCTCCGGATTCTCATTTCGTTGTTCAAACAAGGATCCAGGAGAGACCACTACTCGACTCTCGATTTAATCGTGTCGAGCGGTGAATCGATGCCACGGGGCAAACACGTCGATCGGTATCGCGACGAACAGCTGCCGATTGCCATGAAAACTTGCCGATCAGCTACTCGGCCGCGTTTCCTTTGCGGAAAAAAGGTCGAATCTACTATACCTTTCGATCCAATGAAACTTTCATCCGTAAGATAGTTCGGATAGTCACGGAGAAAAGGTTAGAAGTACACCGGTCGACCTCACCTTCTGATCTTCTTCTCGAACCTAATTGATCTAGTGCTCCGATCTACCGATCTGTGTTCTCTGCGACGTCATTCGTTAATACGAAATACAGTCGCTTACGAAAATATTTTAACGCTTGCTATATAGAAAACTTTTACGAATATATTCGAGTTTACAGATGATCGAAGGTGGAACTGAATAAAGGTTGTCTTGGCGTTTAAATTTATTCGCTGGTTTTACGAGAAGTGGCATAAATAACCGGACCCGTTGTTTGGATTTGTCTTAGACTGTTGCTGCATAGATTCGAGCGAGTATGATGGGTATTTTAGAAGGCTGAGAGATTACGAGACGTTAATTGTTTCTTACTTGATAGGATGTACGCGTGATAGACCGAAGAATGTGGTGTAGGGCGTGAAATGATCTCGCCAGCCAACCGCACTGCCAACAATTCCGACAGAGAATTGAATTTGACGCACTAAATCTGTCTAAGTCACAGCGTTGTCACTAAGGAATTAAGTTATCAGGCGTGTTTTATTAGGCGCGTTAACGCGCCCCTTCTCCGATTTGCTTAGAAAAAGAAAAAAAGAAAAAAAAGAAAGAAAAACCTGCTCGTCTGATCGTTCGATACTCTTTATAATTCCATTGATTCTCAGTGTCTGGACTAGTCGACACGATTTCTGAAATTAAAAAAAAAATCTACTTCGTGGAAAACTTGACGATTTCGGGATGATGGGAATGAGCAAATTCAGGAGATCACAGAGGACACGTAGAACACGATGATTCAAGGATCGTAGAGTAAGAATCATGAGAGTATCATCTTTGGATTCTCAAATATTTAGATAGTATTGATGTATATATTGTTTGTTCGTTATTTCACTGTTCGATCCTTGATGTATTAGAGAAGAGGAAAACAGCGGTGACTCGTTTGTTTCACGAATAGGAAGTAAAAAATTGCTAATAGATTACAGGCGTTCGAAGGAGAGCGCACAACGCGGGAATAAAGCCAAAAACTTTCCAAATATTCTTCCATCAACAAACACAGAATCACTGCCCATATTGGAAACTTCAACAAGTAAAAATCATTCAAGCAACACCGTTATCTTAGTATCAAAACTTTGCTTCTAGCCTGAAGCAGCCCCGAGACTTTCTTAACGACCTAACGGATTCGCAAACTTTCCCCTGTGTCTTTCACCGACGAACTTTGGAAAATACGCCGAGAAGAGAATAGTTGGCGAGTAATCGACCAGTTTCGAACGTCCGCGAATCCTTCGACCGATTCCACAAGATCGAGAAGATCTGAAGGCCGTAGCGTCGCGCCGGACCAATTACTCGCTGAATTCGAGTGTTCAGGAGCTGGACTAGAAATTTCGTGCATTCGAAAGTACTCGTGTCGGGTATGAGTGACGCGACGTCAGCCTGCGTGTAATTGGACCGAATTCCACGAGTTCGTGTCTGCTTGTCGTTTAGGTGAAATCGTATCCATAGCTTTATACCTGGCACGCGATCCGCGCCACCGTTTCGCTCGCTCGTTCTTAGCTTCTTGCGGTTGTTACGCGTTTAATTACTTCGAGAGATCGTTTAGTCGCGCGAAAAGTCGCGTGTCAGCTTGTTCAAATCGAGCTAGAGCGATGTCAAAGATTTTTCTTATTCGAAACTGATCGTTAAGTTTAGTTTACTTGCTTACTACCTGCTTACTATCTGCGAATAATTCAAGCAAATGCATACTTTTACGAGCAAAATCGAAAGAGTAAGATTTAGAACAGGGATTTGCTTCGCTTATCGAACGGTGTAACAGCTACTGTACCGCGAACATTTTCTATATTTTTACCTTCATACTATTACTTTCATTTTGCGAGTTTTTGCACGCTTAATTTCCCATAGACGCATAGAAATCCACTGATTACATTTCTGTATTGTGTTTCTTCCGTTCGTTCCTACTCCAACGTTTTTATTAACAATGTATCGCGATCGAGGTTAAAGGTTCAGCTTTTACAATCACTGGTCGATGCACGTGTATGTGTAAAGCAAGAACTGTCGAGATCATAGGGCACAGTGGTATTTGAAACAGGACGAATGGGAGATTGCGAGCATTGAATGCAAATGTTGCGATCGCGATGGCGTGGGTACCGAGCATTAGGAAAACGATTTGTTCTTGAAAAAAGTGTTAAACGCAACATTGTACCTGTGCTTCTAAGCTACAATACAATGTTGGAAATGTGAATGTCGGTAAATGCTGGGTTACCATGACATTTCGCGTAGTCATCGTTGGTTATCGTTGAAACGTGCCATCTCGAGATGGAAGATCTCGCTGTTAAAATCTTCGTTACCTCCGTTTCGACGCGTAAATATTTCCAGAATTCTCTCCGTCGAACATTAACCAGCCACTTTAAGCTCTTTAAATAATCATTCGTTTCGAGAACTTCCTGTCACGGCGATCGATGTAATCGTAATTGAAATAAGAATCGTCGAGTTGGTAAATTCTATTAATAATCCCGGGGACCTTAATCCTGAAACTTCCGCGAGGTTGTAAGGAATTGATGATAATTGGATAGTAATTCCAATCTCTTCGAAGTAGAGCTTCGCTCGACCTATAAGAATATAGTCACCGAGAACTTTGTTAGATTCATCACGAAACTTGGGTCAATTCAAACAACGTTCGAGGCAAGACATGGCAAGAGCAAAGTGCAGAACGTGCACGCCGTTTAAAATTCCTTCAGTCAATCGCGATCTTGGTAATTGTAATTAACTTTCTACTTAAATTCGGCGTGTAAACTTCAGTAAGCACAATTAAGATCACAGAGGCCCGGAAAGAAAGATCTAGGACGACTAACAAATTCAAGATTCGCGAAATCTCAAAGAAAAAGGCCGTCTAAAGTCTAAACGATGGAATTTTCTCTCTTAATTAGCCCCCGAGTGGTGGCTCTGTCATTTTCTGCTCTAAATCTTCGTTCGTTCCGAATTGCACGCGTGATAATCGGCACATTCGATAATCTAAATGCAACGAAAAGAAACTATTTACAGCGGCTCGTGAAAGTACCTCGACGCTTACCATAGAAAATTTTTATGAATATGCATATCGCGTGTGTTGTGCCGTTATTTTATACCGAAACATATCTAAATTTCATTCGCATTCGTTTCGGAGAATCAATTATCGCGATTATTCGCATTATACGGAACATTTCGAAATTTAATTAACATTATAACGAGGCACGACCGTCTTATTATACTGATTATTATACCGATAAAATTTGAAAGCGATCTGAGCAAACGTATATAAAAGTTACAAGATATTTACTGCGAACATACATGTCGAATTGTTATTAGAGTTTTGCGTCGAATCATCATTTGAATTGTGGGCGCGTATCAATTCTTCATTTGGATTTACCATTGTTTAACTTAACTAAATTATACTACACTTAAATTGTTTAACACGAGTGGATGTAACTTTTACAAGGTTTAACAATAAATTAGTTTAACGAACGCTTTTAACAATATTCTTGGCTTCAAACGAATCCACGGTCAACGGGAAAATCCTTGTACAATAGTTTGTATTTTCTCTGTATCGCAAATTACGTTAACTGTATCGCTTGGTATCTTCCAGACTGACTGCCCGATATCCGTAAACTCTCCAAGATCTCAATAAAAGACTGCCTGGATCTCATTTGTCAATTACATATTGATTAGAAATATCAACAAAATTCCAGGCGCCGTTGCTAGGCAGTCCTGCATAGAGCCGGCATTGCTCATGGCCGGGGCTTGTCCGTTAATACAGCGTGTCCCTCAATATCGGAGCTTCTTCTGCCAAGTTAAACGTTCATCCCGTGACCGTGGCTACTACGTTCAGCCACAAGTTGGGTCACCTTCAGCCCAAGTATTCCAAAAGAAATGCTCGATGTCTCTACATCTCCGACATATATTTAGCAAAAAATTAGTATAACAGGTAAAGAGCATGAATAACAATGTTAACGAGTGTCTCACAGGATAAATGTCAAAAGCGTGGATGATGGAGCTGTATAAATACTTTTGCAATTTTCGTGAAACGTATGCTTGTAGCAAATGCTTTCTAACTTCTACATACATTTGCAGACTCGTTTCAAATTCGGCCAATATAATCACGGTACTCTAGTTTCATTAGCATTAATGAAATCTCAAAGTAGATCGCCTAACAGGCGTTCGAATATCTTCTCGAGCCACTGTATACGATGTTGCTGTACCTCGCGAACGTAACTAGCGTGAAAAGTTTCGCGCGATACTTGGTTCGGTATATCGAAATCGTTGGAAATTCGAAATAGGTCGAAGGAGAATTCTGAACGATAATTCCAGGTGGATATGGTCGGAAGAGGACGCAGGATCGCGTCGAAGCCGGTGGAAGGGGCAGCAATCTGCGACGGGAAACGACACGAAATAAATTGCCATCGAGTAATTGTGATTTAAAACGGAAAAATATCGAGAGCACGGTTCTCTAACGAGTACCTTTATCGTTTCGCTACAATGGATCGCACACACGTCGATACGACGCGATGCGCGTCCACGGCGCATCTATCGACTCTTCTTTCTTTTTTCGACTGCAGTGCTTTCGGCGAACCGCACGGATCTCCGTATTTCTGTCTCGATTTCCCGTAAAAGGACGACACATCCGACGTGTCTGGTTGCGTGAATCGTTTGCCTCGTTTGCCCGATGTAACGCGCGGTATGAATCGATGCGACTAGCGATGGACGAGAATGATTCGTTCGTGTGGACGAGACTGGAATCGTTCCTCGTTTTGCTCAACCTCTGCGAACCAGCTGAGAAATGGAAATCATCTGCCGGTGAAACTCGCCTGACGTTGAATTTACTGGCAAATTTATATGGAAACGTAAATCGAATCGCGTAATACGGTTTTAATATTCGTGCGTACGGGTTATATCAGCAGATTAGCCGTTCACAGGCCAAAGCGGTTAATTCCGCGCTTTTTGAAATTTTAGTGCCAAAGCGCTTGACTGGCGCCTGTCTCGTATAATTTCATTAATTTTTTCTGCTTTTTATTTTGCCATAATTCGGCAAATAAGCGGCTCGTATCATGGTCTTTATACTGAAAAGTGCGAACGTTCGTTACAAATATTAGCGGACGGTGAATTCGTAGCACAACAAGAAGCGATTCAATTTTGACTGATTCGACCATTCGATTCTCTTTGATTTAATAAATAGCATCAGAAGGTGGAGCTGTCTATCGCAGCAGCCGCTTCAATTATTTTCGTCAGATTTTCCAACGATTCTTTACGGGGTTCGATCAACGTTTCCGCGTGTCGAGTAGCGCGCGCACGTAAACTTAACGAGGGACGCGGAAACCTTCTAAGCTCGCATCCGGACTACGTTTTATCCAATTACCGTTTTCTTCTGTGTTCGCGGGTGCACACGAGCACCGAGAAAGCGCGAGAAAGGAAAAACAGGTCGGCGAAAATGTTACCGAATTAGAAGGAATTCTCAGTTACGGCGAGTCTAATGGAAATAGAGGCGAAGAAAAGGAACGATTCCGGTCCATGGAGAAATTTGTGTGCGCGCGTACACGCAGCCCCTGCTACGTGACATTAATGATTAAAATGCTTGAGAACGGTGGTGCGAGAACGCGTGTTCTCTACGAGCGAACATAAGGGAAAAAATAGATAAATAAACGAGAAAACGGAGAGATAAAAAAGACTAAGAAATTCTGAAAGAAACTCACCCAGCGTCGGCGTTGTGTAGTCCCAGCTTTCCGCGTCGTTTTTGTATACGTTCAGTTTGGTGGGCTGCGAACAAAGAATTTATATCGAGATTAGTTGCAAGCAATAGTTACAAATTATTTTAAAGAAACATTTGCCAGAAACTTAAAAACTATTATCGCTTAACGATGTATTGGCTAGATCGTCTACAACATTTATTTTAATCTTCGATCATTGATATCCAGTTTTTTAGACGCTAACGCGGAATCTGTTAAGGCTATCTCGTTAAAATACATTCACACAACGTATTTATCGCGTATGTTCGCCACACTAATTGCTGCGTGGAAACGAAAGAGATACGCGGTACGTACGACATATTTTTATTAATCATTCTGAACGATTACGTAAAGAAGATATGAGAAGAAAAAAAGACACATCGTATATCATGTTAGAGTCTGTAAAATTTCACGCCAATAATTAAGTGTTAAGTGTTACACGAGATGTGGATATATTTCGATTGGTCGTGTGCTCGATTTTCCATACGCATCATTTTTGCAACGCGTAAAATCGCCAGAGTTCCTTTCTAGAAAGATATACAATCTCATCGGTGAAACTTCCCGTTATATTTACCGAAGCAATAAATTCAATCTTGTATCGAGTTCTCTGATATATGCACATTCACCTGGATATGAAACGTAACATCTCCGATAGCATACGATCGATCGATCCGACATCGCTGTATACCAAGATCATTCTATCGACATTAGTGTCCACACGTAGATCCGATCCGAAGTTAAGTCCTAATAATTTCAAGCTGGACACCCGTTGAAATTTAACACATTCCGTGCAGTAGCATTGGACGATCGTGCGCGGAATTATTAATATGGGAATTTAACGCAGGCAGGCTGCCCTCGCCTGTACCATAAATCCTCGATTAGCTATGCATGTACCGTTGCAAAATGAATTATACAAACACACGGGCAACCAGTTGGCTGCGAAGAGCTGGAAAGAGGTGGGAAGGAGAACGAATTGTTGGGATTATACGCAGATCGGTAGAAATCTGCGTATCGTAACGATGAACGCGTTAACATCATAGCCGATGTTAAATTGTTTGTTTCACTTCAATCGAACGTATCCACGATACGATATATGTAACTCCGTAATCGGTCGCGACTATTCTTATTAAATTTCAATAATCTGGCGTTATTACATGTCGCTATTATGCCACGAATTCCTTTGACGCGATCAACGCAACTTCCGTTCGTTCCTGGTTTCGAAAAGTTCTCCCTCTTTTGTTCAATTTCGCGTCGATCTCCGCTGAGAGAGGAAAAAGCCACCCTCTCGTTCCTTTGTTCGTCGGGGGAAAAAATTTAATTCATCGCTACCGCGAACCTCCATTGAATGCTCCCCGTGTTTCACGCCGGATACAACCTGCCTTCTTTTCTTCGTTCCTTCCATTTTCATCGCCGAATCGAATTCGAGCCAAGAAGAGTCTCGAATTTTCTGTGTATACGCGTGTAATTCGCGGATCTTAAGAGTAAACGATGCAGGTGGTTATCTTTATCAGTAACTAGTGTCAACGAATATGGCTTACTTTTTATATATTTCGGAATGCGTCGAAATAAACTGCAAGGTGAAAGTAATTTTAAAGTAACAATGCTTTCTATCGATGGTGTTTCTATTCTACAACCCATTTTTTGTATATTAATCGAGCACAAGCGTCAGTCATTTTGTATTTTTAGAGTTTCCGTGTGCTTGCAGATTAAAACGAAAACGGGTTCTATACGAAGCAATCGATCGATCGGTAGAAACTGAGCGAAAGAGCAATCGACGGAACAGCCTCTCCCCGGTATGGCAATACGTCAACTGCTATCGGAAGCTTAGCCGCTTTTTCCACAAGAAATCTCTCTTAGAACCGATTCTCTCTTTGTCGTTAATAGAAAACCTGACTTCATCGTTTAACTCAATGAAGATACACGAGCCGCGGACTTCGATCGGAAAACGGACACTTGTCGTTTAAACAGCCGTCCGATTAATTGAGAAGTTTAAACGATGAATGACATACAGCGAAGAAAGATATAAATTAGAATAATTTTAATGTTCTCGCAAACGTCGATCTTAAACTAATATTCCTCGCTTATATCGAGATACTAGTTTCTACTTGTTGAAATTAACGTGATTTGCCATCGCAGCTGCTCGGTTATAACAGCGAATTTGAGGGCCAATTAATATGAATTCTACGCGGAATATAGCGAAAAAGGAGTCGCAAGTGCTCGAATAATTTCTTTTTATTTAACCTTTAAGGCTGTCGCAAAATAGAGCTACGAGCATAAGCGTCAAATAAACTACGGTTTAATGAAGTTAGCTAACGCAGTTACTAATTCAGTACAGTGCATAAAATCTGGTTCGATACAGCCTTTACCATTTATTCTGCCTCTGTAAATCCGTAAAAAGGTGCTAAGACACCGGCGTTCAAGTGACTAAGATAATGATACAGGCGACAAAATTACCAGACGCGCATTTTCTTTTTCTGTTGCAGCTTTTTATCTTATGGTACGTACTGTTTATCCCACTGTACTGTTTATACATATCGGGACACGAATTAAAGAAAGCTCGTTAAATCAATTGATTCGTTATTTTCCTATAAATTTTGCAATGCTTTTTGCATACTCTGATCCATTACCTTGCGCAAATGCAATGCGATTAATGGTTTCTATTAGGTCGTCGGAAAAGTGTCTTTCTTTTACAGACACGTCTTTTGCAACAACGTATCTTCGTACAAACACGAAACCTAATTTACCAAACGTTATGATCTTTATCTCGATAGAACAAAATGGATCATACGTAATTCGATAAAATAGTATAAAACGGAGAATGTTGTGCGTCCATTATTTCCTTATAAAACGAAAGAAACTTTTCGGACGACCTAATATAACAATCAACGTCAATTATCGCGTTTTACGCGAGACAAGCGTCCTACTGTTTCGTAGCTTCTCGATTGTCAGCTTTTTATCGCAGATATTATAAAATTATAATATTACAGAACAATTACAGCAATGACCTTGCGATCGCATAAACGCGGAAGTATGTCGCGATCGTGATCAAGCATTCGGTGCTTGGTTCGCCGCCGATCTATGCGTTAAATTTATCAGATTACGTCTGGACGGTCGTGAAGCGTGCCGTAAATTTCAAAGTCTTGCCCCGCGCGTTTTCAACGATCGTAAAAACGTCGAGCGGTGTTCGCTGCTTAACAAATGCCCCGGCGTTCCCCTTATTTCTCATAAGAATAATTCCACCGGCGACTGGAAGAAAGTAAAACGGCGGCAGAGAGAAAGGAGAGGACGTAGTGACCGGCAGCGTGGTTCGCGTTTATCAACGGGTGCGCTGCTCAACGTGAGAGGAACAGGCGCCAGTTGAGAAGAATGTGAAACGAAAGAAGAGAAAAAGGAAATGGACGAGAGAAAGAGGAACGCGTTTGCTGGTAATAAACCGTTTTCTCTATGATTCGTGGCTGTTGTGGTGGCGAACAACACAAAGCCTATTACAACGAAACAAATCTCGCGAGAGGGAAGCGTTTCACTGCACGCTCGATGCACGGCCAATAAAATCTTCTAAAACGCAAGATTAATCGTAAGCAATATATCTGAGACGAAAGAGAACCGTCTCTAGGAGATTTATCAAGAAACGAAGGTAAAAAATCCACCGTTGACGAACGTGGCGCGATGAAAGTAAATGAGAAAAAAGGAAATTGTTATTAATTTTGTAAAAAGCTATCGATGGATACGATGAACTTGATATGACAGTTCCAGAATTAATTAACCCTGTTAAATACTACGTCTATACACGATCCTATTAGGTTGTCCGGAAAGTGTCTTTCTTTCGCAAACGTGTTTTTTACAACAGTGCACTTCAGTGAACAGTTGAACGGTGTTTATCTGAACAAAATAAAATCGATCGTACGTGATTCGACAATGTTGAAGTGGTCACCACTTCTAAGAAAACTCTACATCCGGTCTTTTTAGTTTTCTCAAGCGCTGAAGCCACCCCGACAGCGTATAGACAAAAGACTGGGACGAAGGCAGACCATAAACAGTAAACGTTGTCTTCGGGGTTTTCCAGTTATAGGGTAACACTGTTAGCGTGCGGATCTGGACCAGCTTAAATTATATTCCTACTTATACTTACACTTCCGTATTTAAAATATATCTTCTACCTTACAGTTTATCCACGCGTTTCTCTCTTTATACATCTAACAACCTCAACAGACAAAATAACATAAAACAAAAAGACGTCGTGCGTCTATTTCCTGATAAAGCGAAAGAAACTTTTCGGATAACCTGATACTTTCTTTTTTATTTGGATGTATTTTACAATCAATTCTCAGTGAGAATTATAAGTAAATTTTTCTGGCGTGGTACTATGTCGTGTTTAATAAGTGTTTATCGTGTGTTTGATTCTAGTAATCTAATACTAACACCGAATATTCTGCTGATATTGAATGCCGTAACCGTGAGACTGAATGGAAGCGAAATATGGATGATCGAAGAGGATAATTCCAACGCAACAACCTTTGAATAAACATAGTTCCGTAACAACCGACTGCGAGTAGCCTTGACCTTTTCAAATAGAAGGAAGTTATAGAATCTTTCTAAAGCAGCGGAAACAAAAATAAATTGCGAACGCGGTTATATATGGCCAGCTATAGTATTTCTGGGTTAAAGTTAAAACTGATCGTATTTTAGCAGTAGAGTAGCTAGTTTATTCGAATCGTTCTGCGGTGTCTTGGAAAAGGGAGACGATTCGCCTTATCCGAAAGGCAAATAGATCGCATCGTCCCTGGAACAATGTCCTCCCTCTCTTACCTTACTTTCCATGAATCCACCGACGACTACTTTGTGAAAGGACGTTCGTTCCTGCGGGCAAATGGATCGCTGAAAGGCTTCCAGGGGTGGAACTTTTTTGGTAAAATAAACGTCGCCGGAGTCTACCCGTGATACGTAAATTTAGAAAGGGAGACAGAGTTATGAACTCGATTAAATATGTTCGAAAGAGTGACGACTATGGTAGCTCGTAACAAAGGGGCGATTGTAGCGTCCGATATGAACCACCAAAAAATCAAATTGATCAACACCATCGATACGATCATTCGGTTTTGGAGGAATTAAACGATGAACATAAGAGAAATACTTTGACATTAGAAGCGAGAAATTTTCAGGAAACGGAGCTGATCGATTTGGTCTCCGATTGACTCACGTCTGGAGAAATAATTCGTTATTAAAATTCGACGAAGGTGAGTGTAAATTTTTAATCGAAAGAAGTAACGTAACCATTGACACAGATTTACGAGTCGAAAATACCGCAAAACTTGGGAATTTCGCGCGGCGAAATAACTTTCAATTCGCGCACACATATAGACGTAGAACGTAAAACAAAATCTACGAGAACTCCCTGGCGGTAACGCGATAATATGCATCGATTTGGCTTCAAATATTTATTTCGATAGGTGGTGATTCTGTCAGATAGCAAGATTGCTTGATAAAAATTCTACCGGAAAAAGAACGGAATTCTGCCAGAATTTATATCTCCCGTAGCCTGTCAGTGTGCAAACAAAAATTTCAAAATAATATCATCTATCGTCCAAACGAAGATATACATGTACGTGCAACCATCTCATTCAAAACGGGATATATCCATGTATTTCGTAACTAACGTAAGATAAATTTTAATGAAACGATCTTCGATGCGAGATAAATACGACGAAGAAATCCGACAGAATGATGTTTTCGGTCGTCTGACTCGAATCCGCCGAATATCTTTTTCCGATGGTTCTAGTTTCAACGACGATTTAAGAAGATACAGAAGCCTGCGATATGATGCGTCCGCAATCGTTGCCATCTTCGATTTGACGATGACTATAATTGGCCTTTGACCCTGCCGCTCTCAGCTGGTGGAGAGTTGATACGTCCTGGCGGGACTATGCATTTCCACGGCGACGTTTCGCGTGATTTATCGCGGTGCCGGCTGGCGGAAAGGTGAAAAAAATACGCTTTGCCTCTTTTGTCGAGACATTTTTTTACTGGATAAAAATTTCGGGCTGTTGCCACGTACTGGGAATAGAGAAGAAGAAAAAAAATGGGGGAAACCGGAAAGAAAAATGATAAAAGTCGGGGAAGGGAGGAAATAGTCGGGGAACGGTGAAAATATCGGGTGAAAATAGTTGGCGCGGCGCAATGTTACGCGGCCGAAACTTTTGCAAAAGATTTCCGACTACGATGCAGCCGCGAAGCTTCTATTTTTGTTGAAAGTTTCATGCCTGGTTTCCCGAACACGGTGATTTGTGAAGGTTGAAACCAACAGACCGTACTTTCGTATGAATTAAACCATTTTTTCCTTTTGCTTTGCACCAGTGTGAGTTCAAAGAACTCGAATTAGCCATTTTTCGATCCAATAAAGCCATCTGTCCGATCCTATTATTTCCTGCGTCTACGTAAAGGCTCGTTTGTCAATCTTGAAACTTTAGAAACTTTCCGGATACGTGATACAATTATGAGATTATGGAGATCGAGGAAGATTATGTGTTTTCAAATGAGATTCATAGTTCTGTGTTAAAATATATTGCCAAGTGTTCTCGACGATAAACAGCATTCGTATATTGTAATTTATACAGTGAATTTGGTGTTAGTACGTAGAAACATTTCAGCAATGAATCTTAAATACAGATTATAAGAGGGACGATTTCCCCTTCAGATTTGCCCAATTTTTTCACTAGGGAGAAGCAATAAAATGTTCGATCGATGACTGTTTATGTGTTATACTTAACGCTGGAGCGATCATCATAACGAGATTCGATCTCAGCAAGAGTCCCTGTAATCTATTAAATTAACCACTTAATCTCGCTTCTATTCTAATCGTTAGAAATGTCCTGTACGCTCGTAAGAATCGCGAAGAGAAGAGGAAACGAAATCCATCATTTTGACGGATTTGGTGCTGCAACTACGAGAGACGAAGATAATTCCCATCGAGCCACAGAATTTTTCTTTTCATTCCGTTAAAACCATTTTCAACCGCTCCCAACCCACGCCTGTACGTTAAACAACCGCTCTCCTACATCCGCATAATTCAGAGACTCGCAAATTCGCGTAATGCCGCAAGAAAATTGCAGCCTTCGTTTCGCAACTCGTTTCGCCGTATAAGAGACAGAGCAAAGTTGCAAAGTGAATCGCGAATGCGTTTATAAATATCTAAAACGAAACGCGGTAGTAAACCAACGGTTGTGCGATAAAATGACACACAGACAGAGAGAAAGAGAGAAAGAGAGAAAGAGAAGAGAGAAAGAGAAGAGAGAGAGAGAGAGAAAGAGAGAGAGGTGATGCTAAGGGCGAAGAGATCGTATGAGCAGCTGGCTCAGAGGGTAGGTAGCATTGCGATTGCGGCATCCCCAGGAAAATTATTAAAGCGACGAGATAAGACTAGCAGGCCGCGCCGTACGCTATGGAATTATTCAGACGCTCTAAAACGCTAATTTCGCGTTGCAACGGGAATCCGTATGCCGGAAGGAAGCGTCCGATTTGCTCTCTTCGTTCGCAGCGACGACGACGAGCTCCTTATTGGATTTTCTAACGAAAGATTGAATTAAGGATGCCGGATTTCAAGTGCGTTAAAGCGGACAGCGAGGAGGACGTATCCAGAAGCGTGGCGATGGTAAACGAGCAGAGACGTAAAAGAATGGAGAAAGGCGAGGATAATGGTGGTGTAAAAGGGGAAAAATGAAGAAACGTAGAGCGCGTGGTGTCGCTAAACTGGCAACAGGAATACGGCAGCGTAAACAGGATTTTCCTTGGTAGCTTCTTCCGTACGAGAAGAAACAAGAAAGGTAGGAAAGACATTAGCAAAGAAAGAGTTTTGTTTGCCTCCTTTCGACGTCGTTTCACAGCGTGTTTTTTAACGAAAGGTTACAGCTTTAGAGAGGAGGAAAGAGCGAGAAGGCCGGAAAAGGAAGATAAGAACGGTGACACGGGGAAAATACAGCGGCATAGCGCGAATCCCGTTAATGCCGCTTCTAGGCTAAACTCACGTTCCTTCGATTTCAGAAAACTTTTCCCGGTCGTCGAAAGCGTTATCAAGGAAGCTACGAGAAGCGTGAGAAGATTCTGTTCGCTGAATTATCGCGACTGTGGAAATGAAACGTCTCCGGTAGCTTTCGAAATTCCGGTCGTTACAATATCGTACAATTTTCATAAAAATCCTCTCCTCTGAAAATTCCTTTGGTAAAAGTTACTAAAAAAATACTCGAACCGTCCAATTATATTTTTAAGAGATATCTGCATATGATATTGCGTGTACAGAAACGAATCTTTAGACATCTAAAAAAGAAACATCACAAAATGACAAAGAACCCTTTTTAAGAAGAAAGGAAAAAGGCAATATTCTTCGAAGAATTCTTGCTATTTAAAGAACAAAGAATTATACCAGATCAATCAATACTCCTTGGATAAATTATCTCGACTAAACGAATTAAATACTCAAGAACCAACGATACGTTTGAAACAATACCACGTATCTTTGTATTCGTCGATAAAAAAAAAAAATTCCGGTTTGGTAGTTTAAGCCCTTTATACACAGTATCGTATATCAAACTCGAAACATCCAAAAACCTAGATCCCCTGGGAAGAACACGGACTTCCGCAAGAGGATTCAGCGAAGCTTGTGAAAGCATCGATAAACGTTCGCGGTAACACGGACGAAAACTGGGCGATGAAAAAATGTAAAAGCGGCGCAAGAGTTCCGTGCCGTGTGCAACCAGAGGTCTGAACGGTCTTATCAGGCGTTTTCGAACGCGACACTGAATTATGGATTTATAATCTGGCGCGTCGGCTAAAAATAGTGGACGTTTCTCGTTTAATTCCCGCCAGTTCGCCCGTGTTCGACCATCCACCCTTTCCCTGCCGATTTAAATCGCGTTTCCGCTCGGAGTTCTTCCAACGCACTGGCAAAACGGTACGGCTGACACGTCAGGATAGAAGGAAAATTTATGAACAAAAGGAACTGGACGATTAATTTTAACCCGTCCCTCTATTTGCATCGCGAGATATCACGGTTGACGGATAAATAAAAATGGAAGTTGGCTGCTTTTAAATAAATATCGTGGCACGATGAAACGTACACTGCGGATTTTTATGCATTTAGCGGAAAATCAAAGATGCAAAGGTAAACTAACAGTTAACGAATATGAACAGATTTTGATAACGTGGAAATGTATCGGCGGCTGGATGTATTGGATTTTGTAATTACGCTCTTGTAAAACGTAGAAAATGTAATTTATCGTCGTTTCGTTCGTTAGTCCGCATATTTCAAATACCCAGATTTTACTCGTTAGAATATTTCGCGGACGAAAGACATTTCTATTACGATTCCATAATCTTGATTGGCTTCATAAAAATATGAAATTACACAAATATCTACAGTCTGTGACTTGTATTTCTGTACAGATTTATTTCTTTACAGTGTTATTTATCTTTGAGCAATATTGACAATGACGTTTCGATCGGTAATATTTTATCAGCTAGCCAGCAAAAATACGAGTTTTATATAAAAATCACGATGCATCGACGCGAAACCAGACAGGCTTCGCGGTTGTTTGGACGCGATAACGAATTATCTGCGCATATCGGTTCGATCAAAATACACTTGCAAAGCGAGGACGAAATCGAGTATACCTATCGGAGTAATCCTTGTTATCGGGTTCGTTATATCACGGAATATTCATCTGGTATAGCGGTCGATACACGCATGTCACGTATTTGTTTGCGATAAAACGGCCAAGATACAGGTTTCGCGCAAGAAGTTGGACGAATTCCGTAATTTCTGCTTTCATCGACGATAAAACGAGGCTTGAAAATCGACACGAACGAATCGAAGTTCGAGTGCTGTTAATTAATTCTTCGTTTCAGTCATTTTTATTCTTATATTTTATTCGAACAGCTTTCAAGTGGCGCTGAGATTACTCGAAAACCGATGTTTCATACTTTTTCTCTCGTTCAGATTGATAAAACTATCGTTTGATCTTATACGCCGTACTCGTTTTAGAAAATCGAGCAACGATTTTACGAATATGGAAATTCGAATTTCTTGTTAAAACGATCGCAGAAACTGAAACTTATCGGCGGGATTTTAATTTTTTTCCTTTTCCTCGACTTGTTCAATTTGTTCGATTGGATGGAATCGAGGCCGTGGTTCGTCTGCATCGCGTCGCAATTAACGGAAACTAACGCAATTAAGAACCGACTAAATTGATATGACGATCGAGTGTCGTTTTGTTCGTGCTCAGTTTCATTAATTTTAATTAAACGTCGAACATATTAATTAGATCTCGCGTCGCGTGATATCTCTAACTCGCGACAACTGCCGCGGATCGATAACGAGAACACCGCGAAACGATCGGACGGTTTCATTACGATGGACATTAGAGCTCGTTCAAGTGTGATGCATTGTATGTTCATAATAGAATTTCAGACCAGATCATGCGTGCTACGTTAGAAAATAAAACAGCTGAAATTATTAGCTTCGTGCGTTTAAGCAATATAATGGATCTAGGGTAGAATTGTGAAATCTATAAATTGTAAATTATAAAGTATTCTCATACGATAAGTATGATTTTGACAAACGATAAAAACGCATAATAAAATTTCGCTGATAATTTCACAGAGATAAGAATTTCTTTGTATTCGCTTTTAATTCGGCTTATCGATCACGTTATAACCTCGTTCGACACAAAATCGATGACATTCAGAGGAACGTAAAAATTTCATCGCTTGTTAGGGCTCTTGGTATATTTCCTCCGAGGTGTACACATGGCAAACTTCGTCGATCATTTCGTATCAAGGCTGCTTCTGCAGAGAGTTCACTAGTTCACTGAGATTTTGTCTAAATGTTCGAGTAGTTTGGATCTTGAAACAGCTTAATCTTGTACGAGTATCGTGTGCATGCTTATCGCAAAATGCATGATACTATACAGAGAACTGATGAATTTTACTCGAGTACGTCGACACGTTTCCATGAATTGCGAAAATATAATCAACTTTTTATAAGGATACACGCCGAACGCTATTTTATAAAAAGTAACATTGATAAAAGTTCGTATTGTAAATTTCCACCAAACAATGAAACGCTCGAACAAATATCGTTCTCAGACTATTCCAATAGGACGCGATATTGAAACCCATATATCTAAGAAATTTCTGAAAAGGACACAACATCGTCATTTTCATAAATTATGTTTTTTTTCTACAGAAGTAAAATCATTTTGCACATTCTCGTCAGTTAAATTTTGTAGCGCTGTGTATCAGTTTGCGGGTATTCCAGCCACCTGGTATCGGTTTTTACGTCAACTAATGGTATTTTCGTACCTCAGCTTTCCAAATCTGTTTTCCTTCTTCTTTTCCTTTTTAATTCGATTAGCAGCCAGTGTTAATTGATCATTTTTTCCATTTCGATCTTACCACCCGAGGTATCTGCGGGGCAGTCCATAGATTGTGGCTGATTATTCGTTGTTCGGTATCTTGCACTTTATGCGCGCTCGTTTAAACTATGTATATTACCCGGCGTGTGCCGACTAGTTAGGCGATTATGCAAGAAAGGTACATTGAATTCGTTCGTCTAGCACGCGTCACGGTAGTCTATTTATACAGAATATCAGAGGGATACGAGGAATACGTCCATCAGACGCGATAGTTAGCGGGAGATCGCCAAGTTGAGTTGGAAAAAACACATAGCAAAAGAGAAAAAAAAAACAAATCGAAGCTAATCTAAATGTAAATCGAACGCTAAGTCAAATATAAAGGAAATAAGACCTCAGCGGTCCATTATACTAGGATTTATTCAAACCGCATTATGGTACATAAGAAATGACGATATCAAAGGAACGTCGTCAGATATCTCCACAATCGAAAACGAGATTAAAAGACTTTGTAAAGTTCGTCGAAATAGAAACGATTAGATAAATCGTCCTACTGAAAACAATTACACAAATCTTCGCAGAAGACTCAAACGAAAATATCCTATTGACCTACTCGGTTTCAACCATTAAGAAACCATACACACTGTAAATAAGTCAAGGAAGATCCACCCCAATAACTAACGATAACAAAATCGAAATTCTACGTGTTAGCACACTGAACATAAGACAGAACAAATGTAAATGTTTGTAGCAATAAATAGGAACATCCGGATAAAGGGTATAGAAATAAAAGAACTTTCATAAATTGCTTCTGTCGCTAACTCACTATGTTCTAGATTTTGCATGCACGATTCGATTGCACCCTATATATAAACGAGTTGGCGTGCTCAAACGTCGCCGTCCTTGCTTCTATCCTGTATCTGCAGCGCGATACCGTGGTCGCGTGGGAGATGACAGCCATTGCAACAACATTACACCTGTGCACCGTTTGATACTTTTGAGTGGTCAGGCTCTTTGCGTCGGAGAGCGATGATTCAGCCGTGAATCAACCGAATCGCCCATGTGCCGGTGCGCGCGTGTTTCACGAAAATTAAATCGCCCACGCGTACGTACGCGCTCGTCCCTTGCTCTCTTACCAGCTTTTGCTGTCGTAATCTCAGGCAAATTTATTTCAAAGGCCGCGTTTCCATCGCGTCGCCCGCGATTCTCGGCCATATCTGTTCGATGAATGAAACCGTCGAACCATCCGACGATTCGTATTAATCGTGGAACGCGAGGGGAGCCGAAATCTGTCTTGGTGAATCCCGTAAATTCTCGCCCCGTTTCGGAGAAACGAGGCTTGTTCAAATTTACCCGAAGGCTAATTTCGCTACAGTACAAATATGCGGAGAATACACCTGCTCTCGGCATGAATATTAACGCGGCAATTACGCTTCACGCAACGTCTGTCTAATACACCTGTAAATGTACGTGTTTCTTACGTCGATGGATACGATTAATCCGAATACGTGTTCCGACAAACCGTCGCTCAGACCAATGAGATGTACGAAAAACTAAATGAGCGTACGATGACTCGCGAAAGTGTTTGAACGCTCGTTAAGTGTCTAACCAGTGAAATTTTTTTGTGTATATATTATACGCGTCGTACAAGACGCGTTTTCGCGTTTCGTTGGCATTATAATTACACGCGATTGTCGTAATTATGTCGGTAAAATATCAAACCAGTCGGGAAATATGTATAGAAATTACAAGATATTTATCGCAAACGTGTATGCAGTAAAAACTTTATACACGATCGTGTGAAGCGTGATAAGTATTTCAAATAATAATCGCACGAAGTGTCTTGTAACTTCGACGTATATCGTTAGACTCGACTCAAATTTGACCAACTTTTACGAGCAACTGTATAAATTTCTACGAGTACCTACGTTTATTACACATATGTACTGCAAGCTTAGGCTAAAAATCTATGTACTTGATCGTTCTGACGTGTTTTAACGTACACGTAGTCCCGTTAGATCTTCGACGATAAGCGCAACGTATGAAAAGACACGTTACATTTGACAACGATCAAGTGATTAAGAGATCGTGGCGAAGACGAAGCGATAGAAAGCTGTCTTGATCTCGGCTGCTAATTGCACTTACTGCTATCAAGCTTACGTATGTAACGCAGCGTTCCGTCGTTAAGGCCGTTAATCTTGATCCGTTGAATTACTTTCGGCGAAACAGGAATTCATTAGACCTCCGTGAAAGCCGCGCGCGGATCCTCGTACAGTCATGATTTATAACGCGATTCAACGCGTTTCAAAGCAACTGGGCCCGCGTTCACACAGCTATGCGCGGTTAACCGTTCGAGCATTAGAGAACGATGCATTAATTTCTACGATTTCCGGCTATTTTGCGCCGACCACCGCCGAAAACCACACGAAGAAACCTATTACGTATTACGTCAGTTGAACGTGTAACGTATTCCACCGAAATCACTTTGTCACGCGAACTAACGTTGGTTTTTCCGTCTGGAAGCTAACGATCGGACAACGATAGGTTTCTTCGACTCGCCCTTTGATCGATCGAGAACCAAACAGCCAAATAATGGATAGACGTCGTGAAAAAAACGCGAACAAAAGTAATTTACTGTTTTCTCAAATTATAATACAATAGAATAAAATAATAGACACTATCGTACAATTTTTAACATATAATTTAGGGAAAAAATGTATTACAGTGTTATAAAGTTCAATTTCTCTGAACTTCGTAGAATCGTAGGATCTAGATGGAACAGGAAATAACAACAAAACAATGTCGTTAGTATTCTTGAAATTTCTTTTTGCAACTACGATATGAATTAAATAGAATTCTATAACGTAAACTGATTAAAAGAAGATTTAACGAGATGTTAATATTGTACATCTTTGGCTTGATGCTTATTGGGTTAGTGAGATTTTCTCTCTTTCTCTTTTTCTTTCCCCTTACGCGTGCACATTTGCTCGAACAAAGCTGATTTCCTCCGTTCGCGGGATGATCGTCGCATATACAGGTTGACTGTTGGCGATCGCGACGTGTGGCTGTTACAAGTTTTCAACTATGTCAACAACTCTCTCGACTCGTGTCGGGCGAAGTACTTTTAATTAATGTTTTTAATTAGTGTCCCGCTTGCTATCAGAAGGTAACAATCTAACAGACGTGTTTTTGACTTTCATAAATAAACAGGGACATATGAAATTCCTTGGAATTTCTGGCCAAAAGACAATTTATATCCTACGCGGTTTCTCCTAATTGACAAGGCGAGTAATTTTTTCGTGTCGGCCGTGTTTTAAGATAGGAGCTGAATACGTTGTTACTGCGAACAAATTTACACGAAGCGTAGCTGAAAGAATTATCCCTGTATCAAGGCTGACGTTGACATAGCGCCAAATTCGTTGCACAAGAATGATACGAGATCGAGTGCCTCTATCAGTCACGAAACTAACACCTGAAAGAATTAATTTTCTCCCTGTTATGCCAACCCTTTAAAAATCAACCTACTCTTTACGTAACCGAATTGTTTCCTAACTATGTGAAAGAAAATTTCGAGAATTTTTACGCTTTTATGTTTTACGTTTTCTCACAGCCACCTTTTCGCCTATCTGCGTCCTGACATTTTACAAAGTCCGAAGAAAAATTAACTTATCTACTTAAACCGTTACGATAAATTTTCTTTTCTTTTAATCATCAAAGTAGTTCTTTTGCTCTTGATCTATGTAGCTTGTTTATTTTATTTAAGCTTTTCAACAGCGTCGAACCTACCCAACGTTCATCCTCGATGGGTTTATCCATCACGTTTTGACTACTCGTACTCTTTACAAAAGGCGATCTAAGAGGACGTAGCGAAATAGAATTTTCGCGTCTAGTTTGCATGTCAAAATCATTCGGTGCATTCTAAAAGCATCGTAATACGAATTTATAGTTGGACTATATTTCTCGCGGGTGCATCGCCGGCGACGGGAATTCATGTCGCAAAGTGTTTCAACGTTATTTACGAGATATAAATGGATTTAAAGTTCCATCGGTCCAGCGGTCTCTCGAGTTGCCGTAAAAGTGCGAATAATAACGAAGCTGTTTACGTTTTAACCAATGCGGAACAGCCCCTGCTCCGTTAACAAGTTACGAAACCAAGTTTCCGATTGAAGTGTAATTTCAAATAAGGGTCTGAAACTCGTTTAACTACATTTGAAAAAAAAAAAAAAACTGACCTTAAGGTTGTGCTGCTTGCTTTGATATAGAGTAGCGTCGATGTTTCTTTAACGATATCAACACGGTCCTTCCGCGGGACGTCTAACAAATTTTATCTCCAACATATTTCGAGCGAACGAAGGAGAGGCTAATTTGCACAACGTGTATTTATTTAACGATCGAATGAAAATATTTTAGCTGGAAAATATTTAATGGAAATTCAAGCCACTTAGAGACTAAACTAGCCGATTCTATTTTCTTCGAGTTTCTTAAGCCTCGTATCAAAATTAGTGTTTAATTCTCTAGAAAACAATTAACCTCGATAGTGTTGGTATCAGTTTGGCCTCTCTGTGACTCTGATTATATTATAGCTTACAAACTCTACGGTATAACTAAACACATACAATCAAATTAGGGATATTTCCCAACAACGTACATTAAATACGATAATACAGAGTATTATAGAGTCACGTTCCTTTTGAAACGTTGCCTGAATTAAAATGTACGTAAGTACTTTAGAACTTCTCGTAGGAACATTTTTCAATGTTAAGACACTACGTGGCCAAGTATGATGAAATATTCATTCGCCAGCTATATCATTTTGTCAAAAGGCAAATGTGGCTATCGCTTAATATTACTTCCTGTTAATATATTCATAAAAGAGACACGCTTTAATCGATCTTGCTCGGTTAGCGGATTAAACTTTCATTAAAGTTTCCATCTGGCATTTACAAATTCATATAATTGGCATAATTACGGGATGACGGATGTAAAAAGAATGCAGGAAACGCGACATATATCGAACGAGATGCTTGAAACAAGCCACGTGAGCCAAAATTCGAGACTAAAACTAAATAACGCCCACGCGAACGAGGTCCGTTAGAATTTCGTCGGTGTTGTTCTTTTTGGTCCTTTTGCTGTTCGCAGTTCATAAACTGGGCGTGTAAACACGTGTCACTAAATGGAAGGACGAGAACAAAAAGGACAAGAGCAACAAATGAACGAGGTACACGTTGAATCGCGTGTCGTTAGAAGTTGTACGCAAAGTGGGCCCACGTTTAACTGGTCGTGCATAATGTTCCGCGGTCGTAACGTCCCTAGGATTTCAATTTCGCGCATCCCACGGCACGATAAGTTAAAGAAGTTACGGCTTTTCCCAAACGAGTCGACGGAACTTAACAGAAATGTTGCAATTTTACCGTTCCAACAATGGTTTAACATTTCAATTATCCCGCATAATTTCTTACTTTTTCTCAGGTTCTTGCTGGCGCTTAAGAAATCAAATTACAGACACGAAGATAATTTAGCAGCGGAAGAACCCGCTGAACCACCGTATTACCGAATCGGTAAATGTTATTATCTTTGCTAACCACCGTAATTATATACGAGTTTTTAACTTTTAAGTGACAACGATGTTCCTTTTTTTCAGGTTTTGTTCGAAGCAATAGCAAATTCCTTCTTAGCGATTGCCTTTTTCGTTGAATGAGTTATAAAAGAAAATACAAAGTTCGGTACAATGTCTAGTATCGATTTCTCATCGTTTCGAATGTTTCAATCATGTCATGAATCAGAGACTTTTAATATCTCGAATAGCGAACTTTGAATCTAAAGTTTTAGGAATTAAAAAATTCCAACATATTTACTTAGAAATAAACTCGTTGAAATAGATACTCGAACGAATTAATATTTACGAGCTGTATTAATAACAAATGTATACATTAGTATGCTAAAATGTATGACGTACGAACGTATGATACAACGTATGATCTATAAAATGTAAAAGAAGCGTTGCTCCGAACGTTCCATATTTTGGCTCGTCGAATTCCATTACACGCGACTGTACACAAAGATTATGCGTAGATCTGTATCAAAAGCGAAAAGAAGCGATGTGTTTTCACGGAAGTAGGGACAGAGATGATAAAAACGAGTCGGTAAACATTTTAATGAAGTACGGATTAATCGATTCGAGATGGATACGCCGTGGGGCCAATTATAAACTCAATCTCTAACTGACGCTGCGAAAATTGGATTGCCAGGCTCGTCTGCAAAATTACGCTCCGCTTCTTATTCAAATTTTCCAATTTCGGAAGCCGCGAGATACTCTTTCCGTCGTATACACGCGCGTCGGCATCGTACGATTTTCACAAACTGACACAATTGGCAACTCGATACCTTGTAAAATCAATTTTAATCCAATTCAACGCGTACTGTACATACAAGAGATGCGAGACTCTCGAAATCCAAAGTAATCGCCGCTATTTTTGGACAATTTCTCGATTCCATTACAAAAGCTAACGTAATTAAATTATCGCTTAACAATATAAATATAAAAATATAAAATGATACAAACGAGACTGATAAATTCCTTTGTCGCTGCTAACGTGTTTGCTAATGTCCACACTACTGTTGATATCAAATGCCAGATTGATCCTCGAAATGTCTGGAAACGAACGACGTTCGGAGAAACGTAGTTGCGAGAGTTGACAAGCGTCGCAGGAAGCGTAACCGCGTCGAAACGTATCGGAACAGAGACAAGACGGTTTGGAAGAGCGATCGCCGAGTCGATTTAACGGAATTGAACCGACACGCCATGGAAATCGAGCAGAAACGTGTCACGTGAAGGGATTACAGCCGAGTTTATTGCTCGTCCCAATTGGAACATCGTGGCTGGTGAGCTTCTCGGTAAAAACGTGACTCGTGACGCGCGTGAAATTTGTCACGGACTGCGAGGAGCACAAAAAAATAAAGGGGTGAAAAAAGGAATTGATCGAACAAGAGAGGCGAAACGGGGAAGTGGCGGAGAGTCGAGCTCGATCGCTGTCAACTCGACCGAGTTGACGACCAGCTCGAATTCGATTCGAATAGCAACTGGTGGCGGGACGAACAAGTTCCAACCGTGGCCGGGACACAAGTGGCGGATGGAAACGGCGGCAAATGGCTACGAAGTTCGCCGAACGGTGATTAACCCACATGCAGAGGGAACAATGGGGCTAACGAAGATTCGCAGAATCCTTCCTGACCTCGTTCATAGAAACAGGACGATAATTGATTTACTGTCTACGCGGGTTACTCTTCCGCACTGGTTCCACCCCCCTCCCTCCCGATTATGACTGATGATGTGGAAGACTTCTCGAAAGAAAAAAAAGAAAAATTAAAAAAAGAAGGAGAAAAAAGAAAGAAGCAAAAGGTAAGAAAAAAGAAGGGATTCGATGGGAACTGTAACTTCCGATCGTTTGGTCGATCGCTAATCGTGGTCGGATTAATTAACTGCGCTTTAAAGGCTTTTAAAGTTTTCTCATTTTCTTGCTGGTCAGATCTCAATTTTCCTTTTTTTAAGAGTTACAGTTTAATTCTTCCTTTAATTTATTGTACAAGTGGTTAGTGACGCCGTGTGCTCGGATAAAGGAACTCGTACTGTTAACAGCAATCGGTATTGAGAACGAGAAAGTATCGCAGAGAATATTCTGTGAAATTAAAAAGTAGTATGCGGTACCTTTAATTTCTAGGAAATCAATTTATACGAAGAATTTGTATTATCGTTATAGGAATAGAGAATGAAGATTATTGAAAAGATTGTATAAAGTCAAAAAGTAGGCGATATTGCTTTCGAGATAATGAAAAAGTTAGCAATCGGCAATCAGCACCATTCAGGACTTAGAAATACCGGTTCCTGCGAACTGCTTTTTAATCGAAGATCAATCTGAAATGAACACGCCATGGAAGAAGAAGGCTCGGAAGCAGGTAGTTCAATTCTGCTTCGTTCAATCGTAACCGTGCAAAAACTACCCTCCAGATTGCCTTTCCCAGCTAAGCGATAGTGGGAACTATCTTGCATAGAAACTCCATCGATGTGGCCGAAAATTCACCGTTAAACGAACATCGTGAACTATCGAATCCGTTCTTTCATAGCGTTGTTCAACGAAACGATCGACATTCTCAATGTTTGGCAACGTTCTCGTTCCGCGAGGGACGTGGAATGTTCACGATGCCACGAGCGAAATTTATGTAACTTGTATGCGTCAGCTTCTACCTTTCTATAGCTTTGGCAAACAAAAATTGATCGATCGATAGGTATGCGCCTATAGGGTATCTTCGACAAAAAAAAAAAAAGGATCGACACCGTAAATTTCATTGGCTGGAAAAATAGACGATATCGTTCATAACGATACCGACGGCTAGGACGCGAACGATGTACAACCGCGCGAGCCAAGCTTTCGTGAAATATTCCCCATCGACTGGAGTGCGAGGAAAAAAGCGGCTGCGGCAAGTGGCATGGCCCTCGCCGATAAAGCTTCCGCAATTTCTTCGACCCGTCAGCTTTCCTCTACCACTCTCGCGGCAAATTCTCGAATATTTTACTCCTCTTAACAAAAGCCCGCTCTCGAGCTGTTCCAAGTTGGTTTTCGAGGAAAGATCGAAGTACGCGCGACTACTTTGGTTTCTTGCTTTTGCTTCGTTTTATGGAAATTTCATAGAATTCAATAGAATGGCAAATATCGTATTTTATATTTGAATTTTTAAGGCTCCCTTGGCATACAATCCAGCTAATATCATCAGCGAAATTTTGCAAGTATCGAAGATACAAGTTGCATTGATAAATATCGTTCTTAAAATATCGACCACGACGGTAACGAGTTGGCTAACAAAACAAATAGAATTTTACGAATTACGAGATTTTACGAATTTTCAGATTGATCTATTTGACGGAAAACGATGAAATTGCGGAAGAGAAATCTACGATGTACGGTTTGTGACTTTTCCATTTATTAATATTATTGTTCGATAAATTATTTGGCAAGAGGATCTAAGTTACGATTGAATTTCCATCGTCCGGAGATCATTCTCTTTCGAACGGTACCGCTTGATAAGTTCACTTTGAAAGAGACTTAATGGTATACGAAGTTACAGTCGAATATTTCCAATTCTCAGCAGTCAAATGCAATTAAACGAGAGGAATCTCGTTAGCGGTACGTCGGCAAATGAGTAACTGCACTTTTTAACCAGACTGGGATAACTGGCGACACTTGGCCCGCTCGAAAATGTTAATCGAATTCGTTGACCGACGTCGATAATAGAATTTTCACCGAGAATTCGTAACGAACGGTGTCCATTTGAATTGTTAAGAGACTTCTCGTTTGCATACGAGCCGCATTACTAAATTCATTATTATTTCCTGAGTTCCTTCGTTTCAATGTCTCGCGACTCGATTCGTAACGCGACGATTCGTCATCCCTTTCGATCTCTTAGCGTTTAATAACGCGAGACACGAAGAAATATGCTATAGTTGACGCGGAAATATGCGGCGAGCTGCTCAATTACGCTCTCGCGCGAAAGTATCGCGCGGCTTTCTATCCTGAGAAATTTGTTATCACGGAAGGCAAGTGGAAGTACAAGGCGCGTCTATACCCGAGAGATCGATCGAAAGAGCGAAAGAGATTGTTTTCCGCCAATCCTTACGTAATCCGAGACTCCACCCACCTCGCTGTCTTAAGCGGCAATCCGATTTGCATATTTTCGATCTCACGATAATTCGCACACTCGTGACTTTTTGCCTCTTCGAAGGACTTTGAGCGTCAATTAAAGCGTATTGGGGATAAATCATCGTGAAGGAAACGAGAGAACGAGATTTTAACCTTTTATCGTTTAACTTGGATCGTTCCTCTCGAACGAAACGTTTCAAGGTCCCGGAAAATGAGGAAAATCGTAATATCTCGGGGAAAGAAATTTTTAACGATTTCGTAAAATTCGGCGCGATAAACGGAGCCTCGTTACGTTACAAATATACTCGATCCACCGTTCGCTAATTGTAACAATATTTCTGCTATTTCGACGACTATCTTTTCCCTAAAATTTCCAACGACGAAGCTTAGACGAAACGGAAACCCAATGTTATTATGAAAAGACACGTGAATTATTTTTACAATTGTACAGGAATTCCTCGAATTTCGATTATACTTTCTCTAAACTTTCCAACGATGAAACTATAAATAAGCGAACGGATATTTGGTGTCACGGAAAAACAGCTCCTAAATGAACGTCATAGATGAATACTCGTGCAGAAAATAATGACTTTGCAGGCCATTAGTAACAGCACGAAAGGATTGTCAGCGCGATCAAAGCTGTGAAAGCGTTACTTAAACAATCCTATTATCTGACTGCTTTGATGTCTGCCTTAGAAAGACGACCAGGCGAGTCTTTCGTATCAGGAAGCGCTCGAATTCGTCTGGCTTTTGGCCAGTCTTCGTCGATGCTGTAAACCGCAGTATGGACCGCGAGGTGTTGACCGAAGAAAATCGTTCGGTCAAATACATATAGGTCATCCTGGAAATAGCGAAATCCCGTCGATGAGGTGCATTGTGCTGCTCGATTAACATTCTGTCGGTCAGTGCACCGTATTTTCCGCCAAGCGATCGACCATCGCCGCTTCGATTCTCCTTATTGCAGACGCTAAAAGAACGCGTCGAGTCTCTGGCATCGTGGTTTTTGTTCCACTCGAGCCGGCAAATTCAAAAGAAGGGATCAGAGTCGACGAAGAGGAAGAGAAGAGAAGAGAAGAGGAAAGAAGAGAAGAAGGGAACGAAGTGTGAAAATCTAAAAGACGATAGTCTTCTGGTTTGGACCGTAGTTTCCAGAGAGAGAGAAGAGAGGAGAAACGCGAGAAAGTTTTTCAAAGGATGTCTTGACGAGAGTTGGCGACGTACTTGATTAAAGCGAACGAGCATCGAGAAGCTACAGGGGAGGAAACGTTAATTAATCCGGTCACGGTAAGTTGTTCCACGGAATATTCCATGGGTCGTTCTTGACGGCATCGGGTGATTTTCTTAATGGTTCCCAGGGAACAACGAGCGATCCTTGGCCCGACGAAACATCCAGCAAGAAGGAGCTCGTATCGTAGCTCGCGCGCCATGTTTCTAAACCAAACACAACTTACACCGTCTAACGAGAATGGGTATTCATGGCAGTTCTGGTAAAGCTGAGTCGACATCCTGGCGACGCCTTAAGTGCACACACACGGTCAGCATCCTGCATAAATATTCCGAATTAATTGGTGGCCAATGCACTGTGTAAACAGGGAGCAACAAGCCTGGCCCCCGGCCCTGTCACATCAACGTCACGTTTCTGAAATACTCGGGCTATATCCGTCACCCACCAACACGTACGCCTGTACATACGCCAGCCTCGAATCAAGTATGCACGGACCAGTCTCGCTTTAGCAGGTTATACGTCTTTACGAGCACGCCCCTGTATTCATCTTGCTTCCCTGGTTGGATGCCTCACGCTCTGCCGACTACAACTACGTTCTAGCTCGTGGGTTTAGCTCCTTGGATGCTGACGTCCACAACATACGATATTCGGCTGTATCGTTCGCAAAACACGAGCCGCAGATTTTACCGGATCACGGCGAATGAATCCGCGCTCGTGTAATTCTACCGAGGATCTGTGCGAGGATTATCAAGATTAGCACTTTGCCCGTGAAAGACGAAAGAAAAACGGAAAGACCAGCAAGGGGCAGATTAAACACGTTGTCGAGAACACGCGTAGGAGACCACCGCTATGACTAGGATTAATCAACGCTTTCGAAAGGATCGAGGATCGATCGTCCGTACGGGAATCTATCTGACGTTTAATGCAGCTGGGAACTCGGCTATCGGCTAAGCCAAGCTGCACCCCCGTCGACGGCAATAAATAACGGAATTTCACCCGCGATCCCGGCAACCGGTCTGTACTCGATCGCGGGCGGCGATGGGCGGTCTGAGGCGACCACGGCCGGACAACGTAGGATTCTCGAGAAAAATTATGGCGCGAAAGAAGCGCGGCTTTACGCGAGCTTGTGAGAACGTTGCCGCGCGGTGAAAAGTGACAGCCGCTTCGGCAAGAATTTACGAACACCTCGGATACGATTGCCTTCGAAAGCTGTCCGTGGTGCGCATTGGGAAGGACGATGACGATGAAAGCAGCAGATTGATTCAACCCGGCGAAGATACCGCGAGCTGACGGAACTGTACGAAGCTCCGTTGCATCTTCGACGTTGAACGGTGGCAACGATCCGGCCGATCCGTTTTATTTTCCGTGGGCATACGCGAACGTTCAACTGTTTGCCGAGGAATTGCAGGAGAAAACTGAAGTTCGAGGTACGCCACGATAAATAATGGAATTTCATCTTGGCTGGTGATCCGATAAACCTGCCTTGTTGCACCATTGTTTACGGCGAGGATATACTAAGACTCTCGAGAAGGAAGATGGAACGCCTCGCGGTTCGATACGATGTTTAAGGTGAATAAGGAGGGTTAAAGGGTAAGGGTGAATCGACGTTCACCCTCTGGGAACGTGCTAAGAGGGTCGGTATCGGAGGCAATTCGTCACTTTACAGTCAGCCCTTTTTTCCACGAGATTTTTGCTCCGCATCGTCCGACATCGTCGATCAAGAAGAAGATTGCCGTAAAGCTGGTCTAAAATCTCGAGGCTGCCTCGAGCGACTCACGAGAGCCACGAAAAAACCGACCCGGTCCAGATTTTCCTACTTTACTCGATTATTCGTTTACGTGACAGGTGATAAGAATCGTGAGAAATTGCTCTATGGGAAACGCCGCGTCTATGTTCCGAGCTGTCGTGTTGCTGTGCGAAGCCAGCTGTTCGCGAAGGCCAACGAAATATCGGAACGCTTGGTATCGATTCGGCGCTCGATGTCCTAATTGCAGCATCCAGTGTAACAGCTATTGCTACTTCCATAACAATTTATTCGTTTCCTCCACCGTATTTCTTCTACCTACGATCAAACCCGGAATTACCCAAAGAAAGTTCGCCAATCAATTCGACCGAGTACCATCGCCCGAACAAACTGTTTGCAAGAACTCGTACTATACAGACGCAAAGAATTTCGCAAGAACGTTTAATGACAGGAAATTCATTTTAAATGAATTTATGAACAGAATCGTGAAATTTGTTCGTACGATGTAACGACGCTTTTCTTCCGAGATGTTCTTCGTTTCCAAGATTATCAATTCTGCATATACAGCATTGTGCATTCTAATTCTCCCCGTCCAAATTTTACGTAAATTCGTGAATATTCGCGATCTGTCGCAGACAAACTGGCTTAATCGACAGGTTCGGCGAGCTAGCTAACGACGTTTCCATTCGCATTTCCATTCCATGGTTCCACTCCATGGACAAAGCGGTCCAAAGCATAGACAGTGTCCAAAATAGCGGAAGGAAGAATGTGAATAGCGGTGAAGCGAGAGAAAAACAGAGCAAGCAAATCGCGCTGCATAATGTGGACAGAACAAGCACCACGAGCCCGTTCGTTATTTCAATTGGTTGACGTCAGTGCTGTCAGAAGCACGTGCACTTCCGCGGCGGATGCAGCGGTTTCGGGAATGATCGCGCACAGAATGGCCAGCATCCACGTGTTTCTCCCGATACGAACTCAGGCTCCACGTAAAATTTAGCCACGCTGACGCGAGCATTGATTGGTCGCCGATATCGAGAAACCTCTAATCTACCCCGTATCGTGCAATATTTTTAACAGCAACATTAACGTACACTCTGTCGATTCGAAGATATCTTTCGTTAAAATCGCAATGTCCTAACGTTCCGACCAAGTCAGTGAATGATTCGCGATGGTACATGGTACAGACTTTGCGATGCAAAATCTTATAATGATATGTTGTCAAAAATGATCCAGATCTGTCGTTAGAATGCACGAGCAATGGCGACAATACGTTTGATAACGTACATTCGATCGCCTAAAATCTTTTATCCGTCGTTCTTATTTTTTAAACGTATTATTATAACAATCTGTATAATATAAATTCGCTCAAAAAGAGAAAAAGACAGGGAGCTTGAAATATTTCCACGGATCTTGAAGAACGAATGCTGGATGGTACATTTTAATTAAAGAGGGCTGTATTCTGACATAACGTTTAGCGACCAATTTTACTTCTCGAGAGAGAGCATGATTATTATACAGAATGCTATCGGCAATTTTTTCCTCAGATGGAAGACTCAATTCGCCAAGCTGCGCAGCGTAGAGAATTCCAAGCTTCATCGAATAAGCGACTGACAAGAGGCGTTGTTTCACGGCCGAAATGAAAACGTGTGCACTTGTCAATAGCTGTGCGCTATCGAATGCAGCGTCGAACAATAAAAACGATAGGAACCGTGGCCGATCAGTCGGAACAAATAAATCTCGGGTTCAACGAGTGCTTTCTTTTCTCCGCAATAAATTACTGCATTATACGTGCGCGCGCGTTAACCCCACTCCTGTTACGATAAACCAAAAATCCCTAGGGTGATCGATTGTACGTGACTGGGACGTGGCGTATCGCATCTCTTTGGCGTTATCAATGTCCGATATATCCCAGTAACGCATCGACAGTTGTATCGTTCGTTCAAACAATGTTTTCGTTCATTGTGGAAAACGTGAGTCTCTAATGGGTCACGTGTTGCCATGTGGCGCACGGTTGCGAATAAATAGCGGAGGGAAAAATCGTATCGCGTGCTCAGCAGCCAGAAAACCGGCTATTACGAGGATGAAGTCGAATCGTTGTTATCACGCTTCGTCACGCAACAACAACTTCCCTTCATTGTGGCCGACGCTAAATGGATTAATGGAGGGCAAAGGAATATTAATCGTCGAGTGAACGTGCCACGAATCCTATCGCCTATTTGTCCTTTCTTTCTCGCGTCATCTTATAGACGAAGGTAAAAGGAAAGAAAAAAGGAGTAAGAAGGAGAGTATAACGTAAGCGGCGAGCAAGACGAGACGAACGACGTAAGGTGATGTAATTAGCATAGAAGCGTTCCCGTCGACTCGAGAACACTGGCAACTCGAGCGAAGGTAATTGCGTGTAATTTAGTCGGATAACTCGTTGAGATGTCACGGCACGCGATTCTGAATGCGCAGCTCGCGGAGTCACGTGAAACCCAAGCGAAACCTCCGTTGCTCCTTCTTTTTTTTCTTCTTCGCGCTCTTGCTTCTTCGTATTTTTCTTCTGCTTGCTGAAAATTATCCCATGTTCCCGCTGAAAATCTCGAGGAAAACTAAACTACACGCGATCACGGACGATTACCAGCGCGCGATAGTGTCTCTAGAGATCTCCTCCGTCGCGTACCATCCCATATCCGAGACAAACCATTTTTAGCGCCAACCGCCGTACATATACGGTATGTTAACGCACGCCTAGCTGGAACAAACATTCCAGCAAGATTTCCAACTGTTTTTCCTCGTTTTAGCCGGCGGCCATTAAATTCCTCCGATCCGGCTAAACTAATGACGCTGCGCGGATTTTCACTCACGCAAGCTGGCCATTATCGTCGATTAAAAGCTCGACGTTTCGCCCCACAATGAAATATCAACGCGGTTCCGTGCGTTCTTTCAAGTCCATATGCACATTCTGGTTATAGCTGATTGAACGTTTCAACACGGTCACCGAACATTTCCGTGTTGGAGGCTCGCGCTTTTCTCAATTGGCCGTTGCTCTCTTCGTCTCTATCTCTGTGTACGCGGTGCCCTGCCCTCTTCCTGTTCGTACAGCGAGAACAAAGGTATCGTACACGCGAGAAAGAGAGCTTTCTCCGCATCTTTGCATGCACGGACTGAAGTAGATGGAGAAGGACCGAAGAACACCGGTTTTCACCCGCTGGTTCCGCCTTCGCTTCGAAACGCTTGACCTCGGCTACACTTCAGACACGACCTATTTACACAACGATCGACCGAGAGAAGCCAGTAAACCGGAAGCTCGTTAAATTCGATCCTTAATGTTTCTTCGTTAAATTTTCCGTCTATGGTACTCCTCGTACCACCGTCTCTCTCGTCTTTTCAAATTATTATCGCGATTGGTATTACTCCGACGCGTTTAGAACTCGTTTTCGCATCACGGGATCGCGATCCACCATCTTTGCGAATTACATTCACTTCGATACGAGGAAATATAAATCGCAAAGGTGGATACAGGTCGTTGTTATCGCGACACGTTCGCTGGATCGTGAATTTCACTATCGAATTTTATTCGTTTCACGGGCCAGTCGCTTCTCGAGATTCGTTTTGTGGGTTAGGCAAATGAAAAGAGTAATTCCTCTGGTCTCGTTTGCTTCGATGAAATTTAAACAATAACGATGTACCGTGGATCTATCGTTTATCTTCGAAAGGATTGTATCTTCGAAGCGATCAGATTATTCTCTTCTTTGATTATTTCCTTTTCCTTTGTACCTACCAAGTGACGTAAAATCAACTCAACATCGAATCTTTTCTTCTTCTATTTCTTTTTGTCTTCTTAAAATGTCGCACGACGTGACTTTCGAACGTCGCGACTCGATTAGTTTCGTGTTTTTGCATTGCCGAACATTTCTACCGATTGTAAAATTCTACGTTCTATCCCGTTGAAAGCTCGTATAGGGAGAAGTTGGTCGAAATCACCGCTACCTGTTACGATCATCTTGCACGTACGACCTCAGGCCCGATTACAGATGGCCGTGCGTGATGCACAAATCGATGAAAGCTTTCGCGTGTTGGCTAGGAAACAGATTTTGCTACTTTTGGGCGGAATATCAAACCTCCAGGGCCGCCCCTTGTAATCTAACCAATTTCCATACGATCCTTTCTCCGCTATTTCCTTTTTCTGTCCAACGTACAATTATCTACATCTCAATTCGCTTCAGATTGCAGAACGATACGAGCAACTTATTCTCCGTTACTTTCCACGGATTAATTTCCTAATTTCTTTAGAAACGTTCCGAACTTTATCTCACGATTTCTCCGACGCTATTTTTAGGATACAGGACGGTCAAAAATGTAATCGAGGCGGTTGATTTAAAATGACAATGAGAAAGGAAATTACATTATTCTGTAAAACGATAGAAACAGATTCGAATACGTCTGAGGTATACTATTCGTACTCTTGAGAATTCATTTAACAGTAATGAGAAATCTAATCGAGACGTTCGATTTAGAACAGAAATAAACAAAGAAACGATACAATTTTGAAAAATATTCCAAACGTTTCTGCCATTTCTTTGTCAAACTCTGTCATACTGTCGGCTCAGAGTTAAACGACCACGTCCGGGTGTTATATTTTAAAACTTTCCCAAATACCGGTACAGAAGCTATTGTTCGGAATCTTCAGAAGGGTTGAACTCGTTGCTGGGCAACAGGTATTCAAATTAACCAGCTTCTTTTCTCGAATTCAGCCAGGACGAACGAGGTCAACGCGAGCCACGAGAGGACATTTGGAATAAAGAAGCGAACGCGAAGATGCTGGGCTTCCGACCTCGTTGGTCGATACACGTACGTGATTGGCATCGTAAACGAGGCAACCGGGAAAGTTCGTTCTCTCATCGGGAATCCACGTGTCCCATCAGCTGGATTTAAGTCCAGACTCGTCGAAAATCGAGCTTGAAAAATCGCCGGACGTGTTACGACCGTGTCTGCCTTCGTCTAACTATTTCCAACGGTTGTATTTCGTTGGGGATTGATGAAACTACCCACTCTTGAATTTAATTTCTATTTGCTAACAAACGCTAAATGGAAAATTAGATTCAGCTCTCGCGTGGTTTCAAATTCTGATGGTAACTAAGTTCTGTTCATTCCTGTTTGTCGCATTGATTTCGTCCGCTACCTAGTTCTTTAAACCGATTACTTTGCTTATCGGGGTTCAACGACGTATTAACCTAAAATCGAGATACTAAAATATTTTAGATATCGTATTATCCACTGGAGAATACGGTGAAATGGTATTCTAGAATTCTGCGATAAGAAACAAGCGTTACACTCTCGCGTTATTATTAAATTGTTCGCATCAAGTATCCGCTTTAAAGCACTCGGCAGCAAAATCTGAACCAAGAAGAGAGAAATAGGAATCTTGAAATAACCAAAAATACCTTTCGTATATCAAATTAATATTTACACTACCAGGGTCACCACCTATACTCCATATAATCCTGACTATTCTCCCCTTATTTACCCTGCGCTCGACCGAGCGGGTACCTCGAACGACCCATCGTCCTCGTCTCTACGACCAGCAAGTATCAAACTTATAACCAGCTTCTCAAATCTCCGTGCTTTTCGCCAGTACCGTTTCTCCGTTGAACTTTAAGCGACCGGAGAGCCGTTTGTTTCCACAGGTTCGAGGATATTTCGCCCACGCAACGACCCGTCCATTTTATCTCGATATTCACGAGCAGCGCAAGCTCGTCCATCGGAGCGAGTCCAGCATTCGGCGAATTTTAACTCGCAGCCGCGTCGTCGATAACCAGCCAGTCCGGCTCGAATAATATATTCACGGGGCACAGAGAGGCGGAATCGCGGTGTATCGATCGAGCGGAGCGTAGGTCGAGCGCACGTAACGCTCAGGTCGCAAGATCAACGCAGAGAAAAGAGGGTTCTTGACGGGGTGACTCGCTCAAAGGGGGAAAGTCATTAAAAAAGGGATCGTTCTAAAAATACCGGCCGTCTCAAAGGACTCGCCGTAGGCTGAGACAAGAAGATCAAGGTGTTTCAGTGTTTGACTCGCGAAACCTGGTTAGGTCGTGCTACACCCCCGAACGCTGGCCTGTCAGAGCTCTTTCATACGATACGTATCATCGCGATACACGTCCGACAATAACATACTAAGACGCGATACGATATCTCATTAACTTCGTAACTTTGCTTTACGTTTAACGATATCTGTTGTTGTTGTTGTACGATATTTGAAGAAATTCGCGGTGATCGTAGTAAATTCTTTGATCGTTTAAATCTGTCAGTTTTTTCTGTTTTCCTGTTTTACTAAGAAACGACGATCCGTCCGGCTGTGCTGTTAATAAGTATCCTAAGTATGACATTTTTGAAACGTTAAATACGAGTTCTTCCGTTTTCAAAAAACCGATGGTACACGGTGATGTCGCGTATAAATATCGTCGGTTGGTAACTGTCCGTAATTAAACGACCCCTACGGCTCATTATCCGAAGGATCCCTGGCACATGATGCGCTAACGCGTCGCGTGCAACACGCTTCAACCGCCTATCGTGTGAACGCACTCGTTCCGGATGACAGGAACTGGTTCCGCATGGGGGTGGAGAACTCTGCTTCGCTCCGGGAGATAGGGTCTCCTGCTTAACTTGATTACCGGGATTTTTCTTTTTCGGTGCTTTCACGATTAGAGACTCTAGTATCGTTGGTGATTAAGAGTAACGAAGCGAAATTGCAAAGGGAAAGTTTGTCATTAACTCTTTCACTACGATGCCATCGAAGAACTTTTCGAAGAGAACAAAATTTTAAGAATTTATTTATATTATCTCCTCGCAATGGCAAATCATTTTTACGGAAACAATCGCTTGTTTTTCTCTCCGAGAAATTAAATACTAACCGCCACCTACCTGGATAATAAAATCGAGCGATTCGCTAGAAATTGATTGGTTACGCTACGCTTCGTGGAATAAAGAAAAAGGCCGAATGGAATTGCGCCTTTTTGCCACGAAGAGAATAAGAAGCAACTTCTCGTATTCCTTGGAATATCGGGTTCAACGTGTACTAAACCGCGGATCGTAAAGAATCTTACGGCCGATAGAAATAAAGCGAAGATGAGTACGCTATAAAAATCTCCGACTTTCTCAGCTCTTAAACGACGCGTTGCGTCGCGGTGTCTATCCGCGTCGAGTTCAAAACCGGCCACGATATCGAAAACGTAAAACGCGATGAGATTTCTCGGAAAGAAAACGCGCCGTGTTCGAGCGGCGCTGATAGATCGTTCTTGATCCCCGACGCGAAGATTCTTTAAGCGGAAAAAGTAAATCGGTCGAAAGTAACCGGCCCACTGAACAATCCTCGTCGAAGAGTCGTTCGATTAACCGATGACAAGAAACCGATCTCTCGCAGACTTTCGAGCCGCGCTAGATTCTGCGATTCTCCATTGGCCACGCGCGTTGACCGTTTTCCGCCTCGGTTTCCCTCGTACCGACCCGTCGCTAATTAACACACTGGAGAAAATTTGTCGCACGAACTTCCATTTACCGGCGACCTAACGACGTCGTCCAAACCAAAATTTTGGTATCGCGAATATTTACCTAACGCTTACACAAATTTGTCTGAACGACGTGGAATCGTGGCGCAACTGGGCTACCAGGGTCAAACGGCGACGAGCAAAGCAAATCAAGTCACGGAACGTGTCTCAGAGGGCCGAATTACCCCTCGAGTTTGCATTGCTCTCCAGTATGACCAAACGTCTCGGGTATCGTCACTGGACAGTGTTTCTGAGCTTTGCCTTTGTTCTGCGAACAGAAAGCCATTCTGTGTCTTCGGAGAAACCGAATATTCGTGAGTGGTCGCCGTGTTTACTAAGCATAAGGCAAATATATTCTCGCGAATTTAACGCGAACAGAGCGCAACAGACGAGAGTAAATAGAAAAGATAGTTGATCGACGGGACGTTCGAGTCCAAAGCAATCGCGAAGACAGTCCGACCTCGTTAGAAACTAGTTGAGATCTTACGGATTCCATTTCCTTAAATGGCGATCGTGTTGTTCTCCAATAATCGTTCGATAGAACTAAATGATCGAGGTAACAATCACAGATAGATCTTACGTTTACCGAGTTTGAGCCTTGTTCTCCGTCGACAGAGTTACGAATGCTACTTACTTGGAAAGCTAAAAAAAAAAAAAAAAATTAATTCGAATCATACGTTCCTTATCAGAGAATCGATGAGTCGAAGGAGGTGTTCTCGGCGAGCAAAAGGCAGATTCGGTCGATCCAAGTCGTTAGGAAGCTTGGGGAAAACGAGCTCGTAAAACATCGTATGGTAGGCGACCCTGGATAGTCGTAAATTATCGAAGAAAACCGCGTTGTCAGGAACAATTCGAAACCGATTCACCGGCAAACTTTTAGCTACTCTGACCCCGTGGACTAATATGAATAAATGTATGTAATCCTGTCGCGAATCTCACGAAGGAGCGAACGTTCGAACGAGTTCCACGGCTCTCTGAACGATTTCCTGTGACGAGGGCGAACGAGTTTGAATACAAAAATGGTGATAAGCGAGGGAGAAAGAGAGATAGAGAGATAGAGGAGAAAAAGGTGATCGTTCCGTGTCATTTTGTATCGCTGATGGGAATTTCGCAAAAAGAGCAACGCGCCAGGAGAAAAATCCGTGAAAGGCGAAGACTTACGTAATACGCGCACGCGTTTAATGAAAACTCCGAGAGCGCGCATTCGTCGTCGTTCATGGCTTGAAACGCTACCACGAGAGAGCTGGAACTGACCGTTCACTTTTATTATACACAACCATTCGACACGCTACAGCGAGTACGCCTGTGCGCGCCACGGCCGCGCGTTAATTTCCTGTTCGTGAATCGCGGCATTATTCGAAAACCGCTAGATTCCGAAACCACGGCCTAGGCCAAGTATAAACACTGTCAGCCAACTGCCGAGCGTTTACTTGAACGGTGTCGTAAAATCTTGCGGGTTTACCCCGATAACCCGGTTGAACGGATAAATCGCGGCAGAGGATAGTTTTATGAGAGCGTTAGGGGTTGAAGCGAGAAGGGTTCGTCACTTACAGTCGGTTGTAAAAGCATCCAGCTGCTCGAATACATATTTCATATTCGCTCGAGGTGTACGTAAACGATTTTATGTAACCATTTGTAACATGCTTTTTTAGTTAAACAAAAAAAGTGGATAGCTGTACTTGTCGTGCGAATAATATTTAATATAGAACCAGTTAAGCAGAAACAGTAAATAACGCTGATATCAAGATTATGCTACTCGTGTTTTTCATCAGATATTTATGCTAATTCCGAGTTCATTAAATGGCACAATCGATGCGATTCTTGGTAATAAAACACGGATCTTTATTTACACATTGAGCACGAGTTTTCTGAGTTGAACACGAGCTGAATTACAACGCTATTAACGCGTAATCCTTCCTATTACATAGTTAACGAATCACCGGCATTTTCCAGGTTTCATATGTTTCAAGCGCTGCCGCCCCCTCCCCCCAAATACAGTGGAAAATATCATTTATTCAAAATAACGTTAATATGACCACGAAAATAGACCGAGAGACCATTCCGTCGATATTACCCTCGTATCCATATTTGAGTTCGAACATTCTAACAAAAACAGCGCTATACCGTTCGATTCTTTTCCCTCGTGAAACTTTCACTCGACGGGGGAATCAACGTAAGCCCGCCCCCATTTGTAGAAATTCCATCAAAGCGGCATCGATAGAAAGGCACCGGTGGGTGTCTAGTAATTAACGTATCTCATCGAAGTGGCGCGAACGAGGCGCAACGAAACGAACAAGCTCGCTCTGCATTCACCGACCGAGTTCCGCAGGTTGCGAGCGCGAAACGACGTCGAAGCGGTACATCTGTTTCCGTGTTCCACTCGCGGAAATGTCTCCCCCGACGGAAATTCATTTGGCGGTGTAACAACCGCGCGATAACGAGTCGCGCCGAAAAGTAAGAGATTCGCCCGCGAAATTTCTCCAGTCTGCGACTCTGCCTGCGGGTAATTGACTATTACGCGATATAATTGCGGCGATGATTACGGCGACGTTCGTCGCGGTCCATCAAGAACACCGCACGCTATAATCCCGCGTTTCCTTGAGTCTCAAACGAAAAGGAACAAAGTAAGGATACGGTTGTAAAGAAAACTTTCAGCGGCTTTCAGAGGTTGGCAACGAGAACGTCTAATTACAAGGCGGAACGCACATACAGACGCGCGCATCAACTGACAACTTGCAGCGGCGCTTCGCGGAAAAGCTTCATCCGGTCGGACGGAGCAGAATCGTTGCAGCCATTTGCAATTCAAACGAGTAGCCGTGGAGGATTTCCCGCTCGGGCCAACACCACCACCAGCCCTGTCCCTCCTTTTCCGTGTGACTGGCAGATGCCAGAAATTTCAGAAACTCAGCCACGGCCACTCGTGACAAGACTAAACCTTGGACTGCAATTCGCGAGCGCGAGCCTCGTCGCAGGTTGTCCGATGGAACACGAGCGTGGAAAAATTCATTGAATTCGTGCATTTTTACGGAGAAGTTAACGAGGTTCTAATGCCAACGCTGTACGAGATACGCGGATGCATTTTAGTTGATAGTGGAGTATGGAGTAGGAAAATGGCGCTCTGTTATTCTACCACCGGTATCTGTTTGTAAATCTAGCCACTGTGTTTTAGCTGATAAATAATGGACGCAGGAAATGGCTGCACGATCCTCCAGTGGGCCGTGTGTGAACCTTGTCAGAAGGATAATACTCGCTCGCAGATCTTCTGGCAGATAATCAGCTCTAATGAATAAAGACTTCCGATAAGCTTAAGGATTTCGTGGAATGTTGCTTGTAATCGTTTAAGAAATTAAACAATCGGCAAAGAAAAGAATGGTTCTTTTTAAATTCACCTGAGAATTTGCCATCGTTTGTTTCATCTTCTCGCGATAAATCGACTTGCGAAATTAAGTCGGAGATTTTGAAAATTCGTCGTACCTTTAATTTGGCAAAGTTGGTCGATACGAACTTTGAACCGCTCGTATCTGTTCGAACAAAATCTCCCACGAGAACGAATAGCACGTTGCTGAACAAAAAGTCGAACGAATGAAAAAATTTGATCGACCTGGAATTTTCTATTCGAGAAACGTGCAACACGAATAATCGCTCGATACATCTTCGTTGGAATCGTTAATTCGATCGATTAATTTTCCCGACTTTTAGTCGGAATTTAAGGCTATCCGGCAGAGGGTCGATCTCTTCCGATTAATTAACCAAAAAGAATTAGTCGCCGCGCGATTTTATGCAGAGAGAGTTTGTACGCGAACTTCGCCGCTATTAACGGCATTAACGAACTGTATCGCATAAATTTCCGTTGCGCGTTGTCCAATTAGCGCGCGCGTGCTACCAAAACGCGCGGAATTCGCGCGTAACGTTTTCTCGCGGAATAACGGGTTCAATTAACACGGCTGCGGGAAATAAAACGGACGAGAAAAAGGGAGGAGTTATCGGCGTGGATCACTTTGAACGTTTCCACGCGTTTATTAGATCCCGATCGACCGTGATTCATATGCTTAATCCGATTTACCGCGCAACCAACGATCTTGATAGTGTCGTTTCGCGCAATTATCGCAGCCGCTAAGCGGTTCGCTTAATCGAACGAAACGACGCCTCGATCGAACGAGCTACGTGCTAACGATACAGCTGTGCGCATGTTGCACGGCCTAAAGAACTAAGAAAACCGATCAATTGAGAAACTGAAACCTTTTTCATCTGTGGACTCGACATGTTGGTATTTACGCGATTTAATATCCCCTTATTCCATCTATTTTAAATTATATTATCCTTTGAGGGACATTCTTTTCGTCAAGTACAAAGCAGCTGACTAATTTCTTAATGGGACATAGTTCAGCTTCTAAAACTACGTAACGAGGCGTAAAATCTTTGCGAATCAAGTAATTTCGACTAGCGATACTCGCACTTTTACTGACGAGGAAACAAGCGCAAAAACATTCGCGTAACGTATCGCGACGTAACTGTACGGCTCGTTGCAGGAGCGTAGAAAAAAGGAAACGAAAACGAGTCAAGATGGATGGACAGCTAATGAAACATCGGTGCACGGCCGAATGTCCCAAACTAATTTCCTGTTTACTTGGCGCGGCTTCCCTTTTAATCTGCCGACACGGTCCATCGGGGGAGCTAAACGTCGCCTCGGCTGGTATTCAGAAATTTTTTCGTCTGTGAGTTCATTGTGTTCCGTGTCGCTCCGAAAACGTCACAGATAACGGCGTTCTAATTAGCCGGTAATCAAGCGAACCGGCGCTCTCTTAATTTTCTCTCGTCAAGCAGCGCGACGCTATCGGGACGAAAGAGTTTTTCGTGTTTCCACGGGGCAAGCAATAACAGTTCGAATCAGCGGAATCGAGAGCGCAGCAGGAATCGAGAGAGGCAGAAGAGTGTGCAGCGGGTTCGAACGTCGCGATAAAACGATCAACGAGACAGCACGCTGGTTAGACACCAGCAGGAGGATGGGTCAGAAAATAATTGCCAGATCGTTTTTCATTGTCAGCGTTCGGTTAATGCGAATATTGAGTACAAAGTGTGGTATAATTATAGAGACGGCCGGACCGAGGTAACTCGATCATTAGCTACGTGCTGCCAAAATGGATGCTCGAGGTACGAGCCATTCGAAGACAAGGCAGATCCATTGCTGTCGGCAAAACGCGAATTGTTTGTAATCAGCTTACATAGCTAGTTGGTAGATTCGCGTGCGATCGATATACCGAGACCTGCGTGCTTCTTGTAACGTCCACGCTACCTCACGACCACCGCTAACGTCAAACATCGTCGAATCGCAGACAATTCGATAATCGAGGGGCCTCTCCATTTCGATAAATTGCAGCTTCGAAGGTAAATAAAGCGATCTGCAAGGTCGTCGGCTAACAATTTCCACGTACATGATACGTTTACGTTCGCTAAAACAGTTGCGAAACCGTTCTCCCTCGATCGAGTTAGCAAGACGGACACGGACAGATACTTTTTGTCTGAACATAAACCATCCGATAATGGTGTTCGTTCGTTATGTACCAATCGGTCAAAAATACACTCTACGTTATTGTGTACCGCGGAATAACAACGCGAACGCGAAACCTCTGCATCCACGAATTACAGCATAAAACGGAGGCTATCGTTCAAATCCGAATCTATATTTTTGGTTCGTCGAGTATTCATCGATCGAGCTGCTCGACAAAGTATACCACCCAAAAGTCTCGTTACTTCTCAAGTCTAATAAACGGTAAAATGGCCGCGGCCAACGACAATTGCCTTTCGTTATAAAGTTCCGATACATGGCGAGGTCCCACTCGAGCGAATACGTATAACAAGCAACCGGAAAATTCGCTCGAAATTCGTTTGCAGCCTGAGTCGGCCCATCGAGTGGCTCGTTTTACATAAAATTTCCTATAATTGCCTTTCGAAAGTTCGAGATTGCCTACTTTGCGCGGCCATTTTTCACCGTGGCTGTTATCAAAGTAATCGAGCCTGGTTAACGCGGTGATTTTTCATCGCTTTAATCGAGCCGCTTTCCTTCGCCAAATTTAGTCGAAACTTGGCCGATGGAGAAGTCCGACGAAAAAAGGGTTGGAAGAAAAAGCAACATTTACGCGTTCGAGCGGATACGTGCGCGTTGTTGACTGGCGTACACGGCAACTTCGTTTGGGAAATATCGCAAGGAGCGCTGACAGGTTGACAAAGCATCGCTACGTGCTCGCTTATGTTCGGTTTCCTCGCGCATAAGGGCGAGCGTGCAAATTTATTGAATACAAACGATTTCCATCGAGCCACGCTTATGCTAGGAAGGCTACGGGCGCATCGTTATCGATGATTTCCAGTTTGAGGGGATTGCTGTTACGAGGGAACGTGTGGGCGCGAAATCTGCGCAACGCGAGAATTGCGAGAACCAGAGGTTTTTTAACAAATTTTCCGTGTTACGAAATACATCGATCGGTACTTCTATTTTCAATAAAAGGACTTTTGGAACGACGAGCGTAGAGGGAAACTGGTACAGATGGTGAAAAAATCTCTAATCTACGCAAACTTGAATTATCTGAAACGTACACGTACGAGGCGCTCCTTTTTATCAGGTTCTACGCTTCATTTCTACAACATCAAATTTATTTAATCGTACGAGAGTGTTGCTAATTAATAGGAAATTTGGACCGAATGAGTTGCTCGCTGTATTTCTTTCAAGTAAAAAATAGAACATTTCTTTTATTTTGTATAAACTGGCGGATTTGAAAATTGCTCGAAGAGAAAGAATATCCCAAAGCGAGAAATTCTAGCACGCAAATTGTAAATTAATGACTGGAAATGTAAACGCACGGCTGGAAATGGTTAACTACGGGAAAACGAGGGTAAAATTAAACTTGGATAACAACATCTGTATACTTGCAAACTTTAAAACGCGTTACTATATATACTCGTAAAGTCTGGAAAATTTACATGGAAATCGCCCACGAAAATTCTACTTACTTCTTTCTCGACAAAAATTCAATTCACCTACTTGTTCGTCGAACGTCGTACATTTCGAGAACTGCGAAAGGAACAACGATCTATCGAACATCCGTTAAACAGTGAATCGCATAAACTTTCAGAAGACGGTACGTGCTTGAAAAGTTGTCAATCACGATTTGAGATATTACATGCCTATACGTGATTATCGGCGCGTGATTGGTATTGAGAAACAGATTAAAGCCCGCAGCGGATATGGCTTTCCGACTGTATTCAGTGCATGCGTTTCCATTCAACTGCTTCGATACACAGGCGAGAATTAAATATAATCCCATCTGTCTGTTCAGTCGCAACGAATCGATCGCTTCTAATTCTAAGAAAATTTCCCTTTAATTACGCCGTGTATCTCGTTTCACATACGGTCGCTCACGGACCCATTTCGACGCTTACCATAGAAAGCTTTTACATGCATATCGCGCGTGTTACGTAAAATACATTTTGAAATTTAACCAGCACCGTAATAAGGCTTGCCTGTCATGATTATATTGGTGCAATTCGAAATTTGAAAATATACACGTTACAAGGTACTTGACGATCGAATAGCTTCGTCAGCCGCTGCAGAAATGCATCGCTGAAAATTCCTGCATCCTGTTACGTAAACCTTTCGAACCACACTGAGAATTAGAAAGGAAAAAAAGCAGATTTATCGTGAATCGATGAAACGTGGGCCGACATCGATAGCCCGTACACTTTGCGCGAAACACGTTCCTTTCTGGCCACGGTGAGCCAAGGTATTTGCCAAAACGACAGTCCGTCTCTAATGAAAATAGAGCTTAAGCCACGACCCAAAGTTCAAAATTGGATTTCGAGGCGGAGCCTGCGTGGCCGAGCGATCCCACCCTTTACGCAACTATTGCCAATGGAAAGATCTGCCAAATAACAGATTCTCGCGTGTGTTAACAAGAAGCGCGAAATACGCGTATAACGTAGTATGTAAGTATGAATCATATGACAGCATCTTGACGAGAGACGTCTGATGCCAGGAAACGTTGAGATCGTGCGTCGACTGCGATGAGCATCAACGCACCATGTACATCGAAAGAATACTCGCATCCGCGAATACTTTATATTTATTACGCGTATTAGCGTGAATCGTTATATACGCGAGCGAATTCGTTCGCACGTGCGGTGGTTAGGTTTCGATTCTTGAAGCACGAACCGCGAACGAACATTACCGACTATTTAATTATTAGAGGCGATACGCGAAGTGAGCAATTATCGGTAATTAGGTGTCGAGCGAACGCGATACGCTAAATCACGTTAACAACGTACGTTTATCGGGGCAAACGAAACGATATATTCGTTGGAAATTCTAATGGGGAAAAACTGTTTGCTAACACCGGAGCTAATTACGTTTTAGAAACAAACGCATTGGTACGATTATTTTCAATTAAGTCTCCGATTAAAGAAGCAGCGAGGAGGGCCTTGCACGTATAAAAACGAATTAGCTTATTGTTTTATCTAAACAATTACGTTATAAAACCATTATCGTAGAAACTTCTCCGTGGAGTTTTCATGGAAACTGATTTTATGATAATTGGAAAATACAAACTCTTTCTTGGCACGTTGAAAAATCGACCTAACTCTCAACAAACCAATACGTTTTTGAGGCACACGTGTCGGTGAGTGAGAAGAGAAACAATTTTCTATCGGTTTTCTAACTAGAAAAGGAAAAATAGATCCGCCTGTACGATAGAAGATAGAAAGATGTCAGCGTCGATTGAAAAAGGTGTTCGGTCGATTCACGGTTCGAACAAAGCTGAAACAAAATCTCACTCGTTAGGCGAGAAACGAGCGGCTTTCGTGCTCGCACGTCTCGGGTGTACGAACCACCACTCTCTTTCCCTGCTTTCAAACGGCACGGAAGACCTCGTTGCCGCGGGCCTAACGTTAATGCGCGTGATTTTCTTTTCACTGCTCTCCGGAGCGGTGCTAGTTGCTGTTTGCACTGCGATCCTTTTCACGATAGAAGAGACAGCTGACAGAGGCAAACGCGACATAACATCGTTTCATCGGCGATGGGATATTTGTAATTAAGGCAATAAAAGAGGAAAAAACAGAATAACCCTCGCTCTGTTGTGAATTGAAATATAATTTACCATCTGTAGTCGCGAGACTCGTAATAACCATAAACTTGGCACCATCTACGTGTAAATAACTCGTGTTCCCAAGTATCGGAACACCAAGCATGCTCGTACGAAACCGACGACCAAATTTTTAATCCAAATTCCAATCGAGATTATAAAAAAAAAAAAAACAATTTGATCTGTGAGAATTTTCATTTGGAAGTGCTCCAGAAATGATAAATTATAATAATCAAGCATTAGACCCAACAGCTTTCTAAGTTGTATTAAAAAAGTTTGAGGTGAATCGGATAGAAGACTACGAAAAGTCTGTGAGAATCTGACTTCGTGTTGTAAAATCATTTGTAAAGGCACGACGCACATGGACGAGCGGAACATTCGCTTTATCCTAACAAATTGATAGGATTATTATATTATTATTTTAAACGAGACAACCGTTCTTAAAGGTACGCATAATTTCCTAATAATTTTTCTGATATACTTAGCCGAATTCTAATGCTTAGTGAACAGGGAACAGCGTTTCTCGTCGCGAGTTGAATATCAAAGACGAGACAAAAGATATCACTCGAAAGATGTACCGTAGAAGAGAGGATTTCTGAAAGGTGTACACGCGTTTCTATAGTTTGCCGGGAATAAACGCGACGGGAAACGCGTTTCATCCCCGTATAGTAAGTAAGCTCTCGAGCTCTATTTGTTGGATTTGCTAATTAGACGTCGAATGAAATATTGAAAAGAATGTCGTCACCGTGGCAGAGCCGCTTGTACCGTGGGTAATTGGAATATGTAACGAGCACGTAAAATGAATGAAACCGACAAATTTCCTCGAGTTTTATGGTACGGTAAGTGCGCCAGGGCCCATCTACCGCCACTCCTTTTCTCCACAGTTACGTAAGGGAACCGTGAATCTAGAGCGTTTCCATTATTTGCGCAGGCATTTCTCCGTCGGATTCTCTCTCATGAATATTAACAGCGAGGCTCTCAAGTGGCTTATTTTCTTTTATTTTTTCATACATTTTACCGCGAAATCGCGCAGCCTCTAAGGCCGACCTTCGACTATACGCGGCAGCCACTGTTTGGATTCTTTTCGAAGGCGGTTTCGAGATTCAGAGAACAGAACGGAGAATTAATTTGTTTCTTTGCGTACGATCGATTTCGTGGACTTACCTTGGCGAAGTCGATCTTCAGCGTGCAGCAGCCGGAGTATATGTCTGCTCCGTGAAGCGTCTCCTTTGCTCTTGTTGCCGATTCCACCGTGTCGAACGTGATTATCGAAAGATTCGGTTAAGAATATATAGATAGCTCTGTGTAATAGTAAAAATTAACGAACAGTTTCTATTTGTAACTCCGAGAGGACTCCCGCGCGTGTTTCGACATGGCGCTATTCGTTCGAAATCTATCAAAACTATGGCTAAACGAAATATCGCTGAGCGAAATCGAGAAAACTTCCAGATTGCGATTTATCGTAATTCTCGACTAGTATGGGTCGTGGGTGATCGCACTAGTTTCGATTACATTCGAGTTACATCTTAATTCGCGTGGTCTTTGCTCGTAGTGTTAAAAAAATACAAATGAAAATTAAGTAACTCGATACGAATATTACGCGTCACGATCTTACGAGAGTTGAACTACTAGGCAAAAGTCTAATTCGCGATTAAAAATATAAAATAATAATCTCAACGGCGAAATGAAATAAAAGATGGAAATTTGACGAATTGATGAACGTTGATGTATCGATGCTCGGTTAATTTTGTCCTTCACGAGAAAACGGACGACTTGTAACAAGTGAATCTTTTTAGGAATTTATCGGTTAAAATAAAAACTGTCGGAGGACTTGGAAGAAACAACGGATAAAGAATAAAAGACAGTCTGAGTGCTATGGATTCGAAGTAAACAAAATTCAAAGCATCGAGAATAGTCGACGAATGTACATCTGCAAGAAAAGATCAGATATCCCATACGTCGTTTTACAGCTGAATTTAATAACGAGCTGCTGCTGCTACGCCTCTCGACTTTATGAGTTACTCGACGCTACGTGCCTCCTTGAAATTTTGGAAACTTAGGAATAATCGCGTACCAGGGCTGCATCGTTTGCATTTGCCAAATTATTCTCTCCTTGTGTGTAAACTACGTGTTTGAAAATTCTACGAATCGTATCGGAACAAGGAAGATAAGCACGAATTATCAACACATGCGTGTATAACATCTGAATAATTCCATAGTAAACTTTGCTATTACGTGGAAATAAAGCCTGTTAGAGGCTCGCAGTATTACTAGATAAATAGATAAATAAATAAAATAAAAACGTGGAAAATTACGACTCTGATTCCAAAGATAATAATCCTAACTACCTGTTCCGCGTAAATATTAGGTCGTCCGCAAAGTGTCTTTCATTTTATAAGAAAATAATGGATGCACAACATTTCTCGTTTTATATTATTTTATCGAATTACGTATGATCCATTCTGCTCTATCAGGACAAAGATTACAACGTTTGAGACAGATTAAGTTTCATGTTTGTATAAAGATGCGTCGTTGTAAAAGACGTGTCTGTAAAAGAAAGACACTTTTCGGACAATCTAATATCTAAACGAATATCTCGATTTCACTTACAAAAAAAAAGAAGAAAAAGATAAAAAAAAATGTGGAAAATTATATATGGCCCCAGTTCGATGATCAGAGATTACAGAAAATAATATATTTATCGGAACAATTTATAAGTATCAAAAGGGATCTTTCGTACGTCCTCGAACCGTTGGTAATTTCCAAACAGAGAAGAGCCATCTTTAACTAGGTACAACGCTCATCCACTATGCCACAAGTAACTCGTCGATATTCGGGCCAAGGTATCAGAGGCTTACAGTGAGTGACGCGGCAGTCGGAAGATCCTGTAACCGTGTCACTCGCTAGTTCCGCTTATAAATCTTGATCGCATTGGAACGGTGGCACGTGACTGACAAACTTCACCAACGGATAGCCGTTTTGTCGAGAGAAAAAAAAAGAATAAAAAAAGAAAAGAAAATAAAAGAGAAGAGAAGAAAAACAAAGACACAGAGCAAAAAGGAAAAAGAAAGTGTGCCATGTCAGAGAGATCCTCTCGAGCTTTAAGACCGTTTATCACGCTTCGTGAAGCTCGTGCTTCACACGTGAAACGAGATCCATCGAGTGGACCAACTTGTATTGCAAAGGATATTCCACCATTGCTTGAACGCCGTTCTTCTTGAAAATAACGATGCGTTGAACTTGCCCGCTGGGTGCGCTGATCGCGTGCAATACTTCCTGTAACAGAACATGCGAGACATGTTTTAGGAAAATTTCATGAATTTCTTCTTATTCTTATGGAGATGGCTGTGATAAAAATTCTATGGAAATGAAACTACGCAAATCTTTTGTGTATATATCGCATACGTTATATGAAATATTTTCAAGCATCGTTTCTTCTCTAATGAGATACGACGTATCAGATTTTCACGTCCAGATTGATTTTTGAAAGCAATCTGAAAACGTACATAATAGAAGCTAGAGAATATTTATTCGGTCACAGGGTATTAGAAGAAACGTTTATGTTTGTCAAAATGAATACGATTTACCTACTGTTATTATTGAGCAAGATATATTCGTAAACGAAATATAAACCTGACAGATTCAGATATTTTACGTATACGTGTATACCCACTGTGAAAAAAGTATGATGGATGAAGAGTTAAATAAATTAATGGAAATTCTCTGTTGATAGATGTATAAAGTAGCTATGACATCCGTCGCAAATGATAATGGTATATGTTCGAGGTATAGAAATTTCTCACATTCGGCCAATTATACCGAAAATGTAACGCGATACACATTTATATCCATACAGTGAACATATACAAATTTGATGTATCATAGGACAGCTACTCTTCGTTGACAAGCTTTCTACTTAAAAATATTTATAAAAAGATGTCGCGCGTGTATCTGTCAAATACCAGGCCCAAGCTGTGCAGGATTAAATGGAGTTTAACTGTATTTTCCTACATCCAGCGCGTTTCATCGTTTCGTAAGAGCTTGACATCGAGAAAAATCGCGTTTTATATATACAGAATAAATTCCATCGTGCGAAATAATAAAAGGTAGGATGTTCCGGCATACGCGTCACGTAAAAGCGACCGAGGTTGCACGTGAAATATTTCTCTCGCTATATCGCAAATTCAAATCCGACAATTTTCCCGCAGCACTTACTCTACACGCATCCGGAATAAGGATGTAAAAGTCTTCGCCATTCAGCTACAACGTCATAAAGCGGTCAGTACATTTGTCGTTTAATAAATTATTGAGAGGGTTGAAAAAGGATTACCATTCAAGGAGATGCAAATATTTCGGAGGGGACGTACACTCAAGACTCGAGATGTTTGACGTTAAAGGGTCGAAATTGTGAAAATGAAGAGAATCGATACGTTCAGATGTTTCGTTTAGACATTTGGGAATTACTCGATGTAAATATTCGATGTAAATATTCGAACGCGGTCCTACGATCGAACCTCGAGATCTTTGGAGCGTCGAATACTTGAAAATGCTGAAAGTTTGCGCCACCACTGTATTTAGAAACGTAAAGATGGAAGTGGCAATAAAATCAATCACGAAAAACGTATAGATATATTCAGCACTTCGGCTAGATGTTTACGAGTGATCGCATCACAATTGCGAAAGGTTGAATTTCCACACGAGTATAAAAGTGGGAGAAAATCGAGCGGCATTCTAAAGTTGCGTCATAATTGTGCATACGTTCGATTATCTAAATATTTGCGAACCTGGATACCTATAACTCTTCGTCGATCAGAAGAGCAACAAACATCGAAACCAGTTAAAAGCTGCTATATAAGTTCAATGAAAATACATGGATCTCGTTTCCCATTGAAATTTCGAAGATCTCGTCGATTTCTTAGCCGTGTTACGGTTTATTTCACGCTGGAAACTGAGTATTCGAGCAATCTCGCGTTTAACGGTACAGAACATCGGACAGAATACGCGAGAGTGAGAAAATGATGTTTCCACGTGTTAAGACACGGGTCGAAAAGAGATACAGCATCCTACCACTTGAAGAATGGACTAAACGTCGAGCAATTCGTTTCTCAATTTTCCGCCTCTGTTATAAACATCACGGAGCTGTTGAAAATAATGCAACACTCGTTGAAAAACTCAAGAACTTATTTCGTTCATACCGGGTCAGAAGAAACCGGGTCATTTTTTATCCCTGGCTACTTCATCAACTTTTTATATTTACGATGAACTACCAGCCGTCACAATGCGTCTTACGTTACGAGCCGTCGTTGGGCTCTACATCGTTATCCGATGAAAGTAGTTTCGGAGATAAAATTCGTAGAAACGCGAACAACGTTTAGAAACAGAATTTCATTCTAAATAATAATCGTACACGATAGAAATGTAGGATATTAATTTTAGTTGCAGCAATACAAAGTAATTGTAAATAAAAGGATTGTTTAATCGTTTCCGAGCGGTTTCGGCGTTCGTAATATTGAACTCACCAACGATAAAACGTTTGAAAGTATCTTAGCATCAATTTTACAAAATTCTTTATATATTCAAAATGTATGGAGATCGCATCGTCAGACGCGAAAGATCCCAGTGCGGCGTTCCAGGGTTAAAGTTTAATAGAGCGAAGAATAAAACGGGGAAAGAATTATGGATGAAGTCATCCAAAGACGTTGCAGCCATACGGGTGCGAAATTCATCGTACCGAATGAGACGTTGACTCTCTGCTATCGAAACCAAACCGATAATTGAAAACGTTTGAGGATCAGGTAGATGTTTACCTGTAACAGCTCGCCAGTAAACTCGAGTCCCAACGATACGAGTGATGACGCAGCGTGGCGCTTTGCCAAGCACACTTTTAAGCTGCAATTTCTTCCGCGAGGATAGTCTCGTGCTCGAAACAGTCGACTCACGAATCGTGAGCTACGTCCACGCTGATCAAAATTGAAGGTTACAGTAGAATAACACGTCGAGTACATTTTTATTGGTTTCGCGATTTTATGACACTTTATGATAGAACAGGAGGATTTTCATACGATCTAATTAAAAATAAAAATCGCTCGTTATAAATGCAGAGATTGAGGTGCTTCAAAAATGGCTGAAAATTTGTCTACTTTTGAGCTGACAAAGCTCTATGGAAGGCGAAAATATAATAAAACGAAAGTAGCAGCGTGTTGAAGTTTCGGACGTTTAGCGTTTGAGCGTTGAAGCTCGCGAACAATTCGCGAACAATACGGCGATAATTCGTGAACAGGACGTTAACGGGTCTGTCGCACGCAGAACACGAGCAGATCTACGGTGAACAGAGTTCTTTGATGTACTTTTGCGTGAAAGAGATATAGCGAAGTCACAAAGTTAATCAGGCTTGAAAAGTACATGGGTTTCCGAAGATCCGAGAAGAGATAGCGTGTTCGAGCCTTACAGGAAGTGTAAGGTGTCAACCGAGAAGTAGTTTTTTTGTAGCTGCACGTCAGTTTGTATCAGTACGGTAATTATAGCCCGGGCTACGATTTACGAGATTGCGAAGCTAGTCGAACGGAAAACTACAAATGTTTCGAAGGATCGAATGACAATGGCGTTATCGATCGGCGTCAACGGTATCGTTCATTTCGATACGATAACTTATGATCTCGCTATATCGTTACCTGGGTTACGATCACTATGGAGCAACGATGTATCGTCTTTCCTCTTTCGATTTAAGATATTTGTCATTATTTCGTAACAAGTATATGTAACGTTACTTTGCTTAAAAAGCAAAAAGTCACAGGAAACTTTGAACATTTCAACGTATAAAAAATAAAAAGTGAAAAAATACTTGATAATACGTTTTAATGAAATAGGACGAAACTAGCGTGTCCACTTAACGCCTTAATTTACAATCCCACTATATTTTTTCGTCAAGATTAACAAACCCTGAACAAACAATTTTTATCGGATGCGCGTCGCTTACAAAAATGTCCACATCGTCGGTGAACACGGTTCACGGTCTATTCATCGACGCAGGAACAAGGGGCGACCTTTTAAGAAAGAGCTTCCTTTAAGAGCTTTCTCGGAAAAGTTAGTCGGCATCCAGATCCCGTCGCGAACTTGAAATCGTGGTGTCATCAATTTCACGGGCGAGAAGGATAGCTCACAATCAGCTACGGTCTATTTTCCTCTACGTTTTACAGAATCCCGAAGCTAGAGGAAAATAACGCGCATTTATTATTCGCTTTCTCGCTGAATCGCTGCGTCTCGATGGTAACTGAGATCGTCAGCGAAAGGAAAATGGGAAAGTATCTGATTCAATCGAGAGAATTCTTAAATGGTCGTCATCAATATTACCCAGAGTTTTATCGTGTCTGGATAAAAATATCCAGAATCGTGGCAGAATTGTGGCAAAGGAGACTGTAACATCGATGATGTTTCTGGGGTAAGTAAGCGAGATTAACATCTGTTTAACTCTTAACTACTCTTTGAGAAAGTTCTGAAGCGTTTCATTTAAGATAATTAAATCTGAATTTATGAATTACGATTACTCGGGGCCTTGTAAAAATATTTGCGCGTATTTACCCAACGAAACGCTGTATCCTAATATTCTGCATTCAAATCTTTGTGGTCGTACGAAAACGCTAAATGGTACAAATCTTAATGTTACTTGCAAACAATTAATTAGTACGTACATGTTGCAACAAATACGATCGTGCGTGTAAATATCTTCTGTAAACAGCGCAAGCCTCAACCTAATTAAAAAACCGAGTATTTCAATGAAACACAAGGTAGGTTTATTCTTGCGTCATCGTTGGCGACTCAAATTATCGTTCCATCCTTATAAACAGACGAAATTCCTCAAGACGCGAATCTCCAAAGATAACTCCGGTCTCGATCCAAAAGTAGAATGTTCACCGCAAGAACGAGTTAATCGTGTGCGAGAATCTGTCCGGAATATATCGAGTATTTGCGGAGACGTAGCTCGGCAAACAAACGGTATGTAACGCGAGTACGTAATGGACGATTCATTAGAATCGTGGGATGGTTCGCGAGCACGCCAGATAGAGGGTATACGGTGTTTGCTTCTACGAAATGCACGTACCCACCTCGGACTTAATTATCCGGCGTTTCCATCTGGAGCGAAGAAAGTAAAGCTCCTTTGTACGGTCCGAAACTCGAATACAAGACCCTTTGTTGCATTTCTGCGTGTGTAGCGCCGTGTAAATTCAATACGACCGCGTTCTTGCCTCCCTATTTCTCGCCTCGTGCCGTCCATCTTTAACAAAGGCGTCTCCCAACTTTTCTCTCGCCTTAAACGATACGACCAAAGAAGAAACGGTCAGGCATCGCGATAAGAATATAGGTAATCCCATCGACTGCTTCTTTTGTTCCGTTTAAAACGGTATTTCGTAGCCGGAAGAAAGAAAGAAAAGTATCCAGCGGACAGATATGCTAATGGAATCTATGTCGTTGAATCGTTTAATAAAATTCTCGAGCCAAGAGCGAAACGAATGAACGATAGTGAGAAAAAGGGAAGGAAAAGAGTTCGATTTCTGGCTTGGAGCAGTGCTCCAAATGGTCTAATCAGAAAGATGGACGATCAGAGTAGTCAAAGACACCGTGCGAAGCAGACGTGAAAGAGAACAGGCCGGCCAAGGAGACGCTTTAATGAAACCTCGTGCTTGTTTGAATAGTCGGTAGGACTAGTGTACTTCTTTATTAGTACCTTTATCAGTAGGCTTGAATTTATTTTCCAAGAAACATATATACCCGTAAAAACTTACTCTGGAAGCGAAGTAGATACGAAAAGATAGACACGAGATAGAAGGTTATAAAGTTTGCGCCATTGTTACGGTAGGGACAGAAACTGTTGGAGCGTTTCGTCGCGAACCCAAGTGTACGAGAACGAAGCCAATTTCAGAAGTTGCACCGTCTCGGCCCTCTACGACTCGGGATCCTCAGGATTAGATCGCACCATTTAGGATTGTTGGGATTAGGTTGCACGATTCGGGAACGGTAACAGCCGGCCCTACGATTCGAATGTGGCTAAAATCGGCGGCCACGAATCGTGAACCGACTAAATTGAATCTCGTTCGAAGACTGTTAAAACCAATCTATAGGACTCGAAAAGCATCGATACGCGAGGCTTACGATGCAACGAAGATATGGTTGGAATCGAACGAAATATTACTTAAAGCTTCGAAAAATGAGCTAATCTATAAAACGAGGCTCGCGATACGTGTCTCAAATATTCGATGAAGAATTTACGAACGCGTAGCCAGCTCGCGCGCTGTAAAATGATATAACGTTCTCGCAGGATTTATTGGGGAAAAATGTGCGAAGGAAAATATACGGTAAACTTGATACGTCTGTAGGAAGAGCTCTTGTTTATTCTGATTTATATCGTGGCGTATGCTGCCCGCTATTCATCGAGTTTTATAAACGACTCAGGATTAATCGTGTTAAGCCGTCGAGAACACGGCTGATGAATTAAATAAGGTCCCGGGGCTTTTCGTGGCGGAGTCTTCCGTCGATTGATGCCCCCTGGCAAGCCTTTTCTATTATTAGGAAGCCACGCTCCTTGATTCCGGCCGGGAATCTCATCCCAATCCCATTCAGCCAGCTACGAGCGTGTGAAAAAGTGATGAAGCGTCACAATTACGACGTCAATTTACCCCGACACGGTCCAAGAAACGTTTCACTCGACTACGAAGAGACTGTGTGTGCCGAGATACCTGGAAACCTACGTATTTCCCTCGAGTACGGTCCTGCCATATTCTCAGCGTGTATGCAACCGAGTCGATTCGCTGGGATCTTCGTCCGACTATTCATTCGGCTGATACACACCGGAAGAAGGAGCCTAGAACCAGGTTAGAAGCGATCTAATAAGCGTGACACGCTTGCGACTGCGAGGCGTCGGATTGAAAGGCCAAATTGAATGCCCAACCAGACACGGCCCGTTTCTACTTCGCCGTGTACCAATTCATCGGCACGCATTGGCACACCGTTTTGATTCCATATGACAAATGTAACAATTCGTTTGAACGAAGCAAATCGTTAGCATTCGCGCGAGGCAACGATGCAACGTAACAATTTCTAGAAACTACTTTTAAGACTCGCTTAAGAGGACGTGATCGGTACGAATTAACAATCGTACGTGTTGTACATGCGAATCTCTTTTCCTGGTTGCAAAAATTTTGCACGAATTAAGTGGAAACATTTGCTTAAAATCTCGGTCGAAGTTTGTTGTTAGAGTGGGACATTGAATAACAAGAGTAGCTGGGATTGGTTAAAGCAACGATAAAACATAGTAGTCGTAAACAAGTAGGAATTTAAAGTTATTATACACAAACGATTTCCTGTTCCGACTGTTTCAATATATCGTATATATTCTTTATTTATCGTTAGATTCCATGGGTCTTATCTGTCTTTGCATCGGTTTCAAACTAGATAACAATCGTTAAAGGCTTTCGCACGTGCCTGATCATTTCCCGATGCTAGCCTCACTTTCCTTAAGTGTCTTAATTAAAACTCGTGAACAGAAATGTTTGTAAACGCGTTTCGTTCATTCGCTTAACTTTCGAATCAGACAATTCCTGTAATCGTATACTTTCTTCTTTCTTCGTTGTGCCCCATTATGCGCACATCTATGTGCTTGTGTGGAGAATAGAGGAACGAAGGCTGTTTGGATTGGCACGAGAGAACGGCGAGCCTTTCAAGACGGATCTCGATATTCTCTTTTTATTTCTCGAGGGAAATTTCAACGGTGGAAAATGTAGAAATTTGCCAATCGACGAGAACACGGCGAGGAGAGAAGAGGTATCCACAGCTGTTTCAGCACATCGAACGAAAAATCGACGAGCATCGCGCGAGTTAGATCCTTGAAATTTTCATAATTGTCGAGAAACGTTTGCACGCATCTGTGTCTTGGGAGAATCGTGGCGTCGCTTATGGTCGAGCGTCGATTACATGGTGAGGACAGATGCGTACAACGGAAAAAGAAAGAAAAGCTTCGCGCGCACCGATGAAAAAGAAACGAAGCAACGAAGGCGGATGGAGTAACGACGTCTCCTTCGAGGTATTTTTTTTTCTTCTTTCTTCTTTTCCGTTGAATTCTCCGTGACTGACCTACCCTCGCGATAGGTAGCTTGCTTCTCTCTCGTACTTTTCTTCAGTTTCTTTCTCGCCTCGATATAAATATCGGTGACAAATTATCCCAAGACGTCGGGCCGCTTTTCTGTGCGAGATGTTCGCTACGCGACGACTATTAGAAGGAAACACAAACATCCAAAAATAATTCTCTGACACTTTCATAACATCGCGAAGGTAGGTTTCATCGGGGGAGAGAATGTTAGATTTGATTGATTATAAATTAATAACCCTGTTACGGGTTAACTGAATCACGGCTTGTTAAACACTTGACTCTAACGTAGGTAACCGAGTATTCGTAATCATGTTCCTTTCAACAATTCTTTTTATCCTTTCAGCGAAAATATCAAAAAATATTCTTGCGTCGAAATTTATGTAAAATTTTCTCGTATTAAATTAAGTAAGAGTTCGAGCTAAATATGGCTTTATATAAAAGCGAATGCCACAAAAAAGTAACTTATGCTAGACGTATAGATAAATAGCTACGACAGGTAGCATTGCTAAATTGACACAGAACGTCCTGATCCTTCTCTTCCGAAAACCATCCCCATCGGGCCCAGTCAAAGGCGAAAAGATATCCGAGTGCTTCGTAAACTGTGCTTACATGAAGACAGCTCGGGTAGGATTTAAATAACATAACAATTACGTAAGAGCGTGTTGTTTTGATTACTAAAAAGCTCGAGGCAGAGCCCGAGGACTTTAGAAAATGCTGGTATTTTTTCTCAGGGAGCACGGTGCCTGCAGCTTTTATGAGACCTCTCACAATGGCCGGTTCTCGAGAATGCTGAAGGTAAGTAATCGGTGCACGAGAGATCTTCAGCTTCGTTCCTCATTTCTATTCCGCGCCACGCGGTGCCACGAGTTTGACCTACCTCACGTACCAGTCACCTTCAGCATCCTCCCTTCGTCTTCCACTATGGCCGTATGACTGATATAAACGCAACTGGTAGGTTAACTTTAGAGAAGGAGAAACAGAGAAAGGAAGAGGCCAGCATCAAAGAGATACATATACATATGTGCACACTGGCGCAGCTGTGAAAACCGCGACAACTGGATGTCTCATAATTTCTATGAAGTCTTTAATCATCGAGCTTGCCATTCTGAAACTAGAGGCACCGTACATCTTCCTGGAGTACATCAATGAAGAAGCACGAGCAGATTGAAAAGAAGAGGAACCGAGGCGCCATAGATTCTTGACAGTATGAATGTTCCTTGATAAATCGACCACTGGCGAATATTCATAAATCAAGCTTCGCCTTTTATATCAATAAAGCGTTTGCCTTTGACGACTACTACAGCTGAAGAATACGAATTCGCACACGTCGCAGGTTTTATAGTCGAGCAATTTTACGATTCTCTTCGATTAATCCCAAATGATACCAAACTTCGAATATATTGTCCGTATAGCATTCAAACATTAAAGGCATTAACATTATTCGTTCGTCTCAATGGTTACACCTTTGGTTTCTACAGAAATTTGCCAACAACGAACCTCGTACGTTCTTTCTACCTTCGATTAATTCATACTCGTATTAAAATATTCTCGTTTAATCACGAAGCGAATTAAAATCAGAAAACCGATGAAAACGTACTTATCGTGCTTTCTTCTGTAATCTTCGTTTACGAGTTCGTTGGGAAATTCAAACTATATATACGTGCTTTGATATTGAAATTGAAGCTATACGTTAATACAGAGATCGTTTCAAACAATGAGGGGCTTTTTCCGACACTCTGAACAGCGTAAGAGCCAAAGGGAAAAGAGAAAGAGAGGATTGAGACGTGGCTTCTCGTGATATTTATTAACGAGCGCGAGTTGTTTTCACTGCAAGCACAAGCTGTTCTTTGATCTCATCGATTGCAAGGCTACGAGAAGTCGGAATTTTCGTAGGAAAACAAAGAGGAAATTAGTTGCTTCCGAAAACGTGATATTTTTAACTTGATATTTTCTTGCGGCTCGGCTGGTTGCAAATTCCTTTTTTCCCTCGTTTTGCTCGCCGGTAGAAGAAACCATGCAAATGCGACCACAAACCTAACTTCCGAAAGAGAATGTGCGCGCAAGCTCGCAAAGAGCTGCGGCGTCCTCTAATTCCAGAGCAAAACTTCCACCGTAAGATTACACCTGCGGTGCAGCAAAATTCAAAAGCGACTGTCGTTATTATTTCGGCGAGAACGAGGAGGTTGAAACGCGCTCTCGTTCGCGCGATCGTCATTAAATGGCACAACGGGTACAAGATAGGTACAACACGGTTCAAGCAGCGCATTTTTCTGCAAAAAGAGAGACAGACGACGAGGAAGAATCTTTCTGCAAAGAAAACGAAACTCGTAAACCATCTTTCCTGGCGTCTCTGGCCATAAATAATAAAAAGGACACTACCAGTAAAAACTATATAAAAATACCGAAATGGCTACGTAAATAAAATGGTAGGAGAATACAGAGGACCTTTCTGCAATCCACGTCTTCGTCAAATGAGAGATGCTTCTAGAAAAGTAAAATAAATTTCCACTAAAATATTATTACACAGGGATGAGAACCTATGTAAATGAAATAGATACCTGGTATGTATGTCAATTTCTATAAATTTCATAAAATTGTAGAATCAAAGTGAAAGGTATCGTTTCGTAGATAAGAAAATTGTAGGGTTGAATTACACATAGTACGTACTTTATTGCCTACGTGTCTTACAAATTACGATGTGTCCTGTGCAGTTACCGGCATAACACGGGAATGGCGAGAGAAGTAAAGAAATTCGGCTACCGTCAATTGTCTCCGATAACGGTAACGTTCGTATAAGTCACGAGTCACGATAAGTACATATAGTCTCGAAATTTCTCGAGTTCGGTGTTCGGCGTACGCTCTAACAAAAATAACGACGAAAAAACTATTACACGAATCCTCAAAATTGCCTGTCACAGTTACAATGTTATAAAAGAAAATTCGATAGCTTTCTTACAAATCCCATCTTCGTCGAGCACACCTCGCTACTATCAACCCAAGCTCGAGACACGGTCTCTCCGGAAAGAAAGCCGCCAATGGTCAAAAACTTGCTCGATGTTGACGCGTTATTTTTCTTCAACAGCTCCAAGATTTTATTCGGACATCGCTGCTGGCTCCTAGCAAGCGGCACTTTAAATGCAGTTGCCTTTAATCTGCCCGGTAGCTGCACAAGTCCCGGAAGCTCGGTGAGGTCGCTCGTTTGACCCAGCTCGTGCACACGTCATTCGTTCCAAAAACGTTCGCTGGCCGTGGAAAAAAGGAGGCGAGCAAAAGGAAGGAAGGAAGGAAGGAAGGAAGGAAAAGGCTGTGTTCTTTGCCGCGTTGCTCATTACCATTCAAAACGGAACGGCTATGCCGGCAATTTAACCGTGTGGCTACGACACAGGCACACGGTCGAGCGCGGAATTTTCTCCTCATTGTCCAAACCAGTCGCGGAACAACGTAACCAGCGGCCACCGCTAACTTTCAGACGAGCCCTGAAGCATAGACTCGTCGACCACCAAGGCAAAACCACCGTTTCTACCCTCCGCCTTCCCCTAATTCCATCGAGGCTCCTGCAGGGAGATCGTTTCGTTCGCGCGACCGTACAGACGAGTGCTTGGCTGACCTTAATCGTCGCCTCCTGTGTGGGTGCAACAAGCACACGTTGGCTCGGCTTACGAAGAAGTCGATTGCCAACGGCTGGTTACCTACCAGGAAAACGCGATAAAGGATCCTCTCGACTGTATAGAGACGTAGACACGAGCGTAATAGGGGTCCAGTCGATCGACGTGGTCACCAGCCACGATATAGTCCTTGCGCAGCTACTTTTTATCGCTCGAGTCTTGTCTTCCTGTCCTTCCATCTCTTTGCTTCTTCTTTTTTCCATTTTGTTCTTCTCGATACATCTTCATTTTTGGAAGCCTTCTTTGCGTTATTGTGTTGCTCCTCTTGGAATATTGGCATTATGGTATTACGAAGGAAGAAAGGAAGGAAGGGAGAGAATATTTCATTCGGGACCTGATAGCAGTCTCGTCGATGAGGCAAACTATATTTGAGTGATTTATCATTCGAGATATTAGAAACGAAAACCACCTTGCGCGATAATTTACCGACCAACGATGCTGTTGAATTAGTAAATTATAAATTACAGATACATACGTGTACCTCTGTTTCACAATTTTTAATCAATTACATGACTCGTAGTCTGTAGAACTTAGCCCTACAATTCCATTTGTTTCGTTACCAAGCTTATCATACCGTCGCTGCAAGAGATTGTAACAATATCAATTATTCGTAACTCGAGGCTTGTAAAATGTCAATAACGATATTACTTCGCTCATGCAGGAGAACAGTGGAGCAAGCGCTTAAGAAAATCGTGTCCTTTTCTTGTTGCGGTGTAATTCTCTGGTGGTTATATCGGAAGAATTACGATATTAGTCAGTACACTGAGCGCTACTCGATGCTTTGATCTCTGTTGAAGTATATAGTACCCTCTATATTGTATAATGTACGATATACATACATCCCTGAAAGATTACACACTTACATTATACATCTGATCCAAGGGAAACTGATGGCCGAGAGAAACTTTGAAATCTGCGATGCAGACGCGTGACTGGAATCGACCACGAGGTCGGCGAACTACGCCCACTATCTTCGCGATATATTTACAATAGCTTTGCGATCGCAGGAGTACAGTGCGATCGTGATCACGTCCCTGCTTTATATTGTGTTCCAAGTCAGCCGATTTATAACCAAGTACGACGGTATCCTGTTTCGTTTCGCTACTGGTAATAACGTCTCGAAAGATTGAATCCCACCGCCAAGTATAAGCTGCTGCTGTTGCTGCTGCTGCTGCTGCGTGGCTTTCGTTTATAGGTGTGTCGATATTTAACCGGTACATTCGATATCAACGTTTTGCTATTGAGAAACTTTCTTTCTGGTTTTACCAAGTTTCCGTACAATTCTATAGCTAGACATTCGACGAGAACGTTACAGTCTCCGATAGTTCTGGATCCTTTAATTACCTCCGCTATGTATCGTATATGCTACAGATATATCGTGCCCAGTTCCTATGTTACATGGACACACCTGCGGAAAACTGCACGAACACAATTCCGATTAATTAATCGTTCCTTTGATAGCTCAGGTCAATTACCACGTTCTCAAAGTGTGTGGAAAGAAACGTCGGGATGAAGAAACCTTGAACGAACACATGGAAAAACCCGACAAGTACAGCCATTGTACAGAAGTTAAGTAGAATAACGAAAATGTTTAACGAGAAAAACATGGTTCGGTCTTATCTGGTTCGGGCATTTCGTTCTTCGGCTAACAATCACCACCCCTGAATGGCCGAAGCTTTCTGTATCTAACGATAATACAGGTTATAGCATTCGCTATTGACACACATATACACAGGCTTATCTGAAAGCGGTTACGTATTTCAAGGCTGACATTACCTTATCGCGAATGGGACCGGTATCGAGTACCATGAAGCTCATCGCGTTAAATGCAACTCTCCTACCGTCGCGCCGTCGAATTTAGTCGAGTCGACAAAAGCCAGTGCAATTGAATCGTACTCGATTCTAATGAACGACACCGAGGAGCCTGGCTAGATCCAATTTTAATAAAGCCGGCGCAAGCGGAAGCGGAACGAGAAACGACTCGTAGGATTAACGTGATTTTAGCCTGGTTTGACGATGTTCGAATTGCCCTCGATCCACCGAGATACGCGTCCCTTCGTTGCAACAAGTTGCAAAAATCAATATTTGTTCGGCAGCAAACTGGTGCAAACTAAGGCTGCTGGCAGAGGCAACTGCGAGTTACGTACGGCTAAAACGCGTCATCTGGAAACACCAGCTGTACATACCGAGATGCACGTGGATGCGTTCGTACGTGCTGCAGAATCTAATAACCAGTGGACGAATGTGTACGAAGCTCTGTATGTGCGATTAAAAAGTCGAGAGAGTCGAGCTTTTGTGTTTCGAGAAGTAGCGTGTTCGAGGCGGTGATTTGTAAGGCTTGAATTTTCGAAATGTCGAAAGCTGAACCTTTAACACTGAACGTATAAGGTTCTAGTTTTCGAAGCTTCGAGGCTCGAGTAAAGAAATTAACAACGATCGACGTATTTCGTTTCTTTTCTACGAAAAATTAATTGGAATACGTACGTGATTAAATTACCAACTTTGGAAGACGATTGTTAATATTTGTCATAAGAATAATTACCTTGTCAAGCGTAGCCAGACCTGTGCGCGCATTCTTCAAAATATTTCTCGCTGCCAACTACGGTATATAACAATTGTATATACTATTTGAACGAATCGAATCTTCAAGCTCGGAGACTTAAGTGCTCTGATCCTTACAATCCAAGATTTGAATCCAGAGGATTGTACGTAGACGTTTACTACTTGAAAGTCACAACTCTAGTTTCAATTCCTACTTATCGCGCACAATAATAGCGTGCACCTAGTACACCTCGATAGAACGTGCCTTAATTACGAACCAAGGGCGCAGCCTATCTAGAGTACCGTATAATGTAGAGCTGCAAGGACAATGGACGTCAAAGGTCCGAAAAGTTCGAAGCCGTTCAAAGTTCAAAGCAAATAATCTGAACTGGCTGAAGATGTTCCTCAACAAGTTGCAACAAGAAGCAGTCGTTACGTAGTATAAACTGCATTCCAACGTAGCAAACATAAAATGGAAGTCGTTCTCTCGCGGCGTTATATGAGAGACCATCGTGGGCAAACGAGAGACTAGAGTCGTGTCTGCTGGATTTAATGTTCGCAGATTCGTGGACGCGTGGAAAGGTCTATCCTAAATCCGGATTTCAAACTCATCCAACTTAATCCGCCGGCTTGAGTGCTCGTCGCAAACCGCTCAGACAGTGGCGTGACAAATATATCGATTGTCAAGGAAAACTATCGCGATGGTGTGTCACGCGATATCATCAACCTTTATTGTCTATAAAATAGAGCAGATGGCGAGGATATCGCGAACGTTCGCAGCACAGCAGCCTTTTATGAATATATTATACGCGCTATACCGAACATTTGAAAGTTCCATTAGCATCTTAACGAGACAGGACTATCGCGATTATATTGACAAAGTTTGAAACAAATCTGAAAATATACGTAGCAGACAGTGTCAGCTACAAGATTATTTCGCGGAGATCACGAAAGTATTTAAGTAGTCAGTTACTTGATATATTAATAAACCATGATATTTAATGCGACCATCTTTAACATTTATTCTCTTAGAAAGACTTTTATTTCGTTCGATACCGTAAGATTATACGAGTGCACGGTGATCTTGTAGTAAAGTGACCGCGTGATCAACGTCGTCTAAACTAAATTAAACGGTCGCGTCTTTTCGTTATCCTACGTTCTCCTTTTCTTATCTCGAGAATCCAGGCCATAGCAATAGACACGTGGCAGGAAGCGAGTGTAGAAGTATAAAAATTCTCTTCGATAGTACGTTTAAAATGACTATTAGTGGTGTATTGTATTAATTCTTTACTGAACATATGTTCGCAATAAATATCTCGTAACTCCTCTATATATTTTCAAATTGGTCTCTAATCTTGCCAATATAATCGAGCCAGTACGACACATATAAACAAGACATAATAGCGTTCAAATACTTTCGTGAGTCACCCTACATGTAAATGGATGATGGACGTTAGTCTTCGATAAACGAACATCGGAAGAAGTGTTCTCGTAACGTTCGAATGGCGAAGATTAAAATCTTTTTCTCCCCTTCGGTATCTGTCGATATCATAGCGAGAAATATTTACGTCATCCGGCGTCCCGATGGCGAGTTATTGTGAATAATCTGTGCGAAGATTATACCGTAGGATCGAAGAATGATGGATATACACCTGGAGACTCGCATTTTCATGGAAATTTCCTATTAAGGACCTCCGCGGATAATTGTCGGGCGAGAGAGCAGCCATTGACAAGAAGACGTAACTGTGTCATCCCACAGAAAACTTTAGTCGAAGAACAAAACCGGAGATAGGAAGAAAAAGATCGTTCCAAGGAATAAGCGGTGGTATTGATTGGATCTGCATAGACTTTCTCGTTAGTACCGAAGGAACTTTCGTTTGTCAACGGTGACGATATTCTTGATCAGTACGCGTGTAATCGTACGAAACAGACTTCGTACATATCTGTAGTATCGCGGACATAAGGCCTAGGAGTTAGCGATACAATGTCGCGAGAGCCGAGGCGTTCTTAAACCATATACAATGTCGCGAGAGCCGAGGCGTTCTTCAATTGTATAGTTTTGTAAAAAGGGCCCACGTGGCCTTGGCCACGAACGGTCGCGGAACACGTGCGTGGTGGGTCTACGGAAAGACAAAAGAGATGCGAGAGCAGTCAGTTTTAGTTTTGAAGTCGGAAATGCAATCAAAAAGGCAGAGAGTGCAAGTTGCGTTGTAGAGTATAGTGTTGCTAGCGTTGTCGAGAGAGTGTGGTCCGCGTGACAGAGAACGTTGGATCCGTTGTGTCGAGAGTTGTCTAAATTGTAACGTCTTATTGCGATTAGTTCGCGTTAATCTACCATCGTTTTTCTGTCTATATTTGTACAATCCATTCATTATAAATAAATCACAAATGTCAGGGTATAATAACAGTATATTCCATTGAAGATACTACATATCGAATAGTCCAGAAAGTTTACGACGAAATTCTCGCGATGTAAGTTTAAATAATAAATAAGTTTAAATAAATAAATTGCGATTAAAAATAAATGATTATTAGCGATTAAATTAAACGATGCCAAATTGCAATATGTTAGCATCGACTCCTCTACGGAGGATATTATATCGTCGGTAGTCGAAACCATAAATGTGTCATTAGGGTCTAGACTTGATAGCGACTTCGTTTGATGATACTGTTAAGGTCTACCGTTTTAAGAGTCGCGAATGTTATAACGTATTTAACGACGCTATCGTTCGCAACCGAGGATCGTATGCACGAGGCTGATGTGCCGTGGCACATGGAAAGCGATAAGGGTTTTCTTAAGTTTTGGGATGAGCGATAGAATCTTCCGGCAAGAAAACTGAGTGAGTCAAAGTCGCAAAAAAAGCTCAGTGCCAGCTGGAGACCTTCGCGAGATCCAAATCGTCGAAGGTCGACGTGCACGTTATCTAACAAATACGCACCACTGTCTTTTTCAGTAACTCGTCACCAATTAGGTAGCTTGAAATAGATTTTGTAGAATTCGGGCTATTCGTTTTCTTATCGTACAAATCTTTTACGAAGATCGAGCTAAACGACGATCGAACAGTATAATAAAGTTGCGAATACGGCTAGGATCGTATAATCGAGCTAAAAATTCAATATTTTCTGCTTGTCTTTATTATTCGTCGCTTCCAGATGTCTTCTTCAGATGTTGCATCTAATCTACTGGAAACAGTCGCGGCTAGAAATTTGCCAGGCGATATGTATTTTGTGCAAATTCGTAACAAATAATCTTCCGATATAGCGAAATGCAAATTGTACGAAGCGTACAACGATCATATATCGACGATACAAACTTTTGGAACAGCCTAATAAAATTTTCATTGGAACTGATTGGACACGTCGAATAATGTAACGGTGACACATCGCGAAAAGAACGTTCGAACGAGATTAACCTAGCGCGATAGGGTTTGCGCTTAAAAGCAAAACACGCGAACGCGAGGTAAACTCCTCCGAGGTATTCTGGTTATTAGCCTGGGGCGTTTGTGTCCGGAATTAATTACACGCTGTTCATAAATCCAACTGGAGAGACGCGTAATATATTCATACTTTCGTCAACACGGGCCTGTGCTACGAAGCAAAAAGTGACTGCAGAGACAAAGAACGTCGTCCCCTTGAATTACTCGCAAAACGTGCACAGCCCGGGACCAACTCGTCGACGAACTTTTACTCGCACGCCGAGCTATTCGAAAAAGAACCTGCTCCACCAAGGGGAAAAGTATTATTGGATTTTAGACGAACAAGCTATCTAACTTCCACTTGTTTCGCTTAGCGTCTCAGGAGAGGAAACTAATTTCTCTGTCGCTACGTCATATTATCTACACCTCGTTCTTCGAACAATGCCAGGTATATCACGCGTCACAAGTATAATTCGAATGATTCGCAAATGTAATTTCGAATCGTTACATCGATCTCACGCGTATAACGCTTCATTGAAAAATGAGAATACGTCCGAAAATTTTCTATACCTTTTGTATAGCCATCAAATATATTTTTATTATAGACATATAGATAATTTGTTCAGAAAACTTCTGAATCGCGTAGATATCGTATCGTCAGTGTTATAGCGGCATATGCGTCTTAGGACGTTTCGATACAAAGATTGCCTCGCATAGTTGTTTTGCCACAGAGGATCGACACTGTACGACCCGCATAACGTAATAAACAAACACTGGACAAGGCAATTTCGCTGCTACGTACAACTTACAATCGGCGACGAGTTCAAACCTCTCGGTACCCCCCCTCCCCTCGACCAGTATAAATAAACGACCACGTTCTGCAAGAGTCAGTCAGTCGAACGAATAATTATAACGAACCAGTCCAGCGAATCGGCATAACAATTAGTATCAGTATGGCAGCATCGCGCAATCTTATAACGAATATCATCAAGATTAACTTGGTATTCTACATTTTAAAATATCTGTAAACATAGTTAATTAAATTAACTCGTCTCGTTATTAATTTAACCAACAACGCGTCTCACCGTCCACCACAGTGTAAATATTATAAGCGTGAATATTTCTGTAAAACAAATATAGTAACACTTAAAGATGTAAAATCGGAAACTCAATAAACGGAAATATTTCATGCCATTAACTGTCAAAACATTCTAGGTCTTCGTACCTCAAAGAGTTAATCGGCCAAAGATTCATCGATTTAAATAGACATTGCAGTGAATCATACTCGCGCTAGCACAGTTCGCAGAGTTTAAAAGTCATGTTGCGATTTCTACTTCTCGGAAATTTCTACAACTGCGTTATATCACGATGCAAACTTGTTAGGCGAAGTCGAGTTAACCCGTTCCAGCGAAAAAAAAGAAAGAAAATTGGAAGAGCAATATCCCTAGCCCAGGTCGCGTTATACGGAAACTTTTCACATATTCGAATAAATTTCCGCGACAAACTAATGTCAAACTTCTGGCGATTTTGCTTGTTCGATGGATGTCGGCGTAAGTTCACCCGCACGGAGCTACGAATCGTTACACACCGCGCGTACGAGCTTCATCGTGAACCACCTGGCGTCAGATATATCCGTGACTTCATCGACTTCCAGCTACGTCAAAAAATAGTTGTGCAGTCAGAAAGGAGAGGCCTCGACAGGGTATTCGCGAAATCCACGAAAACTGGTGGCATACTAGTTCAAGGCTAACACGAGCCGCTCATCGCAGGATGTAACATATCAGCGAATGCGAGTATCGAGTGATGTCTATACAGAGTGTCAAGATATGAGAATGTTGGAAGGGTTCAGAGGCCCTCGGTGTGTACGTCGCTTCTCGTTTAAAGCGGCCGTGCCACGCAAACAGTATCCTTTATATTGTCAAAACTCAAAGATCCGCCTAATCTAATCTAAGAACGCACAGCGATAGAACGAGATTTCGACTGTTACATTAAAGTGAGATACGTAAAGTATGGACGAGATTCGCTGATAACAGTTCGTTTGCGGCGTAAAACGAAATTATTTATAACTCGAAAAATAAGCCTCGAACGACATTTTTGTAGGGGAAATTTTTCCATCCTCTTGATGTCTAGAATCGATCCTGTGATAAATGAGCCTTCAGAAACTACCGTTATTTATGTATGTCATCTTCTTGCAACGAATGAACTTATAAAAGTAAGTCGTTCGTTTCGTGAAAATTGAACATTAATAGTACACTTAAGTAATGAAATGAATAAAAAAATGGAGACGATCCATTTGGTTTCCGAAAGGCTCATATTTTCTGGCACATATTTTCTAACACCCTATACATTCCTCGACATGTCACAGCCCGAGGCTAACCCGCTTGAATAAAAGCGAAGATGCGCCAGGAGAATGCGAAACCCTTGCAACAACGTTTTTTTTCTTTCTTTTTTCTTTTTCGAAGATTCTATCGACGTATTCATCGTACGATAGAACCACGACACGATTCTCCTGGGTTCTCCTCGAATCTTATCGCCATTCTTCGTCGGCTGATCGAATCGACTACGACGAAATCTTTGTTTGCCCATCTAAGTAATATTGGCGTTCGCTTGCAAGTAGAGTTTCCTTGAAAGTAGACACAGTATCCGCGTGTCAGCCTGTCATCCCTGTGGCTGTGTTAAAATATTCAAATGGCAGCTAGGTATTGCATATTCAGAGCATGCTTGAAATGAATTTATCAGGTGTCTCGTGTTAAAAGATTAAACCTTCGCCGGAGGTGGTGTCCAATAATTAAAGCACAGGTGATAGAACGGACCAACAGCCACTTTCTGCTTCGTTTTCTCTTATCGTTCTTGATATACGTCTTAAAAGGTAACGCGTATTTGCGACATACGCGACTTACAAGGTGAAAACCGTAAAAGAGTTTCTTTTTATCTCTAAACAGTCGTGAACATTCTCTTGGTGCAGTAAAGTACAGAAATATATTCTGCTAAAAAGGTCAGTTCCACGCTTACTGCCTCTTGATGTAACGTGGAAAACACAAACAAACGAAGATTGTAACCATATTGTAGAACGTTATTGTTTTAAATATCGATCCTTCTCCACAGCTGAACCACGTATAATACATCTTGAACAGCGAAATAGTTTTCGAAGGACTTCGAACCGCGTAACATTTTCAAATAATTGCAACCTTGATGCTAAATAAACGGCAGCGTTTTTCAAAGGCGCCATACGATCTACGAATGTAAAATGAAGGAACGTAGAAACATCTGAAGATGTCAGTTTCCAAAGCAACCCCTTAACGAGCGACAAAATCATTCAAATGCATGACGTATCTACAGAGAACATGGTGCATGAACATTATACATATTACAGACATTTCTCGAAAGCAGCAAGTATTTCCATCGTCGATACGTTTCGCGTCAACGTCAACTCGTATGAAAATCCAACGCTCGATCGTCTATTCAACGCTCGAAAAATAGAATAAGATTTGGAAAAATGTCGCTTCCGTGCAGCGCTGTTCCATCATCGCGTAAACCGATATAATGCACCTTTCCAAAGCAATTCGACGTTTCCAATGCTCCACTCTCGTGGTCGCATTGACTTCGTCTCTGACGAATATTCAGCGCGAATCTTTCGAGACTAACGTAACTTTGAATTACCGAGGAGCGTGGTCGAGCACACTTGGCGCGAAAAAACTCGATTCTAGTTCGTGCAATAACGACCAACTTGCTTTTTTACGTTCCACGTTTCTTGAAAAAGTTGCTGGTTAACGTCCAATGTATCTCAGTGTTTCTTCGACGAAAGTTGCTTCTTGCTACCCGTTACCATCCGTAAAAAAGCGAAAGAAAAATAAATCACAGTAAAAAAGCACGATAAGTAATAGCACGCTTCTGTTGGTTTTCTGATTTCGACGCTGATTAGCTCTCGAGCCCGCTATTTTGTCCAACACCGTTCGAAACATGCAACGACGATAGGCAAACAAAAAAAAAGTGGCTCGTCGGCGAGGACGCAGCTAAAGAATTTCAACGGTCGAGAGGCCGGGCGCGTTCGACGGGCGCTGAATTTATCGCGCGTCTATTTACGAAGCAAAGGAACGTAACACGTATGCTCGCTCGAGAAGAACTCGCGACGAGCGAGCGGATGACGCACGAGTCGCGTCGGCGTTGAGGTCGATGCCATCCGAGCGAATCGTATCTCTCGCACTCGACAAATGATCCAATGTTAATGGCCAGAAGCGAAGGCCTCCGTTTGCTCGTAATAATCTCCAGTAATTCCTTGACGAATAACAGATCACGAATAAATCAGCGAGGAACCGCGGCGAGACTCTCATCGCCAAAGTGTGGCATTCCAGAAGGATAAAACGACCGTTAATAAGGGAACGAGATAAACGTTGCATAGTTTTCGTGGAAGGGAAATTTATTATCGACCATCAGACAGACGCTGGCTCGTTAGAACGGGAAAGATGAAACGCGAAATTTAGAGGTAACCGTGTATCGGATACCGTTTAGACTTTGATGATTTTCCACCGTGTTAATGAGACAGTTTCGGAACGTTAACGAGACCTTTGGGGAACATTCGACGCCCTGTTACGCAACTTTGATATTCATACCGAGGAAACTTACAGATGCTCGTCTATGAACGGTTGTTTTCCAGGTGGAACTGTTCTCTTTCTTTTTTTCAATTATTTTTCTAGAAAACCTTTAAAAGTAACGAGAAAATGACGATGGGTACAAGATATTTTCCCCTTACGTTATATGTTTTTGCAATAAATGGCTGAATAGATAAATACTTTTTGTACTCGCCGCATATAAAACTGTACGTTCGAGATCAATGTGCAATTTTTACAATGTCCAATACGAAACACGTAATCGCGTACTATAGAAAGATACGGTTTCTAGGACCTGTAAGTTAGAAACGATGTTCCCTTTAATCGTAAATATAAGCGTTACAAAACCATCTGCCGGAGGATGTTCCGTAGGTTACAAGCCAATACGATGTACGTTAATATCAGATAATGGGGACGCGATATGTGGCTTCCTTGCGGTGAGAGAGAACGGGCAGTACGATAAAATTGTCGAAGCGAAGGGAAAGAGTTATCGCAAATGGAAAATGAGAGATCCGTAGGAATTACGCTTCTGGATGGAACGTTACTGGAACTCGTGTGATATCAATCGTGGAATCAAGTTTTCTCATTGCGTGTTATATACCTAGAGAAATGGCTTTCTTTCCAACAGTCGAGAAAATCGAACGAAATTAATCAAACAAACAAGATTAGTTGATCAATATGAAATAAGCAAACGGAGGCAAAGAATCGGATTTCCTAACAATGAAGAATAACTCTTCGATTTGCGATACACATACGCGATCTCAAACTAAACGAAGGCCTTAGAAAACACTCATCGATTGTAGGAGCACGGCAAACGAAAGATAACGTGAAAAAACAAAAGAGACGAGGAAGAGATTCTTTAAAATGTTAAGAATATATCCCAAGGATACTTCCAACTTACGATCCTTGCGAACAATCTCATAGCAAAGACGCTATAAATTGTAAAACAGCTATCAACCGTACAAGCATAGCAAACAGCGGCAACTTGATCAAGCCACTCGCGTACACGGAAGCGAACAAGCCTTTGTTTAGAGACAGTTTTCGCGTCGCTGTTGAGAATAAAAACACTTGTTCCGATATCCGTTACTGGCGATCCAACACACATATTTAGCCACGCAACACGGCTCCTCTCACCAACCTTCGTCCGCTTATTTGAACGCCGCGAGAAAGCATCTGGCCTATGAATGGCGAGTAGATTCTTTTTTTTTTTTTCTTTGCGCGCGCGGGACAAGCACGCGCGTGCCTCTAATTCAGCTATATGGTTATATTCGTAGATACGATCAGTGTAGCCGGAAATATTCAACTCCACGTGCGAGCTAGAAAAAAAAAAGAAAGGAAAAAAACCATCGAGAGCTCGTGTTACGGCCACGTGTATCGATTAAATTAATCCACCGGGAAAATAAATCCAACGTACATAAACGCGTGTGAGGTTTGCTCGATGAAGATTTACCGTGGTCAGGGAACGCGGCAGTTGTTGTGACACGCGTAGCGAACGTGTTTTCCAGGTTCACGAATTCGAGCGTTGAACCGTGGAGGAGCTCGTATGCGACGGACGACAGACATCTGCATGCAGCCACGCAATCGGCGCACGCAATACTCGAAATACGTGCGGACGCAATCCAGACACGAATCAGACACCGCGGCATGCTTGGCGATAAAATTAGATGCAAAAGGTGTTGCGACTTCTAAAAGCGTCTCTTCCTTTTTATTATAAGCAATTTAGGCAAGTTTATCTGATTGCGCAAATACGAACGTAGAAGGGTAAACTTTACACAGGCAACATAGTACCTCCTAAGTACATAAATTGCAATCTTTGAGGGAAGAAAAAAAAAAAATAAATGCATGTCCTGATATTTAGTGCCGCTATAAACACATCGACGTCTAGCGGTAGCTGGAAACCTAATTTGTAAAACAAATTTATTGGCTTATGCCTGGTTGAGTTATACAGCTCGCATTGCCAAATTACATTTAAGTTTTCGCGATCGTAATTATACTTAGATTTAGGGCCGTTTACAATAGGAACGCGGGCTAAGGAGCTTTACGAGTTACGCCGAGTTTGCTAACGTTTAAGGCTGTAATTACGGAGGATGAGTGTTTTGACGAACTGTCGTTCCGACGAATGAAGCATCTGAAGACCGAAATAAGATGGTTCGAGAAGCTGACGCCAAACTCCTGAGTCAAAATAAGCCAAAAGATCTTGATAAACATTGGTCCAAATGTTATTACACGCAGATAACGATTAGTTACGATTAGTTACAGGCTTATAATTGAGAATATCTTACGATACTTAGACTCATATTTATTTGCACTTTCCTCTATGTTTTAGAGAGTACCGCATGCATCTAAAGTTTGGCGCTACATTTCTCAAGCACCTTGTATATTTAATTACTTTAACAAGTTTGCTCGCTGAACTATAAGTCACGAGAAGACGACAACAACAGAGACCTTGAAATGCCATAAAAAAAAAAAAGATAGATGGAAGAAGGTGTAGGTTTATGATGAAAGGGAAGTGGCGTACTTTTAAGAAAAAATAAGAGAAATTATAGAAGCGAAAAAATCTAGAACAATGGGAAACACTCGAAGCGAAAGAGTTGCGTTCATAGGGTGTGCGGTTGTGCGTTGGTAACACGCACGATGGAAAAGCTGAAGAACACAATGTAAGACCGATTGTGAGACTCGTAGGACTGTCGGTACTGGAAATTCCGGTTTCGTGAAACGAGACCGGACTCGTCAAATTCAATACAAAGGATCGTGCGGAGGCAAAGCCTCGTCGTCGTGACGGCCCTCTGTTCGTAGGACACGATAAAAAGATAATACTTACACAGCTTGAAACCTTCTCCTCGTTGCCAGATTCGGTATGTCTTATTCAATATACAAGAAACTGGGAATTTTGAAAAAACCGACAGATAACTATAGATTCGCGCGGCTGGGTATAATGGACATTGTACGTTTCTAGGACATCTATTTAGTCTAACTCCATTTAGCAGAACGAAATTTTTGATTAAACCAACTCTCGTCGATGGTATTCGCCTATATCTGTACGTGAATTTCTATTGTACGAACGAAAACTTATATACAGACAGTGAGAAGAATCTGTGAACTCTTATTATATCGTACATTGTACCGTATCGTATTGTATTGTACTGTATCATAGAAACTTCAATTGTGTCAATTCAGTTCGTTCCAATTACATGTATCGTGCGTGCGCGCGTGCATGTGCGTGTATTTTCTGTGTGTATTCGAACAAATAGAATTCCACTAAATCTGTTTTTTTGCATTGAATACGAATAACCAATACCTGACGCGTTTGTTTGTTCTACGCCGGAGACTCGCTCGACGAAATCATTTCCAAGAACTGGTGAGGATAGTAATAACGACCACTCAAACAGGCAAAATCACACTCGACTAATCTAACGTTGCTATATTCCTAAAACGAACACAACCTCTAGTTTGGTAACCTTGAAGCCACGAGAATTTAGTCGAACCATTCTACACTAGATCGCGAAACCTAAACGAACGAAAACATTCATTCATAACATTATAGGAGCCGAATAGAGGAAAGCCAATCGCCATGAGATTTGACTCGAGGCACTAGGACACTCGAGATGTTAGGACACTCGAGTCGGTTACCCCAAGGTATTAAGCGGAAGTTGATAGTTGTTGGATTTTGATGTCCTAGGGGTATTACGAGTCCCGCCATACCTAATTGCACCCAGAAAGCTTCCCATATCTATCAGATCTCTTAAGTACCTTCAGACTTTCGTAATCCTTTGCATAATGTATGAAGTAGCCGATGTTCCTAAATCATTTACGCCGAATCTCTGAATTTATGAATCCTCTCCATATCAAATTAACTGGATTCAAGAGGACCGCATAAACCCCGTATCATAGATCGTTGTGAGCTTCGCGTAGCCCATATCTCTAAATCATTTTCACCAAATGTCTGACTTCTGAATCCATACTATATGCGAAATAAGCCCGTTTCTAACAGTATAAAACCCAGTGTCGTATCTAGCCGAGTTTTACATATCCAAATCGTCCGTATAAGGTTCACCAACTCGAAACTGGTCTATATGGAAATGATCGAGTCGAGAGTTGTTTACGTTACGTGCCACACGTGTTCAACATTTTCTGTTCCTGTAAATCCCAGTCCAGTTGAATTATAGTCCCTGGTTATCGAATTAACATCTTTTTATCGGCTTCTATATTTTACTTGCACAATATCAGGTTTTTATTGTCATAGAAATAAGACACGCAGAAAATACTAGGAAATTTAATACGCTCAGGATGAATTAATTAATATGCAGATAGCGTAGTAGATAAACATAGAAGCTTCGAAGAGAAGAAGCTCGATAGAATTCTAGACTCCTGTAAAGCTGTTAGGCTGCACGCTTTGAGAAAAGAACGACAATCTGCATAAACGTATCCACTTCACGATCGCGGACGGCAACTTCAACGGAAGTTCCTAACGAAGACCAATTTCGTTACGAGCGTCTAGAATAGAAACGCGGACTTCAACTACGTGTACGGGTACTCGATATAATTCGAGCGGCGCTTCGCCTAGTTTGTCTCTTTTGCAGCGCCTACTTTACTGCCACTCGTATGTAAATACGCGAACTTTCGCCTGGTAGAGTAAAAAGAGAGCAACAAACGAAGAACGCGCTTCGGTGTGCGCTACATACGCATCGAGAGAGTGACATTTATTCGAGAACACCCTAAATATATAGAGTGCTCAGAAACGATAGGCGAGCGTTATTACGCCATAAAACGATACGCTTGCCGAGCTTGTAATTGCACACAGTTCTGATGTACTTCTCGTTGACAAAATTGAATCCTATATAGACGTTACGATCTCAAATGGAAATCTCTGACAAGTCGTTAGAGAAACATAAAAATGTTATTCGAAGATTGAAAGCTCTTAACGAATTATAGCGTAGAATATTCAGTGGCTGAGAAAGGTATTTCAGCATTTACCATTGAAACATTTTTACGGCTATGTTCGGTATATTACGAGAAGCTTTTGCCCGAGATACGACTATCGAAAATTTAAGAACGCAAATGAAAGTTACGAACGATTCGTGGCAAACATACGCGTAATAAAAAATTTACATCAACCATACGGTATGCATTAGTATTTAACACGACGCCATTAAAAATATCGTGATTTATTAATACAGCGAATAACTGACCGTTTAAATACTTCGATTAATTTCTGTGAAGTGTATGATCGCAATAAATATCTTACAACTCCTATATATGTTTGCAGATCGCTTTCAAATTTTACCAAATTGTGACAGTCGTATTTCATTACGATGCTAATGAGATTTCAAAATGTTTTATATAGCACGCACGATATTGACTTTCGTGAGCCAACGTATATAGAGGACAGGAACGAGTGAATCGCTAACAGTATCGAAGCAGAAAATTGCATTTTACCCAGAGACAGATATAATTTCGAGATGTAGGCTCGCGCGGCACATTTGTTAGCCGTTCGATATCGTGCCGTTAAACCACAAAATACGAAATACACCGATATCACACGACACCGTTCAGTCTAATGCACGCCATATGTCTCGTGTGCTAATCCTCGTGTGCTAACCAAGCGTTTGCGACCGATCACGCGTGGCCACCGACACGCATCGCGCGATAATGTAACGAGCTTAGAACTCGACGACCCAAGAGACACGGTGATACATGATTTCGGTCAGTGCTGTCACAACACGAGCGTCTCCTAAATTTCAAACGATTATATATCTTCCTAAAGGTAGTCTTCTCCGTGGCAAAGTCGTGCCTCGTTCTTCCTATCCTCTCGGTGTGCACGTTCAAGAATTTCCACTATTATACGCCACGAACTTTCGGCCCGCTATGCGGAAAAATCAATATTTATGGCACGGTGTCAACTATCCCCACCACGCTCTCATTGGCGGTCTATTTCGGTGACAGATCTGTGATTCTACGTTGCCGGCCACCACGTCGGTGCTCCACCAATTCGAAATCGAATTTTGACGAGTACAAATTCGCCCCGTGTCAAGGGAAAGAAAGTGCTCGAAGCTAATCGATACGACAGTTCGTATAACACGAACCACGCAAGTGAGTCTGCCGACATAAATCAACCGACGTTTCCTCTTTAGAAGAAGTCCCCTCTTAAAGGGACGAGAAGAAAGCTCTCCACTAGGAGAGATAAAAAAGAAAGGATGGGAGACGTAGAGACTGTTATTTCCTTGTTCCGATAGTATACGGATTTTTTTATCTCCCGAAAGAGGTAAACGTACTTTTCGTATACTATCGGCCGTGTTTATGCGAATTCATATTTTTCTGCATGCAATTAATAAAATAGAATTTAAGTGGAAACCTGTTTTACTCGGTAAATAATGTAACGATATTTTTTCGATATTTCTGTATCTTACGTTTCTAGTCACAAGTATATCCCATATACTCTTTACGTTTATTGGAAAACTGCAACAAATTTTACTTTGCACTCGGTATCGTGTCACTAGAAAATAACGGTAAAAGTTGGATTTACGTCGACTATGTTTACAAAGAAAAGCCAAGGAGAGGCGAGCACAATCGGGATGGATTTAACCGAGAGTAAGAAGAAGCGCGTTACTCACGATGAATCAGAATTTTGAGGGATAATTCAACGACACGAAATCGTGCGTTCATTCTCGTAAAAAAAAGAAAAAAGGAAGAAGGAAATGGAAAGGGGAGGCGCGATACGATGTTACGACGATGCGATGGTCGCAACAAGCTCGCCGTAAACTCTCGATTTACGACGATCCGCTCGTTTCGGCCGATTCACGAAGAAAAGGGTGCACCCACGGATGTCGGAGTTTACGTGTGTGGGCAGATCTCTGCCTCTCCACACCCATCCGCCTCGAGGTGTGTAACGAAAGACAGTCGAAGAGAAAAGAGCGTGGGCGATGGGGGTGGAAGAGGGTGGATTCTATCGATTATCGACTAGAGCCGGAAAAAGAGCACAGCTTGATGGATTCAAACACGGCCTACCACTTTTCCCGACTACTTCAACCACACCCTACCACGGTCACTGCTGGAGAGTCGTTAAAATGGAACGCTATCGAGTGTGTGCGCGAGAACGTGCAGAGGAAGAAGCAGAGAAAAATTTCCGCGCTTCCTGAAACTGAAATCGTAACGCGACACCGGATTCCCGTTTTTATTGCGTTTCACGAGAGTCGGATTTTACTCTTTCCCTGTCGTTGTCGCTGCTTGTTTTGTTACTTGATAGCGTTATGCTTTGATCAACAGCTCGTGCAGATAATCGGATGTACAATAAATATCGTCAGGCCTTTAAATCGATAATCGCAGTTTCACGATAACGTACCAACGCCAACACGACATATCTTTCAAAAATACGCGAATCGTTCGTCGTATCGATCGATGAAGGACACGGTACACGTTGGGCAAAATTCAAAACAGATCAATCACGCGAAACTCAAGCCTGTGTACCGTCTCGTAAATATGTATTTCAAATCATCATCTCGTAGTATTCATCTGTACACGATCAAAATATAGATGGACACACACTACGACCATTGCCATGTGCCTCTGATCGTCCCTCGTGTTATTGGTTTCGCAGTTGAAAAAATGTCGATATCCTTCGTGGGCCGCTTTCCAACGTTCTCGACAATATACAAACGTAGATATTCCAATACTATTTTAGCCGACCTATCGTCGCTTTATATCCTGCCGAGCGTACCTATACCAAATTTTTGAAAAAATATTGTCCGCGACGCGTTCTTCGCCAGAGTTGCAGGAAAAATCGATCGCGTACCAGGAAACTACATCCTCGTCCCTCCCTGCTGTTGCTTAACGAGCCAATCGAGTAGTTCAGAGTAGACTAATGCGAAGAATCTTCCCGTGGAATATTACGATACGTCCGCGGGAACATTAATCAAAATGTTCGACCGGCTGGAACAGAGGTAACAATGCCAGGCATCGGACGTGAACCATTAATGTCACGCTCGATGCCTCCGAGTGCACGGCACTCGGTTTACTTTTAATCGATTTCACGGAGACCGTCGTGCGGCAATTATTACATTGGAAAGCTGCCGGCGCAATACGCGCGACGAAATACTCTCTCGCTGACGTCCAACACCACTCCATCTCGTGTATCAATTACGATCGATTCCGAAATAATTCTCCCCTTAATTCGTATTCGCCGGATAGAGAGAGAAAGATAGCGAGGTCGAACAACGCGATTCGATCGACTCTCGATTCCGATCCGAGATGCTGATTCGTATTCGATTGACAATACGACCTTGCCCTCCACGTTCGCTGTCACCGTGGTCACGAGACAAATGTTCCGCGACGCAAACGATTCGCGTGACTGATCGTCGTTGAGTGTTATCGCGCGAAGACGCGTGTGCCGACAAGTACCGTGTATTTGCTAGGTTCGATCGAGGGACAACGTGTAATTAGACAGGAAAAATTCCATCGTCATGCCGGTGCATGCATTAACGCAAGCTATCTGGCCTTGTTGCGACGAATGAAAACCGCGGTTAGCGACAAAAAACGAAAAAGGTAAGAGTGGCAACGACATCGCGCATAAATATGCCGCGCTTTGATGGAAATCGTCGCGTTGATGCAAATAGGAGGAGAGAGAGAGGCCAAAGGTAATCGCGGAAATTCATTATCGTCCGTGCAGTAAATTCGTGCGCGTCAAAAGGCGTGCTCGTATCCCGTTTTCATTATTTCCAGGGACTTTCGTTTATCCCATCCGTGCGACAATTTATCGTGCGATGTTTCGAGCTGCGATGGGTATGGGCGCTTCTATGCCAAGCTTCCCTAATTATCTTCCTGCCTACGCGACACCAAGACCAAAGCGCCACTCGGCTCTTGGTCGTCTATCATTACGATTGTATGGCCGCTCCTTCCGAGAACGTCTCGATACCCACGGATCTGTGCACCATGTGGGCGGCCACACGTCCGAACGATGATCCATCTTAATCGTAAACGCGTGTGCAATCGGGTACAGCCGGTATAATTTGGAATTATGTATAGTTTACTCGACTCGATCTGGAAATTGGCTAGGATTCATTAGTCGAGTTAATCGAGCGTTTCCAAAATTTAAATTCCGTTTGAGATTTCAATTGTGTTACGATGAATTATGCGTTCGTTGTCCCAACTATCCAAACAGAAGAATCTAATTTAAAAAGAAATTATCGCACTAACTAAAGGCGCGTAAATTATTTTGCAATAATTTCTACGTTAAGAGCACTTCCAGCAGATATACACCGTAATAGGGTCACCATTGTAAATAGCTGAATATATATATATATATATGCAGAGGAATATATACGTATAACACGACTTTCTTTCCGTTGCCTAAAATACTGCGCGATATGGCCGCGTTATAAGTTTGCCAGATAAAAGAATCGCCCTTCAGGAAGTAGCTTATAAGTAGAAAACAAGTGGGAGTAAAGGAAGCAGAAGTACCTAACATCGGAAGCCTTCTTTCTTTTTCTATTTGCTCCGAACATTCTTAAAGTGCTGCCGAAGTCTGTCCTCAAAAGTTCGATTCTTTGAAAGTCCACGAGAACGCTCTCGATCCTCCACAATACGGTGCGCCCTTTTAAATTGCAATCGACCGTATATAGTCGATTTTTATTGAACAGGATTTTTCAACGATTCCAAAGCTTCCTCGTACAATCCAGTCGTCTCTGTGCGTACGTCTGTAAACGGACGACTCTTCCCTGCGATTCTACGCATTCTTACCACGGAAAAGCGTAGCGTACAACCACCCATGTTAATCCTTTCGCGAGTTTAATCGAGATTTCTGCGAAAAACTACAATTTCCATGCATTCCGATTCAAACAATAAAAATTACTGTCTCTTTCCTCCGTCTACTAATAGTCGTTCAAATTTTCGTTTGAATAAATGGAGCCCTACTTTATATTTATTTTCGTGCAATGAAATTATCATTTTGAAACCTTCACAAATATAAAGAAGGATAATGAATGCTACGTGGTACGGCACTACCCACATTGGACGTACCCATTTTATTAATTCCATAAATGTCGCTGCGTGAACCTTTTGTTTTCTATAATTGTCTACGTGTATATATATGTTAGCACGTGCTATGAATGGAAATACATTATCGCATTATCCTCACGCGTGACTTCGATTAAGAGGAAAGACAATTCTCATCTCTAATGAAGGAGTTCGATCTCATGGAGCTGAAATCGACTCGACAGGATGAGTATATAAACTGGTCTGTTATTTCTATTGCAATCAAACATCGCGTTTCAAGGAGCTCCAAGTCGAGCAACAAGCAGATCTTTCTTTCGCGTCATCGTAGACTGTACGCCCGCGAATGGAAAGTTGCGCAAACATCGCAAACCGCAAGACCAAAGAGGGCAGAGTCGGTTAAATGCGAGCCAAGCTCGCTAACGGTGTACAGTTCGACTCTATAAGTTCTCGATCGTGCTCGAGCAATTCTAGAACGAGCAGTGAAACGAGCCGATAAGGTTACACGTTCGAACCAGTAACCGGATCACACTCGTGGATTTCTATTCAAATTGTAGAAAATGTTCTCGCCGGAACAAATCGCTTTGGGCCTCCTACCGGGCGTTGCTTAAACTTGAGCTGTTAAAGCTTATTTCGGACGACTGGTCATCCAGATAAAAAAAAAAAAAAAGAAAAGAAAGAAATGTAAAAAAAGAGTGCCTGAAGAGAAAAAACGACGAAAGTTTGGAGAACGCGAAAGTAAACTTAGTAAACGGAAGAGGCCATTTAATCCAACAGCAAAAGTTTCGTGTTCTTGTCCGCTATCGCGAGCTTTCCTTTATCTTCGAGTTTGCATTACGCCATGCATCTGGTTTAATTGTACGCGTTTAATTATTTTCCAGGCTGGCGGAGATACAAGGCGGTCGTTTGTAAAACGTAACGGGGGAGATTTTCTGCGTTCGGTTTAGTCCGTTAGTCCGCGAGTAAACTTCAGACAAATTAAACAACGTGTAATCTTGATTAACGTTGATATCCACGATTTTTCTACCGGCAGGATCCTCTAATCGCGTTTGTTTTTCATTATCTGTCACATTTAAACTATACTTCAGTTTCCATTGAAAGAATCAAATAGACATACAGCTTCTCGTAAATCACCAGCTGAATTCTGTTGAACCGTGGTAAACGATTCTATGGCGAGACCGAACGAAACGTCGCGTCAACACGGTTTCTATAAATCGCGTCTTTGTTAATTCTTTGCGAACAGTTTGAAACGTCCACGACAATGAACGGCCGTAATTGAAATCGTGAAAAGAAATACATCACGCAGCGTCCAACGAGTTCCATTTTCGGCAAACTGTACGAAAAGAAGAGGAAGGAATCTACGTGGGGCGTAAGCAAAAACACTTTAATCCCTTTTCATTCTACGTGGGGCCAAGGGAATTACTCTTTTTCACCGTGAGGGAACAGATTTTCACCGTCAGAGTAAAACAATGTCGGGCAATAAACTAAAAAACCAGCGTTGCTTCGCCATCTCTCTGCTGGGATGCGGCAGAGATATTAAAGATCGAACGACCGTTTTAAGGGTCGAGGGGTGAATGCGATTCGACGTAGAAACGACGCAATGACGTATTGCAATATCCGCAGAAATTTTTTAACAACCTCGTATATTCGCTGCAAGCTCTCCGACCGCGCGCGTGTTTGCTCTCTCACCAATTTTCCGACATTTTCCATTGTGCGTAAATAGAGATTGCACGGTTCAAACGCCAGTGTGACACGTTCGCGTAAAAAAAAAAAAAATTGTCATCGATTCGCGTCACAAGCTAGCCTAACGATGTTCGTTCAATCGTATTACCTGCAGTTTACCCAGCGATCGAGACCTACACGCGATTAATTTCGATAAAATACAAACCGTTCAAAACGGGACCAGAGATAAACTGTTTGCTCGGAAATAAAACATTCCTTGTTCTGGCTAAATGTCGTTTTTTTAGTGACCACGGAGGCAGTCCGATATGCAGAGTGACGCTGATATTAATTTGATGGCATACAGTGTTCTCTTTATTTCTCTTATTTTTTTTTTTCATCAATCCTACGCAGAACATAGTAAGTTTTTATGTCATACAACGTTATTACTAAGTGAAACGAAATTTAATGTACTAGAACCTAATTAGATGGTACGTAAATACTATAGTAGATACAATGGTATGCAAATACCTTTTATAAACATTGCATTTTAGTCTTTGTGTAAATAAAAGAAACCCATTTTCACAGGAAAGAGTAAAATTTCGCCGAGGAAGAATAGAATACGCTATTAAAACGCGCCATGTTTGAATAAGAGATTTTGAATTTCGTAATAAAAGTGAAATGTGGAATGGCACCGTAACGCGCGGTTAGCTCCATTTCAATCAAAATCAAATCATTATAAAACTGTATTATAAGGCTACCATCCAACATGGTCGAAACGAACGTCAAAGGGCCGTTAGTGATTCGAATTTTATTCCACGTCCCTTTCCCAGGATTCTTTTTCTTTTTTTTTATTTTAACGCGATATTTCAACAGCGAAACTCAATGATTTTCAACGAGACAGGAAACGACGTAGCTGCTATATCGTCAGATGCCAGCGAGTCTTGGTAGTTTCAGTTGTTAGTTAGAAATCGGCGGTAAACGCGAAAGAAATGGCATTCTGTAGGATCACCTTTCTCCCAAAAGGTGAGCAGGCAAAGGTGGAAGTAGGTCGTGGACATTAAAACACGTCAGCCGGTTGTACCAGCTGCTCGTAGACTCTACAGTACGAAAACCGCGTAGAACGTCTTGCCACCGCGTATGGGAATATAATTCTAGCTTCGTGTCACCTTGGCACGAAGTAGAGGCCCGCAACTTGGGATATACCGGCCGGTTCCTCGCTTGAAACTTCATTTCGCGACGCAAATTATGGCGGGGTAAATTGAACGTTGCAGAGAACGAATTTAACGATTCGGGTAATATAGCTAACCCGACGTAACTTAACGCATGAGAAAATTTATATAGCCGCAGTTAGGATGCTACAGCTCGTTGAATGGATCTCTGTAACAAATAGGACGACGATAGCCAATGGTTGTTATTAGATACCGTGTCGCGATCGATCAACGTTAAAATACGACGATCGCGGATGAGATTTTCTCGAGAAAGATTTTATCGTTTCTTCCCTGTAGCACGGTTTAGAGTATAGTTAGTAGAGTAAGACGGATCTTATCGACAAATTCATATTTAGCCAAGCGACGGTGGATCGTGGCTCGGCCAATTAAAATATTTTCATTGGACCAATCCAGGGAGATATCGGTGATGCGAGAGCAGCAAACAGCCGCGTATAAATTCGACGAAGCGCCGTCACTCTAAAATAACGTTCTAAACCAGCTCGAAGTAACGTGGTTCGGTATTTGAAATAAAAGCACGCTATAGAAAGAGGGAGAGAAGAGAAGAAAAAGAGAGCAAAAGGCGAGGGTAGAGCTGGTACTAGACGGCAAAGGTGTTAATCTTAATCCGCTGACTCTAACAGGGGCCGGTTGATGAATTATGGCCAGAATTAAAGCGCGCGAAAATTCATGGCTATGTACAACGACCGGTAGGCTGCTTTTCCGCCTACTTGATGCCACGTATAAAGTACAAGGTATGTGTGCACATAGTATATCCAGACGTTATAATAGTCTGCGCGACGCGACAGGATAGTAAAATTGGTCAAGTTAATGAAGTTTACTTGCTCGAAAATTTCCTATGTAATTGATAGTCTGTGATATACAATGACATATCGATATTATTACAGAATCTTGCAGACAGCGTTAAAAATTTGAATTTGAAAGCTTGAAATTTAGATCGAAGAAGTAGAATTTAAAGATTTGAGCTTAGAGTTACTGCGTTAACTCATGCTACCGTCGAATGTATTGATTTAGAAACTCGTCCAACCATGGACGCTACTGTACGCGACTAGATACGTACTCGGGAAACCGGCCTCGTATATTATCTCGAACGCACGTTCGCGAATTTGTATTCGATTCGTATACACGCACCGTGAGCCGCGTGATTGATGGTGTCGTTCTTTTGAGCGACGGCGAAAACCTGGCAACGGCTTATTCCATACGTGCCTTCAAAATTTGTCACCTAGACCTCTCTACAGCGAGCTCTAAAAAGTTACGTATACGTTCAAGAGCGTGAAACGCATATATTATCCGGTTGATTCATTTTACTCGTCCGTTACATCCGTCGAGCGTGTAATAGGCTTAACACGCAACTCAGCCAAATTCCGAGCGTTTAGCTAAATTCCGCACAAATACGATGATGTATCGGCTTATTCGTTCTAATTGTGCCGAAAATACGAGGTGAGTCGTCGCGCGAACACACCGAGAAATTCCAAGTGCACTATCCGACAAACGCCTGGTGTTTGCGCAGAGCCGACACACGTGCGCCCAAGTGTGCAACAGACTTAAAGGCGAACATTTAGCGCGCATTATATCCCAGTTCCAATAAATTCCTCGCGTTACAGTGATGAATAGAACGTGGCTTGCAGGCGCAATGTATTCGCTTCCCTGTACGTTTTCTTTCGTACGATACGAGCTTGTTTATCGAATCATGCGACTAACAACGAAATAGAGCAAATTGCTACAAACTCGTGAAACCAGAGATGTTTAGAAGGCAACCTATCGAGCTTCGTTTCCAACATGACGTTTATCAGCTCCGAACCGACCGCGTTCGCCAAAGGTTTCCACGTCGTCGAGAACAATTTGCATATCTCGGTTAAACCAAATGCAAGAAATCGAACAGTTCGACGTTAGCTATACCTTGAGAAAATATCGATAAGATATCGCGAAATGCCATAATATTTCAACGTTATAGATATCAGCTTTTGAAAGCTGCTCCGTGCTGTTGCTTTTCCGTGGTATTGCTGACTCGGTGCAACGAAACGCCGAGCAAGATTTTAATAAACGATCCTAAACGTTTTACTTCTCCAACAGACTTATACGTAGATACCTATTATCCAACGTCCAGGATATGAAAAATGAAATCCTCTCTAACTTTCTTCGTTCGAATTCGTATTCAAGCGGGATTAAGAAAAGCGGAAGCAACGTGGGAAAAATAACGAGTACGGAGGAGAATCGAGCAACTTCGTTCCTCTCTTTTAGTTTCTCGCCAGCGGACAATGTTTTCCCTCGGGGAGAAGTTTTTAATCAAATTACGAAACCGAAAACTTATATAGAAGAAGCCGTTCGATCTGAAATCCTCCGACGAGTGTCTCTCGCGTGTCTCTCCGTTTACGCTGTGAAACACGACAAAGGGTGATTCGTGGCGGAGAGAAAGTTACCGCCCTACGTGGCAACCGCCTTCCTGGCCTCCATAATAGAGCTACATAAGTGCGTATAAATCGACGCGAGTCGAGTCTATGGTTAGACCAATCGAGATATGGCAAGATTACAATTTTAAGATTGATATTTATGCCAGAAGTCAGAGGCAGACGTGTAATATACAGAGCGTTTCATTTAAAGACGAGTAAGAAGATGACACAAACGACAGAAAGTTCTAGGATAAGTTCAAAAACAAATTATCTGCAACAATGTTTGCCACATTTTTCCCTACTTTCTTACGTACTTAGGAAATTGATCAGTGTAGCTTCTGGTTCGTTCGCCGAGACTTTGCTGCTTGTTTGTTTTCACGAGTATCGAAGTATCGCATTGACTTTCTAACATTCCTCGTATAGTTTATGGATAATTGAAATAGAATTGTTGGTTATCCTAGGAGAAACAAGCGAGACGGAGAGACCGTGTGGGAAACGCAAGTAGAAACGTGGAAGAGACGGTGAACGAAAAGGAAACGAGAAGGATGCTTTGCAAGAGAACGCGGCGCGTAAAAGCTTTCAGTTTGGAGACTCTTTAATTAGTGCGTCTGCCGTGTAGATAACGACAAAAAGTAAAAGGAAGAAAAAAAAAAAAAGAAAATAAGCATTGTGACCGGAGAGCTATGCGAAGACTCGTAAATGGAAGGAGTGCGAACAATGCCAGATCGCACAGGCATCGACCATTCGTGAGACAGAAACAGCGACAGGGCTCATCTATTATTGGCGCAAAACAGAAATAAAATGCAGTGCGACGGCCTGCGAAACGTATGGTGCTCGCGTTGTGCCAACAACTTTTGTCCTGCCATTCGTTTCCAATACTTTTCCATTTCTGCTTTAGCTTCACCTTTCCCCCTCCCTATCGTTTCTCCCCTTTCGATCTTTGTTTTACAACTCTTTCTCTCGCACGTCATCGATAACGTAATTGTCTAGTGGTCACGATCGTCCAGCGTAGGTCGTGTCAAGAGTCATCGAAACGAGCGTCTTGCTCATCCTTTTGATCCGTTTTAACAGGCGTATGCGAAATGCGCTCAGAATCCGATGATCGCATTTACGAACATTTGCATCGATGGATGAATCACGCGCAGAAAATACAATATGTTCGAAAGTTCAAAGGCACCGCGTATGAATTTATACGTATTATATCGAACAAATACTGTCTATACGCGTAAGTACCATCGATAGAGCAGATATAGCGAGGTTGTAAAATCGACCAGATGTTAAAGTTTGTATGTTCCAAGAGTTGAAACAATAATGTGAAATATATAGGCGTAGATGCTCGAGATCTTCATCGGGATCGTGTCTATTGATAATTATTTCATTCTTTATAGTACATACGTTTAATAAATGACGTCTAGTATACAATCTGGAAAGCAGATCCTATTATAGAAATATACAAAGCGCTATTTTTCAAGCGATACGCGCATTTCATACGTCGATTCTCGATTAACTTTCGCTGCCGAGAAAATTCAACATATTTTTAAATAAACGTGTTTAAGGAATATGGACGATTAATGCTTCGATCTATAATCCCGCTGGTATATCTTCTCCATCCAGTATAAAGATAACACGAAACTATTTAAAAAAAGAAAAAAAACACTTACCACAGTGATGGGGTAGACCGGGTTGATAATTGTAAAGAGGAGAACGTGGTTTGGTTTATTATTGTCTTCTCTGAAAAAGAAAGAACACAACGTGCGATCAGCGTTCGCTCCACGTGTTTTATTAATCGTTAAACCTACACGTGGCAATTTTTCTTTACGATAAACTCGCTGAGTAATGGTAACAATTTAATCGTTGGAAACGCTAACTCGATATATCTTGGCTTTGTATCGCGCCACGCGAACCCTTAGCGAGTCACGGTAGCAACGAAAAATTCCGCATTTCCACAGGTGAAGAAGGGGGTGTGGGGGGCTCGACACGTTGAATTCAAGTCAAATTACATCAGCCGGTGCACAGTTGGCGAAATTTTTTTATTAAATCACAAGTTGCGCGTGTCGAAGGATTCAAGCACGAATATTCGATTAACCGGAAAGAGAAACGAAAGAAAAATCGCAATCCGGTAATTTTCTTCCGAGATTCAGCGCGATACAACGAAAGGAAGGCGGCTATTGAATGATAGCTGGCTATACATTTTTCATGCCTAATATCAATATATTCCCTCTCCTTCCTTTCTCTCTCTCTCTCTCTCTCTCTCTCTCTCCACTTCTATCTGTCCCATTTTGGCCTCTCTTTGCAACCAATTGGAAATTCAACCACCTATCCATTTTTCCACGAGAAGAAAAAGAAGAGAGAGAGAGAGAGAGAGGAGACATCCCTGGTGTTTCCGTTCTGCAATTCAAAGTGACCAATTCTCTGGCGAATCTGTTGCTTCTACTCTAAACGATTAAACTTCGTTCCTCGAAAAACTTTCGAGCAGAACGCAAACGTAGAAAAGGGACGACAAAACGCGGAGTAAAAAGATTGGTCGCCCTATCGGATAGATTCGTTCCCTTGGTCCTCGTTCCTTTCTGCTCTAACGCTATAATAAAATTCTTGCCTTAACGCTTCTCTAGGAGTATGCAAATGTACTCGAAGCTTCGTTCGCGTGAAAAAATGCATGAATCTCTTTTTATGACTACGCGTAGGTGAAACGTTTAAGCATAGACAAAACGATTGTGGATCGTATTTGCTCGTTTATACAGTTACAAGTCGTTTATAACAAGTGATTCGAAAGTTGACGCTTTATGTGTTCTAGGTTCTAAAACCTAAACGTTCGATACCGAGTGAGAAGCGTACAACGAATGAAGAACTTTTAGTATGCAAAAACTACAGCGAAATAACACGAATCACATTCTCTATATTTTTAAGGAGAGCAGTTTGAAAATTCAGTTCGTCGCCGATCAATCGCACGTTGGTCAAAATTTTCCTATTCTCTCCATAATCTTTTTAGTACAAAAATAGCATTAAAATCAAAAAATCAAACAAAGAATATAAAAAGAAAAGTTTATCGTGCATTTCTACAGTTATCTTCGTATCGATTCGATAAATCGCTTTGTATTATCCTAGTTGAAGCTCCGTCGACGTAAATTAATTGTTGCAAGCGTGCGAAATTATCCGCACAATGTTAATGTCGAAGTATTTCTAGCACCTTTTGTGAGACGTACCTACACTTACTACATACTCAAAGATTTGAACGAACAAACCGACAACCGACGAGCGTGGAATTGACCAGTGATAAGGACGAAAAGATGCGTATGATGAAATTAATTAAAACGTTGCAGAACGGTTGCCGAAATTTCAGACGGATCCGATGCGCCGACACGGGCCAAGTCTAATAATAAGAAGTTAACTCGAGCGTTAAGCGTGATTCAGAGCGGCAGGAATTCGCTATCAAGCGATATTCGCCTCCCTATGGAACTTGCGTTAACTTTCATTCGCGAATGAGATGTTCTAACGAGAGAGCTCGCCGGAGAGACACAGTTTGCCGTTTCGCCCCGGTTCAATGTGACTCGATGAATCATACGAACCGATTTCGAAACTTTCGACAAAATAATAACTTCTGTTTCGTCGTGAGTAAAATTTATCATATTTCGTTTCTGTTCGAGCTGTCCTAGACTAGTCGATCGACTTTGTTATTTTTCTATATCGTACGATATTGTGTTTCTACACTATACTCTTAATTAGAGTGCTAGTTTTGCTATAGTGGGACCTTATTCTCGAACAAAACAGATTGTTAGATGAGATAATGGGTCAACGCAACGCTACATTATGAGATCAATTGTTGAACGAGGACAAAGAGAACGAGTGTGTATACGCGGTATTGTAATTAAGATATTGTTCAAAGCGATTATATACTGATCCGTTTATCCGGATTCAAATTTCCCGATCATTTAAATCATCTACGTTATCATCAAAAAGCAGAAATTTCAAGGTTCAATTAATATGAATTTTATGTAACGTACCTTTTACGTCGTGGTTCGTCTCCATACCCGCCATACTCGTGATTCTGAAACAAACGTAATCAAACGTTTTAGCAAAATACCGACAACGTATTTACGACATACGATACTGTGGAAAAATGTTAGACCATCTACCATAGATGGAAATGTCCTACCTTTCTTCGATATACAGCACTGTAGAAAAATGTTAAATCATCTACCATGAACGGAAATATTTCGCTTTTAGAGATGAATAAAAGAACGCATGATGTTACTTTAATTCTATATACACATATGTATACAGCGTATGACACGTGGATCAGGACTCTATTTACTACGACATTTTCAAAGAATTCTATGAATCGCAAGAAGCCATGAACAAGTACCGTTATAAAGGAATTACCTTAACGTTATTTTCCATATATGCAGACACATGGAGATCTTTTTCAAAAGCATATTCAATCGCCATTATAATAGATGGTTCGAGATATTTCCACGATACCGTAACATAACCAGTAATAGTATGGAAACGTTACACGTGTACCATAAAAGTCAAGAATCTTAAAAAATTATCTTTTATTGGTAAAACATTCTTTTACCGATAATTTATCGAAATTTACTGCTACAGCTAAATAGCGGTATAACCTATGGACGTTCTAAACGGTCGTAAGTATTCGGAATAGCAAATGCGATATGTAAAGGAGAAAAAGAAAAGTTCGGAGAAAAATCTGACAGTGGTTTGCATGGAAACAAGATTCTTGGAAAAATCTGCGATTCAATGACGACGATTGTACACGAGCGTGGTTGTGAGTTCGCGAGCAGCTTCCATTCGCCTTGCGCATATCGTTGCTCTTCGCACTGGTCGAATCGATTGCATAAGAGAAATTCACGCTGCGATTTTGGCTGAATTTCGATGGTGCGCGATGTCACTGGGGATGCGTACTCGGGCAATCTATTAATACACGTCCACGCGTCTTTTTCCGACAGCACCGAAAGCGACGGAAATAGTACAGCGAGACACTTTAGGGACTGGTAGGTGTTGCATATCCTACGTAAACCCTTAAAGCGCAAACGAAATATCGCTTCCATCGATTATAGAGAAATAGCGTGTCGGTCCTTGGTTGCTTTAAACACGATTTAAGCGAAACTTGGGGACGTATGAAATATAGCCCGATATATCTCCACGATATCGAGTATTGTAAATAGTGGAAATACATGGTACGTATATAAACTACCGTTATGAATGTCAGAATGGAATTTTACTAGCGAAAAATCTGACGATGCGAATAGAACGAAACGCTTGTGAATCTCAGTTTGTGAAACTATGTTCTAAAAATATGGTGCTTGATATCGATAAGGATGGAAATGTACGCGGGATGACTTTACTCTTCAAGTTTGACGACACACGCGGTTCCTTACCTTATTTAGGAGATTTTGACACGGCTTGAATATTTTTACCAATTGTCGTGAGAAATTGACCCTAGGAGTTTAAAAAAAAAAAGTACTTCTTTGAAACGTGTACGAAAATATGCGTTAACGATACACTTCCATAAATGATTATTAAAAGAAATGTTTACTTTTATTTCGATTAAGGTATTTAAGAGGTTATTCTTATCTGAACATTATAACGAGTACTGTTACATATTTCACTCGTTTTTGCATATTATACATATTCTTGCGCATTCGTATTTCTTATGAACGCATAGAGATTCACAATCTGATGACAGGTGTTACTAAAACAGAATGAAATTTAGCACGATGAATGATAACGCTGTAGAGAAACAAAAGAGCATTATAATTTTGAGCACATGCAAATTTTCCATGATAAACTGTACAAGGGTTGCTCCGATAATAGCTTAAGGGAGTGTTTCATATTTATAACGTACGATTTAAGCTGGCGGCTATACTGCGCTGCATGGAAATAACGTTTAATCGTAACAGAAGAAAATTGTACGGTCTCGAGTCATTACGTTTTAACGGAAAATAATCCAGTGTAGTGGATTCGGGGAAATAGTGAGAAAGAGAGGGAGAGAGAGAAAGCTTCAGCTGGAAAAACTACCATGAAAAGACTTACAAAGAGGTCGTGAAAAGGGCCGTATAATTGAATGGACGAGTTTCTTCTGGTAGAAATTAACATTCGTTATTCATCGTTGGGAGCGGCCCCAATTAACTGGTCTTCCGTGCCGAAAGGTAGCCGGTAAATATCGTTTAAATTTCGATTCGAGTTTCTCGTCGCATTGTTGTTTCGCCAATCTATTTTTGAAGTGGTGCAAACAGAGGCGTGTTGATTAAATTCCATCGTGACTTCCGCGCCAATTTTTATTGCCAACGTCGATAAAGTTTCAGCGGAAAAATCGAAAAAGTTTGAATTTCCTATCAAAACGAACGAACGAACGAACGAAAGAAAGAACGAGAGTCGTCGACAATTTGCAACTTTCCAGGTGTTCGGAGAATCGGCGCAGACTGTGCCAAGTATTGGAAAGGTGAGACATTAAGAGAATAATCTCTTCTCTAATAGGATTAACGCTCCAATTCGCTCGAGTAAACTTTAAGCGCATTGCGCGGATTATTCGGAAAAGAATACACCGGGTCGACGAATTAAACGTTACGCTCTCAAAATACCGAATCGATCGTCGTCCTTTCTTCTTCGCTGTGAAAAGATCGATTCGATCGACCGTCGTGATAACCTCGTTTAAAAACGCGTCGGTCTGTCTGCCGCGTGCAACGTTGAAGAAGAAACTCTAACGGAGTAGATCGAGCCGATCGGTGAAACGTTTCCAAATATCGTCGAGAAACAAGAGGAATAAGATGTAAAAAGAGTCGGCGCGGGCTTGCGTCCAAGTAAAATCTCGTTGAGAACGGAAAAAAACGGAAGAAGAGGAAAAGGAGAAGAGGAAGCTATCGGCGGGAACGCGGTCCAAGATTTCTGACGGTATGTCGCATCGTCATATAGGCTGCATAGTATCGCAGTTACGAAGCGCGGTGAATCCCACGTAGAATCCGTAATACGTTGTTATAAACATAACTCGGCGTTGGCCGCTGGCCAACCACGTGGTTTCACGCTCAATGGATCACGCCTGACCGCCACGAAAAAAATGCCATCGTCAACGCCCTCGTTTTCTGATAAATTTTCGCGTATAGCGATACAACCGCCGAGATCTGCAGCTCCGATGATTCGCCGCCGTGATTTCATTTCCGGGGCTGTCGGCGCGATCGAGGTTGTTCATTTTGTCCTCGTTGTTTTACGACCGAACAACAATACGTCCACGTATTCTAAGCGTTTTTCATATACGATCGCAATTGCGAAGAAAATTTTATATTTTACGAGAATTCGGTTTATTCCAAGGATTAATTCGCGCTGTGAAATATACATTATAAGATATGAATATGTATTAGGATTATACAGATGCGAGTATTCAGGAATATATTTCCTGTTGAAGTATTAAAAAGTTGGTTATTATTGGCCTTGTTATTTTAGAATACGGAGGAAACGAAATTCATATATGAAAACACCTATCACCTATATAACGTTGTATATATTATTTATGCTCTTTAGAGTCGAAATCGTAATTACAATCGAGAAGCGAAGAAACACATTTCCCGACAAATGCTGAAAAGTCTGTTCGTATTATTTTTCGTATTCGCGAATCAAACGAAATATATGAAAATATTTTATCCATATAGAGGATTATTCACGGATTATACTCTTATCATATGAAAATAAGGAGCTGCTTGTAACTCAATTCTGCTAGACAATTCGTTAATATCATCCTTCGTATTGAAGAACATGGACGAAGCGAAATAGACGAGAATATTTATATACAGACGCGTATACGTATACAAATTTCGTAGTCTTCGTATTGTTATCGCGATAAAGAATCGAATGCTTACGTTTGATTCACGTAGCGGGCGGAAACGTTGGAGTAGAAACGAGTAGAATGAAAACAAGGTGAAGATGTCGTAGATCGTCCCGGGAGTCAAGGAGAAAGTCGATTGGCCGGCTGCCAGCCACGTGCTGATAAAGAGATTAACAGCAAGAACAATGCTTATGCTCTGTAATGACTTAGTTTCTACATCGAACCAACTTTCTCGAGAACCATATACCACCCCCCTCCCAACTAGAAACACCGACGAAACAACGAACCGGTTATTCCGTCCATTTGTTTCCAAGCTCCGCCTCGATTTTACTTATCGTTCATTAGTCTCGGCCACGCCAAGGTTGCGTTTCATGAAACCGCTAATTCCCGACTTAATTTCCCAAGCCTTCTATACTACACAGCCTACGAACGATATTACTCTGTTTTTCTTTTTTCTTTTTTTTTTTCAAGAGTGCAAAAGCTGGCCCGAAGAAAACTTTTTACCTCGCCTCACGGTTGCATTGAAATTTCCCAATGAACAACGCTCTTAAGCGCCGCAAGTTCTGCCCCGCAATTTTCTCCCTTTTTTTATTACCCTAAGCAGCGTCGGGTAGACGTCGTTGATGGAATTAAGGCGAGGTACGTGGAAAGTTTCATCTTAGGAGACCTCGCTAAAGATGCCAGTGTGCAGCCACGAGGCTGTAAGTAAGTAATTCATAGCGGACAAGATAATTGGGCCACAGCGATTCCGCTATATAGAAAGGGTCTCCTCTCTGTACGCGTGCACATGACCACGACCTCTGAGAACCGCTTTAACGTTTAACCCCTTTGCCTATGAATTCTTCAACGAGTTGCATACACCACGTTAGAACGCTGTTTACACGATCTATTCAGCTACGTTACAGTTTCCGTAAGCCACGTGCGTTCGAACGTAGAACACGTGGGTCATAGAACCTTGCACGCCGAAAGATACCAAGGACACACCTTTGCCTGTAGACACGCGATAACGTTAACAGCAGAGATTAAGGCGAATTTAGATTTCGTATTTCAGATGTGCATCGCGAATGATTCAACCACGGTGAAAGGTGCGAACGTTGATTTCGCTCGCATTGCATCCAATCGGCGAACAAACTAGCGTCGGTATCTACCTCTAATGAATCGAATGGATAATGGAATAATCCTAAACCATCAGGTCGGCGTTCATTTATCCTTTTTTAACGCTGTACGACATGCTTCTGGTAGCGCTAAGTTAAACGCTATTCGGCGATATTTGGAAAACTAGTGAGATGAATTCGACCATTGAACTTATATAAGCCTAGCAGAGTTTTCAACTTTCACATTCACTGTGAAACAACCATCCCGTCAGACACACACAAAATCGTCACTTTGCATTAATCGATCCAATCACGTAGCAGTTGCAGTTATACAAAGGTTCGTGTATGGATTTTAATGTCTGATTAGTAAAATCCATTTACCATAATGCTTAGATTATGGTTGGAGTATCGACCTTGCTGTCGTCAGACAAGCGACAGGTAAAAAACGAAAGAAAAAGTGAGGAACGAACGACGGGGAGTAGAGAGAAAATGCGTCCCTCTGAAACTGGCATCAGAGCATCAATGGATATTAAAGTCCTCGAGGAGGGTGAAGATGGGGATCGAATTTTTTGTCCGAAAGGAATTATAATATCAGTTGCGACACGGTACACCGAGATCTAGCGAAATTATTCTGTGCACGTACCCGGGCATTAATACTCGTTCAACCCGGTATATCGTCCGGAGAAAAAAATTCATTTGCCTCGTTCGATACTTTCTAATATCTTCCAACGATTAGACTGCAGAAACCAGACTATGTATATGATTGGTAGAAGTTTTTCTGCGACCTCCTTTCGCGCAAGGCTTGACACACTTCCGAAAAAGACTATACGAAAAAAAAAGAATCTAGCGTTTAAAGAGGATATTATTTGCAGTCAAATATTGTGGAACAATTTTGAATAGATTGCACGCGATCGGTTGAGAAAAATCGAGCATTCGAGGACGTGTCCGTCACGATGTGCTTAGCACGCTGATCTAATCGATCGCTATTAAACAAGTATATATAATAATGTAGTAAAAGCGGTGACGAGATGCTGTCACGTCAGAGTAGTGCGATTTAGTATATGCTATGTGCGACTGTCGAAGAAAATCGAGCATTCGCAGAACCACGAGGTTGTAGTCGATCATAGTCAAACAATTTTGGACGATGAAATATCGTAACGACACGAAACTGTCATAGCCTGTCATAGGAATAGATCGCACGATCTAGTATAGTACAGTTAACCACAAGTACAGTTAAGTCTAATCACCGCAGTAAGGCGATTCAGTCGATCCTAAATCATTGTCGACGTGGCAGAACCTTTTCGTTCCGACCAATTGAATGTGAACGCAATTATTAGAGCAGAACAATGCGCGCAGCCAACAGGCCGCGAGGGCAGCTTCGTTCCTGCGTTTGCGGCAAACATAAAACAACGAGTTGTTCGATATTAGAAGGAAATGTATTCGATGAACGACGTTTTCTTTGGTGAATTCGCTGGGTCTGTACGCGAAGAATTCCATCGCGCAAACATTAACGCGGAATTCTTTACACTCGCTCGCTGTGATTTTCAACGGCACCTTTCTGAAACGAGAAAAAGAAAAATCGTGCGGAATCGGAGGCTATTAAAACGCCCGTTTGCGAAGGAATTCGAATTTGATAGGAATGTTTCGCGGTCTAAAATGTTAGTTTGATGGCATACGAACTTCGCCACGTGATTTATATTTCGCTGAAACATTTTAGGACGAGGTGCCGTAGAAAAGTATAAAACACGTCGTAAACTGGACACGCAAGGTTTACGACCTTGAACCGACAATGCCTTTCATTGGCCGTAATTCGTCCGGCTGTATATAATAAGCTAACAACCGCTAAAGATATCATAAATCTAATTCAACACCGTCCTACTCTCGTCAGTTTGTAATATTTGCCAGTCGGGCTAGTTTGCTGGTCATCGACAGATTATCGATCCAAAGTAAAACTCGGATAAGCAAAGTCCTCCGGTTAATCATGACGAAAGTTGCGTAGGATTTTTACATCGCAAGTAATACCCATGACAGAATGAACTTTGAATGTTCCGCTATTGGCTTCGGGCGACAAACTTAAGACCAGAATTATACGGAGAAGAAGCGAAAACAGGCGAATAGCTGTTCGTTAGAGGGAACACATCATGTATGGAACACGTGGACAGACAATAGTGGAATCTTCCAATTCGTAATTGCCATTACGTTTGGAATTGATAAATAATATAAGAAACGTCTAAACAACGAAGCGAATAGCAAAATGATTGAAGAAACAACTTCATCTCCAAGGTTCAACCACCGTGCGATATTTACAGAGGGGAAATCAAACATCATATTTGTCAATTTTATAAGATATAGTCGACAGTGAAATGCCAAGGTACGAAGGCAAATATTTACACTACGAACCAAAGCAAAATATCGACGAAACAACATACATGGAAATGTACAGGAATTTCTACTATAATTCAATCTGTGTCACCAAACAGAAACGTCAACGGTACATCCGATTTTCGTATCAATCCGCGTATTTTCGTATCACGTTCGCCTACAGTCTGCAGCTTCGCGCAACAGACGATTGTTATATGACTATCGCATTTTCGCGGCTTGTATTCGTATTTCGTATTTGCATAGACAAATAGCAAGGAAAGTCATCCTGGAAAATCAGCAAAGCCGTATTATGCAGAAAACGGACTCTTCGTTGCTTCCGTTCCCAACCGACTGGGTCATTTTCAGCGGAACAATCCTTCCCTCTCTCTCTCTCTCTTCCTCTCCATCTCTCTCCGCTATAATTCTAAAGACGAGTCTCATCGCGAACGAGCAAAACTGCTAAAAATGAGAAAGAAGGGATGCATCGCGAGACCGCCAGCCTTTATCGACGAATATTCCACGCGTTCTAATTTCATTTTGCTCACCTTACTACTAACTCCTCGACGACCTTAATCTCGCTCAACTCGCCGCCGTGAAATTTCACGCGAGTTTGCACGGGACGCTCAAGGTGCACGCGCCTCGCGAGCATTCAACAGAGTCGGGTGTAAACAAGCGATAACGAGTTACTACCACGACAGAGTTCAAGATTTCCGCCGATAAAGCCTCTTTATTAAATAGAAAGCGACGCAGAACCACGCAAATTGGTTCGAGTGTGAGAGCGCTGCCATAAGGTTCGCTATCGATTTCGGGGCAACTTTATGTAAGCGGAAAATCAAACTACCATGAGAAACTTTACGCTGGAACCAGTAAACGAAGCGTAGAATTTGTATTAAACGAGATTGAAACGAAAGGTACACGGGAAAATACATAATTCCAGGATCTATTCATATATTTTACAAAAGTATCATTCAAACTTTCGAGGAAGAACGAGTCGCTGTGAATTTACAGATCTATGAAAAATCCGGAATTTGTCATGTTGATTCGTTTACCTTGATTATCGTCGTTGGTTTGTTCGATCAGCAGTATACTTACTGTTAAGTGTGTAAATTCTGTTCGAGATCAAATATCTCTATTACGATGTTCAAACGATTGATATTTTAAATGATGTCATGGAACGCAATTTACTGGAGCGGAATTTCACTTAATGCCCGTTTGTCTGAACTCCTATCGATTGAATCTGTCGATCTGAACGTGAACGTACATAAACAAAAAATGATAGGCAGTGAGGAAAATTAAACCAACGAGTAAAATTGGTAAACCGTTGTATAAATTGTTTATTTGCCAACGAGTTTAGCTACGTGTACGGTACTTGTAAATGCGATATATCAATCCTCGATACAATATAAAGGAAAACAGGTGTTAAGTAATACTTTGCATACGAGAATCTGCTATCGAAGGAAATTCAATTTTCCTTGGTCACGGGAGCCAATCTGCTGGAGGACTGTATTTCAGGTTCAGCCATACGTGTACACTGGAGAACGTCCATCAATAAACGAGCTTTAATACCGATTCTTAAGAAAGAATGCGATGCTTTCTGCTCGCGGTATAGAGCGAAGCTTTCATATGAAAGCACGATAATTGAAAAGCGCGAGAGGTTGGGGGAGAGGCCAGTATGTGCAAAAACATATTGAAAATCGACGTCTGTTTCCGAACAAAGAGAAACAAAAACGCTGGCCAACGAATTCTCGCGAAATGTGGTATGATCGTTTCTATCGAGCTTTCGTATATCGTGTATCGCGTATCGGCAACTTACCCAACAATATAGAAAGTAATTCACATACGAAAAACGGGCTTTTAGCGCGATTAAAAGTCTCCAAAATCTTCCGAATTTAACGACTCGACGAATCGATAAGGTAGGTTCTAAATCAGAGATAAAATATTTTATCACCGAAATATTGGCCAATGCCTGATTTTGGTTTAGAACGAAGACGAAACTGCTTCGTGGTCGAGTCGTGCTCGATGCTAATTGCAAACGCAATAGCACGTTCCTCGGCTTCGCGTAATTAGGATTCTCCGCGTCGCACGGTACTTAACAGTTGTCTATTAATTATACCGAATCGATATAGCTCCTCTATGGTCGCAATCAATGGCAGCTGATCGTCAGAAAATTGAACAATCGCAGCAACTTCGTTCCAATTATTCTTCGCGAAACAACTCCATCGATTTAATTAATCAAAATAACAGACGGTTAGCGAATGCTAATGGCTACGACTTATCCAATCCTCGAAATATCGCCGTGGAAAACGGAAGTTGATAACTTTCCGATAGAGGCTCGGTTATCTTGCAAAAGCTGACACGCTGCAACGGCGACGGAAGAGTAAGTTTTCACGGGGAAACCGTGAATTCCTTAGGGCGATTGATATTCTTCCTCTGTGTCACGGAGAGACCGACAAATTTGCCGCCTCGAGCAAATAATCACACGTCCCAGGACCGCGGATGGTCCAATAAATTTCCCCGACTACGACTACTTTAACTCGAACATCCTACTCAACGTATTCGCTGTCGGAAATCGCGAATGAATGATGTCTGGCCGTGTCTGCTTCTAACGTATCCATGGCTTACCTATGATTTTCTCGATGCGTTCGGGCAAATGTTCGGAATACTCGAGAAGAGCACAATAGCTCTTTCAATATGACATATGTACGTCAAAAAATGTATTCGATGCGACACAAAGGATTCTCAGCATAACAGGACAAAGAAAAAAGATTTATCGATATGGCATTATTAAAAAAGCTATAAATTTACCAGATATAGGATCGCCATTGAAATACATCTCATTTGATTTCGTCAAACGCGTCATCCTGACATTACGCAATAACATCTTTTGACAGCTCTGCTCCACAAAGAAATTTTACGCTAACGAGAACGATCTTTATTTCGGTACGGTTATTTCGGGAACTCGCGTGCAGAGGTAACGGATGAACGGGGGGAGGGCGCGGAGGAAAGATACGCGCACCTTCTTCTGGAAATTACGCTTTTCACGATTTTCAGTCCAGTTCTCTGGTGACACGATGGATATCGGACACGATGAATCGTCGAAACGCGATGGAATAATCTGAAAACGTAAACGTTTCGTCGGCTGCGTTTCACAGGCTGCGACCTTCTCTTGCCACAGAAAATTTGTATTAATATATTGTGTGCATTGTACGGAACATTTTGAGATTTTATTAACGCTATAACAAGAGACAAGTGTCGTACGTGTTATAAGGAGATACAATTGGTCATACTGGGAGAAGTGTCAACAAATATGAAAATAAATATAGAAATTGCGAGACGTTTACTGCAAACATATCGTTGAGTGTTATAACGCAAACATATAAAAGGAGACTGTTAGTTACACGTTAGATGTATAGCAAGGACGTGGCAGGTTTATGCCACGGTCAAGAACAATCGCTATTTTTGAAAAATAGAATTTTAGTGCTTCGGTGGCTGCCAAGCAGTCAGGTAGTACGTGACTCATTTTCAATACCTTGTATTTTTAGTTGCTTCGCGTCGCTTTTTCCATAGCTCAATAGTAAAGATGTTGTCATAAACCACGGAGTTTCTAAACAGTCATACGAGCGACGTCCAGCCTAACGATTCTCGCGTCAGAATTCGAACCCTGTGGAATATTCCACGAAGGTGTCCATTGTCCATACCAGCACTTCGCCTTCCAGCCTCGTACAGCACTCTGTTACCCTTCCAGATACAGAGATACAACGTGCTGGAGATACAACGAAGTCTAAAAAATCCTTAACAAGCGCGTTTTCGTCCAATTCTAAACGGATTTTTAGATTCCCATTACAACGCGAATTAAACTCTAATTTCTGTGATAAACTTTCACCACGCAACACAAACATATAGCGATATGCCTGCTAATATGCATCGATAGCGTCGATATACCGGTCTACACATTTCGACCTGGCATCGATAAATATCAAAGACAAAGGCATCAAAAGGAATCAATACGTCTTTGATACTTACGTGTGGAAATGTGCCGATACCTGTTTGATACGAAAATCTTGATACCGGTTTTACACCTACACGAAAATTCGATATCTGTTTGATACCTACACGAGAATATTGATATCCATTTGATACTTATACGAAAATATTTGTACATATATATATATAATAGCTGCTTGATGCTTGTACGACAATATCGGTTGCCATTTTGCAATTTAATCCTTCGCGAAAATATTATTTATTTATCGATAATACCAAGATAATGACGAAGCAGCAGTAGGAATCAATACCGTGAACTATATGATTAAATTATATAATACATAATACGTAGACAATTATAGAATAGTATTTTGTTGCTACTGCTATAACCATTGCGGTGACCGTTTACGACACGGTCGTTTGTCTACTACAATATTTACCAAAACAAGAACCGCCTGTTTATGATCTTTGTAGAAAAGGAGAAACGTCGGTGCGTGTGTATGTGCAATCGACCAAAAAAGCGTACGTACGGAACAACGTGTTAGCGTTTTGTCAACATCCGTCGAAGCCGTTTCAGAAGACATATACGTACGTTCAAATTGTGATTTTCATCCGCATCAAGCACAGTATTGTTTTGGTACTGATTGAAGAGAAATCAATATCGATAATTGATACAAAACACGTAAAATTCCGATACGTATCGAATATTTTGATATCAAATTGACTGAATATCAATGGTATCGTTATCGCTCAATCACTAAACACAAGTATAATACGGTTGAATGTGACACACAGTTTTTATATAACACAGTTTACGTTACAATCTACAAATTTCCAATCGCTCTAATCTAATTATTAATCCTCCCTACCGGGGAACAATATATGTATCCGTAAAAGGTTTCCTCGAGTGTTTAAATACCTCCGTGAGTTGCTATATATATATATAAATTAAAAAACAATTAAAAAACAACTCGCCAAACAAGCCTAACCCAAACAATTCGTAAAACAGTTCTAAAAGCATTTACCTTAAATGGAAGAATTTTGTGTCTGATCGTTGACAAAGAGATGGCACGATTGAATTAAAATATGACGATTTTACGAATAGAATTTTAATCGTGGAACGCGAGGCGCGCAAAAGCGCGAAATTAAATTTCATTGGCCGTAGGAACGCAATCATCGTACGCGCGTGAAAGTAATGTAATGACGAAAATTGCAACGCGACTCCGGGACAATGGTCTTTTCACCGTTATTACGACGTATCGGATGACGGTTTATTTTCGTGCTCTGTGTAATAATCATGATTGATGAAACAATGATATTATGATCGATGACAATTTATTGTGCATTCGATACTCTTATCCATCGGAGCCAGGTATTATTCCATTATATAATATTGAAAGCAATTTACGTCGATACACGAAGACATTACATTCCACGATTCCAGGCTAAGCTATGGATATGCTTCTAACGAAACGAGTAATTTCATCAAATGTCGTGCAACGATGCTATGGATGGCTATAGAAGAATATGTCACGAGGTACTACAAACAGATTGTCCTATTCCGATGATTCTTCGAGCACCACTCCACGCCATCCACTTGCAGAACGCGTGCTTTATTAGCAAAAGGTGTTCTATTACGTGCAACTTTGATTAAAGTATTAAAGTTCAAATAAAGACTTATTTCATGCTAAATTTCTAGTATGAAATCCAAACAACGCTATAATATATATATAGATAATTACGAGACTAATGATACGATACGTTCCAAAATAAATGACTTAAGAAAATCATTAGATTGTTATCATTTTTCTGGACATCGCCGAGATCATCGGGACATAGAATCGCATTGTAAATGGAATTAAATATCCCATTATGAAAATCATCATTAACCAATGCCTTACAAACTTGAGTATCTGTATTATAATCCGAATTATTATATATCGCAATCGTTGTTAAATGAAAAATTCGTCTCGAAAGGGTTAGAGTGGATGTAAATTCCATTTAGATAAAAGTCAACATTAATTTCGCTAAAACCACCATGTTTCTGGTAATCGTAAGAAATGTTCACTCCGAAATTCGATAATTCTAACCTTAAGAATATTGCTTCTAATTTTGATATCAATTTAAACTTATATTTTCACTATTCGGATATACGGTTGTCGTTTACATGACAAATACCGTGTAATTTCTTGTCACCTAATCGTCGACAAAACGACGAGGAATAAAGAAGATTGTGAAAGGTGGTCTCTCTAGATTTCTATGAGCTGGCCCGCGTGAAAAGCGTCGAAATGTCAAAAGAAAGTGACCCTTCAGGTGTTAAAATTTCATAGGAATCAGCCCACTGCAGCCACTTGCTGATCGTAAAGCGTCGTGTGTCCCTTGAACGACATCCATGAATTTCATTCACGATACAATTTTCAAGTATGTGCACTATACTGTCTGACAGGAAGTGAGTATCGATCTTCTTTTTTATCACGGACACATCATAGCCAAGCTGACAGAGTTACTTCGTCAGACATTCCAGTTACGGGAGCACGTGCACATTACCGAGCAAGGATACTAGTCAAGAGTCAAAGATATTTCGGTCGGTATGACACACCGAGATCCGAATGGACGGTGTCGCGAAGTTTGAGAGACGGTTTGACTTTGCGTTGGCAAAGTTCAAACGAACGGATTTTCGTTCCGTCGCGTCGTTGGCCGAAACGCATGCACTAAGATCTGGCCACTGCCTTTTGCTAAGAACAAACGTAGAAGTACACGTCGTGTCGTCTTCGAAGGATTATAATTAGCGATGGGACCGATAGACTGTTTTACGTTACTGGTGCGAGAAAATAATTCGCAAAAGTTGCATAAACGCCACGTCACTGGAAGATACGAATAAAGTAACTTGATTATCTTATCAGAGTAAACGAAACCGTAAAAAGAAGTAAAAGAATAACAGATACTAGACAAAAGTCCACTACAGAGATCAGAAATGTAAAGAAAAGATTCTATACTCTGAAGAAGATTTATATCATAATGCTATCGATATTTCGATATTTTCAAATCTTATTATTGCAAAAGATAGGAAGTGAAAGAAGAGACAACGATTTAAAAAGCCACTAACCGAATCCTTTGCGATTCTTCTCACAATCACAATGTAAAAATCCAAAATTCGATAATGTCAATTAACTGGAAACGGTTACGAGTGACAAGTTGCGCGAATGCAACATTCGTCCTTAATAGTTAGTAGCATAGTATATACCAGTACTGTTATTTTCCATAGAAATGACCGCGTATTACACAGTTACGTTCGTAGAAATGTCAAACGTGTGCCGCACATTGATTGACTCGAGTTGTTCGAGTTATTCGGCACAAAATAGCTCTTCGCGGATCAACATTGACGTTATCGATTTGGTGGAACTTCCGTCTCTAGCCGCCACTACCGACCATACTCTCGTTCCGCAAGAAAGGAACGTTCGGATGAATTTCACGAGGTTACGAGACGAGTAACGAGAGAAACGACGAAACGAATGATAGAACGTGATTAAGGATCGAGATAACGGTTCTTCAAACTGTTCTCCGCCAAACTTCCATTTCCATATAGCTGCGATTATCTGCGCTTTACAGGAGTGTTTGGGAATTTCAGAAGAAATATCAGAAACCACGATCAGGATAAATTCACGTAATCGAGAGAGACGCGAATTTTATCGCGTGCAAACGCGACACAGTGTCACTAGAGATATATGTACTTATAAGTTTGTTTTTTTATTCTCGTTGAATATTTCATAACGAAGAAACGTTAAAACTCTTTGATATTGAACATATCCGATCATCGAACGGTAAAGACAGTGATATATACTTTTTGTCCCCATTGCCTCGAAAATAGACGAGGAATTGAATCGAGCTGACCGACCACGAGTCTATAGAACAGAAACCGAGAAATCGAGTGGATCCGCATGCATTATGGAGTACGGTGCAAAGGATAGCAGGGCGCAAGCAAAGGTGGTTACATTGATATTCCAACTACGTGGATTTATTTCTGCTCGTGGGTAACTTAATCAACATTAACAATGAGAAAGTGTAGGCATTCTTTTCTCGTCAATCATACGGTCAGGGAGAGGTGATCGAGCAAAGGGAGGGAAAATTAAAACGTGAACCAATCCGAATAAGGAATTTAAAAGTTAAAAAACTTGGGCCGTGACTACGTAAATGGAAACGTTCCCGAAACAATTCGAGCGACTTTCGTGCGTCTTATTCGTGATCGTTACTCAACCACTGATCATGAAAATACGACACAGAAGAGAAACGCGTCGATACATATTTTAATGCTGACCTATAGGACTAGCCGCAAGAATTGTATGTTATCGTGAAGTCGCCACCACGTACCGTTGACCTTTCGTAGATCGATTTCTTACAAATAGAACGGAATTCTTTCTAAAGACGATCGTCATGTGGTACATCTAGCGTTTTAAAACAAATATACAGGTTATGTTTGAAGAAGAACGAGGAATTGAGCGACTCAGGTTATGCATCGTTACTACTCCTATTTCGAAACTCATATTGGAATTATTAAGAACTGCCAAGTTAATAATAGCACACAATAGTAGATATGAATAGTAGAATGAATTGAAAGAAATTCTGACGAAGGTAATGATAATGGTTACATTAAACGTGGCTTAAAATGGCTACATTTCTCACGTGAATATAACTGAGATATACAGGTGTATCTAACATAATTCTTTGAAATATAAGATATTGATCGGGAACAATGTAATAAATATTATATCGCGTAAAAAAACGAAGAAATTGCAGGTAATTTAAATACCGTAATACCAAAAGTCGTAATACAAAGTGAAACATCAGTTGATCCAGTAAAATAACGAATTAAATGATGAGACGATAGTTTATAAAAAAATAAAGATGTGAAAGTTCAATATCCCGATCAATGTATGCCGACGTACTCTGTGTGAAAATATGATTGACATACATGCATATGTAATACATTACGCCTACCGTTACATCATCTGTGGCATGTGTTCTCAGCAGTAGTGTTAGCAACCGTGGAATGAAGGTCACGAAGTAGTTGACGTGACAATGACCCATTCTGTTCGTTATGCTCAATTTTTGTTTTTCACCCGGTTTTTACAAATTATACTCGACAATGATAATGAGCGTAAATATTATCGCCTCAGAGAGATTAAAAAGATGTCTCAAAAATAAGCAATATTTGAGTATTGTTACAAGATAATGGATGGGACATATTCGATGACTAGTTAAGGACAATTGAACGAATACAAAATGAGTAACGATAACGCGTGATATGGTATTTTTATTCATGAATGCACGTGTACTTTATTTTCAACGCTGCTCGTAGTCAGTGTTACAGCCATATTCCAATTCATTATTTATCCAACTGAATTGCAAATATGATCCCTGCTATCGCGATTTATTATTGTTGCTTTTCGGTATATCGTGTAGGTACAGATAAACGAATATAGCCACTCTAAAAACATTTCTCAAGCCAAGACAATAAAAATACATCTTTATTGGAATAAAAAAATAATTGGAATATTCTAAACTACTTAACGAAGCACGTGTAAATACGTATACGTAATACGTATTTCGAATACAAAGAAAAATGATTTCAGCTGGCTCTACGTATTTATAATATATAATCCTATAAGTAATACGAAGAAGGCAATCAATCATATTTTATAATGATAAAAAAACAAATAAATACTTTTTAATAATCGCCGATCCGTATGAGTATCAATGTATTTTCTCGTACCTTCGATACCCTCGCCGGATACATTCGGTTAATATAACGTTAACGGAATGACCAGGGATCGATTTCCGGACGAAAACGTCGTTCCAAAGAAACGGTATGATAATGCATAGGGAGCCGTCGGCCGAAGACTCCTAAGACCACAACACGTTCAAGCACAGTGCTGCTATTATCTGGTCTGTTTGTCCGAATATCTCATAGGTCACGGTATAAAGACGAAACTGCCCTTCGAGATAATCGCAGACGGCGAGCATCGCGACAACGCCTCGTCTCGCGGTGATAACGCGATGGAAATTATCGACCCCGGTTCACCGACGGGGGTTTGTTTTGAACGTGCATCCTCGCGCACCAGCCGTCGCCAATAACGACGATAGAACAGGGCAAGCCTTTCCACGACGGTGGCGACGGCGTCGTCAACCGAATTCCCGGAAACGATTATTACAGAAAGCACACGTACGAGATAACAGGTTGCTGCCGAAACACGAGCCACGTATCAGGCAAACGTGCGTTTCGTATTATACACGACACGAGCACGACACGAGACAATCTTCTTCGAGAGCGCGCGCATCGCCCATTGTTTCGACGCGGTGGCGGTGATATGGGTAAAAGCGACCGGATAAATGGCGACTTTCCCCCCACCGCTGTGTCGCGACCGCCTCACGGGTTGTAAATCTCACGCGACACGCTGAAACGCACGCGTTCACCGTACCAGTATACCAAACGTTCAAATAACGAATAAAATCCGTCTAAGGCACAGAAACTGATTGACAAATTTCGCCGACGAAATACCTCCGACCGAATCTAATATATAAACTTGTACTCACCCTGTGACCAGATTCCTCGAGTCGCTGCCTCTTGGAGTGTGGTCCGTCTCCGTTAAACGCCATCCTAGGGTTCGACACCGGACAATTTAGTTTTAAAAGCGGGGCACTCAGTGCTACGACGACACGTCCGTGTGTATACCGCGCGGCTCTCTACCGTGTCGACGATCTCGTGCGCGGGCGGGGGAGGGGGGAGGAAGGAGAAAATAATCGGTAGGACACGACGCGAACGCGACGAGAACAGACAAACGCGCGAGAGCGGCTTAAGGGAAACTGGATCGCGATGTTGCTGGAGAGGAACGTCTCTGCCCCTAACGAAGTAGCCGGCCACCGCAGCGCTACCTACCGACGCCACTATTCGAATACTGACGGTATGATCTTTAAGGTGGAATCGCGCGCACGCGCGTCTATCCGCTGCCCCACTCTCCCATTGGTCGGCCTATCGTTGCTCGCGTCGTATATTCGAACAATAAAATTACCATTAAATAACAAGTCAAAAGAACATTTGCAAAGAATATTGCAGTTTTTATAATGTGGTTTTCTTAAAAGTCGTTATTATCGAAGAACAGAAAATTGAAATAGTACATTATTCATCGACGATTATAATTCAGTGATATTGTCCAATCAAAGGCACATCGTAATCTGGAGCAACTTTGATTCGTGGACGCGGGAAATGCAACAGTGTGAACACTTACAGCGATTGAAGAAGGAAAAATTCAAGGTAGGATTTATCGGCAAATAATTCGAAATTGTAAACGGACTAGTTATTTTTCCTAGACATTAATACTAAATTTCGAGGTGACAGTCTACTATCGAACACCGGTTTTAATGTTGGTGTCAAACGTTTTTCGGACAGAAATAGAAATCTGTCATACAGCACTATGGTTTCCACTAATGGCGCCAACATCATTCGAAGCGATCCAAATATTATAACTTGTTCCCACCGATTTAACAGATTATTTATCTCTAAATTATTAATATCAGATTCTTGCGGCTGCAAATAAGCGTCAAAATTTGCAGTAGCTACACTACAATACCTGAAATAAACATATTTTCATATATTTGTGCATTCGTTGCTGCTTATTTAATTTTCAATTATGAAATGTTAGTAACTTAACTGTTCAAATGTCATTCCTTTCGATACTTTAACATTTCTGAATTGACTATGACGTAATTTTTCATTTTTTTTTACTAAAATAGTTTCTAAAGCTGCTCTATAAGTGTGCACCTGAAACAAATAATTCAGTTAATAATACTTATTCAAATATGTACACGTTTACCAATCCACTTAACTATTAAATCTTCGTAATTTCCATTCTTTAATTTGTCACAATATTTTTCAATAGCGTGGCAAGCTACTTCTAACGCTGTATAAGTTAACAAATGATTTTTATGTGCTAACAGGTACTGGCTAAGTGGATAACCCTTTAATTCTCTTGTCTCTGATCTAGAAAATCAATTAATTATAGTACATAATATTAAAGAAAAAGGTCTTATAAGAAAATATACAAACTGTATCGTTAGTTTCATATAACAACATCCTACGATACAAATAAATTTGGCTTCACTTCTAGATGAGTAAAACTTCAATAATATAGGAGCTAGATCACCACAAGGATGAAGTCCTATAAGACCAAATTCAGTTTCTGTTTCGCTTAAATCAAATTCATTCTGAAACAATTCTTTCAATCGATTAACTAACTCTGATTCTACTAAACTCGAAGATTCTAATTTAGCTGTAAAATGTTGAGGACACTTTTGATGGAAATTAGGTATGTGTTTTCTTATAGATGTCAATAATTCTTGATCCCATTTCCTGCAACAAAACTATTATTAGCATCGACTATAATGATATTGTACCATAGCAATTTTTATACCTAGCTTGTTGCAATAGTATACAATCTTGTTCGATGCAAGTAACGTTTAATCCATATTGGAACGCTAGGATACGAGCCAAATGACCCATTCCAGATCCAATATCAATGATACATTTACAGCTAGCTTCGTAGGCACAGCCTGCGCATACTTCAGCTATTTCGTGTATCTCGTATCTCTTTTTCTTCTTTATATGTTTTGAAAACAGGTTACTAAATTTCTGATCCTGGGAATATAACTTGTCAAATGTATCGTTTCTGCTAGTTTTACAAATTTTGTTATTATTATTTGTTATTACTTTATTGAATTCACAAGTTAAAGTACTTTTTGGATCTTCGTGATCTCTATTTACTTGCAAAATATTAGCCACTTGACGAAGTGCAAGCAATGTTAAGGGCCATACACGTGTGCTGTAATACAATTAAAAAGATTGTAGAATAATATGTAAAACAACAGGTAATCAGGTTCGAACAGTATAATATCGGTACTCACCACGAGATGTCTCCCGATAACCATTTACCGAATTCTCGAGGAGGAGTATCTTGTAATGCAAACCTCCAACTTCCCGGTAATTTGTCCCATAACTCGTCTTGGAAAAAATCCTGTATTAAAAAAAAGTAGCAGAATCATTAAAGCCCTACGACTCGACGAAGATAACGACACGCGTTTGGAAACACACGTCTGTAGCTATATCGAATTAACCCGAACAAATACGACACTATAGAAGATGCTGGTACGAGATAAATTTCTAATGTTACATACCACGACATAAGAGTTCAATAGCCAACCGTATACATCTAAAACGCAAAATATTTGGTCAATCGTGACACGAATTCTGGTACACACTTTACATGTGCACCGAATGTCAGTAGGTGCGGCCATCGTTGCAATGAAATAGCCGCGTAAATTTGACTGATCGTTCCACGTGGTTCTAATTCTGTCAAAAAATTATCATTTCTAGGAATCATTTATTAATACTAAAATTTATCTCTAAATAATTGACTCTCGATAAGTAACTTTTATCGATTAGTAATTATTAGCAATCTATATGTGTACATGTACACGTAAAATCAATGTGTTACATCTTATTTTCATATCTGTCATTAGATAAGTCTTTCAATTTTAAATTATTTGTAATATCCCACGCTATACGAGATTTTAAAATGTACCCTTTACGATGGAAATAGAAAGCGCAGTGAATATAACACCGGTCACAAATACTTTTTGTTTATACCGTATATGCTGTCTAATTATATAACACAGTTATGAGAATATGCATACATAGGTGCGAATGATACAGCTAATACAAGAAACTTCGCTGAAAGGAAAGTCAACGATAATAAGAAAAATATCGAACTGGCTGCCGCAAAAAGAGCGAAGTAATCGATTTAGATGTTTTGCTCCTAGCCATGATATATCGAGCGAACGATACCAGGAAACGATCAACTAGATCGAAAGTAATTTTCTCACGGAGACGCGTAAAATTTTAATATATCAGCCAAGGTCTTATGAAACGGCGAACCGTCTTCCGCCGCTTCAATACGAAAGGCAAAGGAAATGAGAACCGTTTGTTTGCTTTATTTATTAATTAAAAGATCGGACGCTATTCTTGCCATGTCCCACTTTACGGCACTTTCACTCTTCAACAGTTACGTTATTGCTCATGAGCGCAGTGCTCTCCGAGAACTACATATATACCCACAGACTGTACGGCCGTAGATCGAGAACCATATCATCTGCCACTCTATATCTCTGGACTTTCATGAGAACCCAGCAGCTACGGCTCGTGCAATTCACTTCTAAATGTTGTTTCACAAACTACTGTTGCAATTATTGCTAAACGCCATAATAAACCCGTCCCCTTACGCTTGCCTTATTTATCCATCCTCAATCGTTTTCAGACAATTAACTTTGAACGATTCTGCACGGTTTTCCTCTCACGCGTGAATTTTACGAAACCAGCAATCGTATCGTTTTACGTTATTCCCTTGATAAAATATTCTGTAATATAAAAGTCTTTTGTCTATATGAATAAATAGTCTTACTTACAAAAGATATGCCTTTACACAGTTAGAAATCACTGACCATTCGATTCTTTGCTCATCGTGTTCGAATCTCTCGGTCGTTGTTTGGACCTCTTACGCCAACGTAAGTGAAAGTTTTCAAGTAGGACGAGCGAGACGTCGAATCTCGACGGTGCGTGGATATTCGTTAAATACTCATCTTTGTTGCTGCATGCTGGTCCACTGAAATCGTTAAATGTCAATGTACCCTGACAGTACCTGTTGTCTAATTTCCAAATCGATTTGCACACTTTCGAGCCTCGGGAGAAAACGAAATTCTGTTACATCCTTGAGTCATTAAAGTTCAGAGGTGAAGACGAGGTTATAGGGAATCAATCTAAACGAATCTATCTCAGATCAGATGAATCAGCCTGGAATGCGCGTTACGCAAGTATGAGAATTTTGCATCATCAGAGCTTTTGCAACTAAGGGTTTTACCAGGTCATCCTCATTTAACTGGTATTCTAGATTTCTGCCTTTCACAGCAAACTGAGCGCAATTTACGGAAAAAGAGTGCACGCGATCTTTTCACGTGGGATAGACTTGTTGGAAAATCTCGGACTATCTCTATTACGGAAAGGAAAACTACGTAATCGTAGCAAGACTAAAAACAAAACAGGTAGGAATGAAACGCAACGAAAAATGTATACAGCAATTACATGAGTTTTAAAGTTTCGATTCATTAAGCGACGTAATTACGTAATTCTTAGTGCCTAGGTTTGGAAAACTCGCAACTGAATATAAAATTACAATATCATTAAAGAACAGAGCGAAATGATGTCAAAATAACAACGAATCATCATCGTTACGATACAGTAGAATTAAGAAATTATCAAGTCAAAGAAAGGCTGTTGGTACATGGTAAAAGTGATCGCTAGAATTTGCTTATCGCCGTGAAAGAGAGGTCATTAGACAGACGCAGGAAATGATTTGTTCGTAAGAAATCGTTCGCTCGGAACCGCTTTAAACTTTTAGCGAAAGTAATGATAAGTGTATGTAAACGTGAGTGTGCGTGTAAGTTGCCATGCTCCGGAGGCGGTAGTCTTTCACCAAATAATTCGGTGTGCACCATGCCAGTAGCGGACACGGCCTTCTCCTAGAGGAAAGGAAGGTTTCGGTTTCGATAGGCCTTGGAGGTCGACGGAAAAGTAACGCTCGTTTAATATAATCATCTTCCTTTCCTTTCGATCGCCAGACGGATTTAAAGAAAGTCGACAACGGCTTCGCCCGCTTCTCCCTTCTCCGTCGTTGTCTCCTCTTGCTGGAACCTTCCTTTTTTTTTCTTTTCTTTTTTTCGTCTTGAACCGCGTCTGTATGTCCTACACGCGAAAGGTTGAAACGTTGCTTTACACTAGCCACGCAAAGTGTATGTAGCCACCAGAGTCAGAGAAAGGTGCCCCACCGTATTCGATATTAGAGAGGAGCTTCATGAAGCGTTCCGTGGTGGTGGCATCAGGTAGGGAGAAACAAGCCTCTGGGCCCAATCTGTCCTCAGTTCCCGTACGAAGCTCCATCCAATATCTTTCAGTACATGCCCGGTCCTACGGATATCATGTTGCCTATCGCGAGTTAGCCGCTCTTCATTAAAGTCAAACACGTGAAACCGGTGAAGTGTGACACGACCATCCAGAAAAAAAGAAGCCGAACGAATAACTGATTTGGACACACCATGCGCTTCCTTAAGCTGGTAATTATATAAAAGATCGTGCCTCCTCGAGAATATTCCCGGGAACCGGTGAAACTCTCCGCCGAGAGTGTTGTATTAATAGGCTAAATAGGTGATTTCAGAGAACGCGCCCGCTTGTACTTTCATCGTAATAACCATGTCTCATTTCTTACTTACGGGAAACGTTCGACGCGGTTCTATCATTTGTAATCAGCCAGCGTATCGCCTTTGGCTACTTAGCAAGGGAAAGTATTGTATATCGGATTAGCGACGCGTCTATGTATGCTCAATTAATAGCTCGTAACGTATTTTTCTTTTTTCTTCTTTTCGCTAATCTATGAATTTCAAATTCTACGAAAAAGTTCTAACGAGGTACGTGTTCTAACGAGCTCGCACTATGCCGTTCAATTTGCTCGGCGCTTAGCATGAAAACCATGTAAATGAATTCATTTCGTCCGCGTGCGTCGAGTACGAGTTTTCTTTTTGTTCGAAGAATATTAAGAAGTCGCCGCGCTTTAGGAGAGTCACCGAATTCTCCGGGTGAAACGCGCACGCCATTGAATCTAAAACCTAAATTTTCTCTCCTTCTTTCTCTCTATGGCCATGTAAAGCAAGCGACAAGAATTTCTGTTCTATTCGCGCAATTTAAACTCGAGAAACATCCTATATCCGATACGTGCTGTAACTCGGTCTCGCCATATCGGGAACACGATCGCGGCTGGGAATCGCTTATCAGGGTAGCAGTAACTGTCCATTCGGCGACGCTAGAATACCAATCGATTGGCCTTTTAAGGCCTTACAGGATGTTTCTTCTTGTTTATTAATCGGGTCACTCGGTTACCCACGCGCGATCAATGTTTCCACAAATGCGTTCTGCCTGTGTACGCAGATACATGCCATTTGGTTCCTCTTGTTTCCATGTTCCGATAGAGATTCGCATTTCCAGATTGTCACGATAATAGCGCTCTTCGTCGTTGCGACCTTTGCCAAAGATGAGTCCTCGAAAAGCCGCGATAAGAGGCAACAGGTTGCATTCTATCCGAGAAGAGGAGCCAGACCGCCACCCTATGCCGTCCAAATGGAACCAATCGTTCAATATTCTCAGAGAGATCCGCTCTACAATCCTTTGGCAAGCTCCAAGAGCGACGATCTTTACGAAGAGGGTCCGTTGAATTATTATCCGACGGAACCGGAGCCGATCATCGAAATTATCATCAAGGAATCCAACGAAACGTTGCCGACACCGGTACCCCCACCACCTCCTCCACCACCAAGACCTACGAAAGAGCCTATACAAGTGTTTTATGTGAAATACGAGAAAAAGAAAGGTTACGGGGATAAGTCTCGAGTCGTCTACGATCCACCCGTGCCTGCGCTAACACCTGTCGAGGAACACGAAGAGATCAAACCAGATAACCCAGCACCTTACCCGGAAGAACCTGTTCACACGGCGACACCGGCACCGTCAGAACCTTCTACGACTTTGAGAGCTATCATTCGACCCGACAGTGAAGTGTACCATTCTGGTTCTAGCGGTATTCGCGTCACCTTCGGCACCGATAAAGTACCTCCGAACAATCATCATAAGCGTAGCGACTTGGAAGCGCCGCCGACCCAGCAACAGGCCAAGCCAACTTCTACTCCTCCAGGATCTCCTAAACGACAACATGGTCCGTATCAACCGATTCAACCGGTCCATCAGAGAGTTCCACCGCCATTTCCACAGCAGAGAATCGCCAACTCTTTTCCACAACAGCAGGCACTCCATCAACCTCTCCAACAGCAACCGCCTCCTAATTTCTTGCAGCAACAGCCGTCCTTCTCGTCTCCGCCGCAAGCGAGGAGTCCGTTGCAAAGACCTCAACGATTGCCTATAACGATTCAAGGTCTGCCAGATGTACAACAACGAGCGCCGTTCAATACTTTCGGTACATCTCATCGCGTCAATATTAACCACCCACAGCAACCAGGGTTCCCACCTACGTTGTCGGTTTCCCATCAAAACGTACAGGTACAAAATCAACCTTTGCCACCGAACCAGGGCAGTCCCTTCAACGTGGAACAACAGCCGCAGCAGCCACCTTTGTCCTCGTATAAGCAACAAGAATTAGAGAAACAAAGGTATCACGAGCAACGTCGTCAACAGGAATTGCTAAAGCAGCGCGAACATCAGAGACAGCACGAGCAACAAAGACTTCAGGAGCATCAACGATTCTTGGAGCAACAGAGGATACTGGATCAGCAGAGACAGCACGAACAACAGAGACAACAGGATCATCAAAGATTGCAGGAGCAACAGAGAATACAGGAGCAGCAGAGGATACAGGAACAACAGAGGATACAGGAACAACAGAGGATACAGGAACAGCAGAGGATACAGGAGCAACAGAGATTGCAAGACCAACAGAGATTGCAGGAACAGCAAAGATTACAGGAGCAACAAAGACTGCAGGAACAACGCAGAAGGAAACAAGAACAAGAACAGAAATTGTTACAGGAGCAACAGTATCGTTCGCAATTGAAATATAATCAAGCGCAACCGGTGCACAATATACCGCAAGTACCAATTTTGCCTCAAATTCAAAAACCAGGAGGGGAAATTTTCAAAGCTGTTCCGAAGCTCGAGCAACACTATGCAATTCGAGAAAATCCACTTCATCCTGGCCCTTTCCCACCTAATCCGGTAATCCAGCCAACTGGATTTCCAGACACGCCACAGAATCAATACGTTTCCGCTCAACCGCCGAGTTCGTCGCCAGACATCTTAAGAAATCCACCGAGCGAATTTATAAGCGATCAACAACAGCATCTGAATACGAAACAGCAAATTATTCAAAGTCAGCAACAAGGATTTTTCTCTCAAAATCTTCAACAACCACAACAGCAACAAAGATTCCCAGCGTCTCCACAACGATCTTCGATCTGGGGACGTCCATCGTTTGCCGGAAACAGCGCGAGTCCTTCGCAAAAGATTTACGCGACTCCAGTCAGTCCCTCTGAAGAATTCAATTCGATCTCAACCATCAGACCGTTCATTCCAAGTACAACTACTACTACCACGACGACTACAACGACGACTACCACCGAAGCTCCAACGACAACAACAACTTTCTCTCCAAAGAAAGAGGCTAAAATTAGGGAAAATATCGCGAATCTTCCGGACGAGGTACCGGATGATATCAGGGAACAGCTGCTGAGTTCCGGTATTTTGGGTAATGCCGACATACAAATACTGGATTACGACAAGGTCGGCGACATACCGATAGAGAAACTACCGCCGGAGGCTCTGGCGAATTTCTACGGTGCCGGAGGCGGTTCCGCGGTAGCTGCCAGCGAACCGGTCCCGTCGATCGTCAAGAAACCCCAAACGGCAGAGAGCGCTTCCTCCTCGACCTCCTCTTCTTCCTCCACTTCCTCGCCAGTTTCGGCGAAGAAGGCGGCTACCGATAGCTCGACTAAGTTCGAGCAGGCTACCTTGCGGCCAGGTGGAGTGGAGATGAAAGTAGTACGCTTCGATCCAAATACGGAGCAAGGCCAGGCGCTAGCGGATCAACACATACGCGATGATGCTACCAGGTTGAATCCCGTAACCGTAGGAGAGAAAGACGAGTCCCAATATAATCGTTATCTACCGCTCAAAGTGAGTGGTGCTTCCTTCCCTATTCCGGACGTGCCGCAACTTAATGGTCGGAAGATCTCTAGCGTAGTTGTATTGGCACCAGTCGACTATAACTTTCATGAGGAAAAAGAGATTGAATCGAGGCAAGGCAGAAGGGTCAGCGATGTGCAAGCGGTCAAGTTTCTCGCCGGCGATACTCTGAAACAACTGGTGAAAAAACCAACGGCGGAGAACTACAAGAAGTGGTTGGAGCAGGAAAGCCGAACGGAGCCGCAGAAACAGTCGGTGGTTCTATTGGTAACCATGTAAGTGATAGACACGAGTTCCATGCCATAACTAATCACGCTTACCTATACTCGTTTGCTTTTGTTAACTCGACCATTAGCTTTAAACGACATATACAATTATTCTTTAACGAGCCATATTCTGCGTCATCCATCGTCATCTTCCATGAACGTTCCATTCGATCCGCTTCCGCGAACATCTCTCCCAGCAATAACGATCAAAATCGCCGGGCTTCACTTTCCTTCGGCTTTCAAATAATCATCGATGCTATTGCAGGCCAGAAGGCGCGGATCAAGGCGAGAAAGAAATCTTCATGTATGATGTGACCTCGCAAACTGTGAGCAAACTGGCCGGAGATCTGTCCACAGCGTTTGTAGATGCTGCTGAAAGTAACTCCGACAATACCGACTCTTTCACCGATTCAACTCTTTCATCGTTTTAAGTGCTCCACGAGAATGAATACTATGGCACACCATAGTAGAAATTTAAGCAATAAATGGGAAAAGAAAGAAGGTTTAGCGTGCCAAGTCCGAAAATAACACACAAACCCTTCTCTGTCATCTCACGTATCTTAAAATTACAACGAAACCGGAACAAGGTTTAAAAAAGGTAAAGGACATAAAAATACAAGTATCCTTGTAGATATTTTAATTATGTACTATTATGTATATACTGATTTTATACTTTTTTTATACAAAATAAACGCAATATTTTTTTTACATGTAAATCATCCACTACCTTATAAAGAAACTCTTCTAATCGGATATCGTAAGTTCGAACATGCGCCGTGCTAATTCAAATTTTGTCGTAACCCACAGCGATAATTACAAAGTTATTGTTAACTCGATTCAGTTCAAATTAATTAATACGTTTAAAAGTTAGTTACAACTTCAATTAGATCGCCCATGTATACAATTTCATTTCATCGTTGTTAACAAAGTTAAGACATCCACCACTCCAAATCTAATTTACGCGAAGATATAATTAATTGCATCTTTTATAATGATGCCAACAAATGCTTTAATAATTATAATTTATCATATTTTTGCAATAGACATAAAGTAATATTGCAACTACTACCATTAGGAGTGAAAGAAAAAAGATATTAGCACCGTTACAGTCATTTAAACCCAACAATCTAAGTACATCTATAATAATATATTACGTAAATTTTTGATAATATGATTATAGAATCTTCTACGATAAAAATATTTATGTAAGTGCATTATGACATATTATATCTTCGTCTTTATAAAACTATGTGCAACTAGCGTATAACCGTATATGCACACAAACATATATATATATATATGTATGTATGTATGTTTCATTATTTGAAGTTTCGTACGCATGGTGGCAGTGTGTATAGTGCAATTAAACGAATGGTTGGTGTTTTTAGTAAAAAAAAAGTAGAATTTAGAACACATTTAGATATCAACTGAAAAACGTAAGCATAAAATATAATTTTCTATATGTGTATATTAATATATTAATGTGTGTATTAAAACTCACAGTGTTTATAACAGGCTGTTTTGTTACTAGCATAGGTTATCTTGTCCTCGCATCGTTTCGTATCAAGATGTTAGAAGACTGACTTCGTTGAAGAAATTATATCGACGAAAGTATAAAAATGTCTAGCAGTAGTTCTGAAAGTAGTGACGATAGCCATCACGAAAAGTCACGGAAAAGACGTAAACACAGACACCCTAACCAAGACAGACGATCCAGCAAAAAGGAATCGAGCAGCAAGAATAAAAGTTACAGAGACAAGAGAGAAGGTAGGGACGTTCACAAATTTAGCAGAAACGTAAGAAGAGAAAATAATGATGTGCATTATGATAGATCGCAAGGCGAACGGGATAGGTTATATAGGGATAGCCGACATGATCACCTGAGGAGAGAAGAGGATAGACAATATGATAGAAGAAGATATGAGAGATCTCCTCCAAGAAGAGAAGAATCTCGTCCACGATACAGGGACTATGAAGAAAAAACAAGGAGACAGAGAGGCCCTATTGAATATAATAAGAAACATGACAATGTCAACAAAGAAACAAGGAATAATTTGGAAGAAGTAAAAGTAAGAAACGAACCATCGCCAGAATGGGGCAAACCTACTGTTAAAGCGGAAGCTAAGCCAAAGCTGGAAGAAAAGGATAAGCCAAATTTTGAATTATCTGGAAAACTGACAGAAGATACAAACACTGTAAATGGTGTGGTCATTAAATATGCTGAACCATCAGATGCAAGGAAACCTAAACGCAGATGGAGGTTATATCCTTTCAAAGGAGAAAAAGCATTGCCTACTTTGTATATCCACAGACAATCAGCCTATTTAATGGGCAGAGATCGCAAAGTCGCTGATATTCCCTTAGATCATCCTTCGTGCTCTAAACAGCATGCGGTTTTACAATATCGTTTAGTATCTTTTCAAAAGGAAGGTGGAGGTGAAGGAAGAAGAATTCGCCCTTATCTTATAGACCTAGAGTCTGCAAATGGTACATTTGTAAATAATGTAAAATTAGAACCGAGAAGATACCATGAACTATTAAAAAGGGATGTAATCCGTTTTGGATTCAGCTCTAGAGAATATGTTTTATTACATGAACATAGTAAAGATGATTCATTTGATGATGATGTTCCCTCAACTACTACAAGTATACCTACTCTTACTACTACTGCGTAGGTAATACTGCATTTCATGCTATGTAGTATTTCTTAAATATTTTATTTTTTTGCAGAAATCTATTTACTTGTATATTCTATTTCAGGTTCTACTTGTAAAATATTTAAGAAGCAACTTTTAACATACATTGACAGTATGTAATGTTACCTACTAGGACAAGTTGTAAAATTAGTTTATAATTATCTTTAAATTGAGTTATAAGAAAGATTAAAAAATTCAGTTCTTCTGGAGCATTTACGACAGTGCAATATTTATTTTAATAAAATTTTTAGCTCTTAACAGAAAAAATTGTTAGTGTACAAGTTTAACATTTCATGTAATCAGGAATTTAAATTGATTGTAATAAATCAATCTTGAAATACACACATATTATAATTTATTCATTTATATCAAACGCTTTATTCTTCCAAACTTATTAGACAATAAATTTTATATGTTATATACGATTCTATAACAGCATTTGCATATGAAAACAAACATCTAAAAAATCATATAATATACATACATACGTATAGTTTGTCCAATGTGACGAGGTAGTAAATGTAAACGAAATGTGCTTACTGCAGCAGCCAATGGTTGCAGCTACAATAATTAAATTTTGTATATATTTACTGTCTCCTAGCTTCCTTTGAAGCATCAGAAGCGCGGATTTCAGAGCGTTCGATCCGAGTTTCGCCCCGTTTGACATAAAACGCATGGGCTTCTGGACCAATCGTGATTCCCATAACGTTCACTGTTTTTAAAATGGGCATAAAAGCTGCTAAATTAAAAAGATTACGGGTATAACAGCTGTTATTATTTGTTATTACTGATTTTGTTTGACTAACATATTTTGTCGGGCGGTCAAAATTACCGCTCACGGTAGACAAGGCAGAGTACAAATTTTTCTCAAAAAATAAAAGAACAGACTAAAATTAAATACGAAAATGGTTTATTAAAAAAATTATTTAGCATGTAAAACTTTAAAGCATTCTATACATAGCTGAGGTTGGTCGGGACAATATGATCAATAAGTTGTTGTTTTCTTCAAATTCTTTTGTGCCTTTGTTCGGTACATTCGACGTCTTTTATTTACATAACATAGTTTGCATGCGCGTCTAATGCTTCTTCCGGAATCATAAGCCTCGTAAAAGCTTTCTTTTTCACTGCTATCTGACTTACTAAGAAATAAGTTTTCAATTTTTTTTTTTTGACATTGTAACGAATTGGGGCAGAGATTTTAAGTTATACCGTTCGTTGCTTGGCCAAGATTCAAACTGATTTTGTAGAAAGTGGAGAAATGAGAAACAAATGCGAAGGAATGGAAACAAAAGAAACGAGAGGTAAGACCACCAGATGATCGACTCGCATTATAAAAATATCGATGGGAGCACCGAGCAGAGAACGCTTGGTTCCGCTGCATGCGTGGCCTGACGGAGATTTTTCTAAAAACAGATGTGGCAGTCAACGTGTTAAAGAAAGATTTTAATGGACAAAGGGTAGTCGAGTAAATAATTGGAATTTTGAAAAATCCCTGTGAACACATACTCTTGAATGTCTAAACTTTGGAAATATAAAAAAAAAATCTTTCGATATTTTTAAATTTCTAGACAGCAATACCCCCTTAATTTACTGAAAAAGTTATTGCGTTATAATTAGTGTCGTTCAAGATCTGTTCGGCATTTTGGGTGGCCATCTGTTTGTGGCTCGGACATGTTCTAACCTGTCTGGGCAATCCCGGATTTACAAAGTTCCGGGACGGGTGGTGGGGGGAGCATAATGGCCGCTACTCAACGGCTGGTGGGGAGAAGCAGGCACATACTGGCACAGTCTCTAACAAACCATCGTACCGTGCGGGTGCTGTGTTTCGTTTTGAACAAGTACAAGTGCTAAATAACGCTAACACTCCATTGAGGTTAAGTTAAACTATTAAACCTCCTCCATCTTGAGTGTTAAATCATACAAAGGACGCGACATCGACCGATCGGTTTGATTTAACCAGTTACTACTTAATCGGTAATTCGCAACAAGATCTTTACTATGAGTAGAAATAAT